>NC_133903.1:13270717-13571282 GCF_964199755.1 Larus michahellis | reverse complement strand
GGCTGCGAGCAGAGTTTGCAGCAAGTGAAATTCTGGTTAGATAGGAAAAACGTTTTCACTGTGAGGGTGGTTGGGCATTGCAACAGGGGTCCAGGGAGGTGGGGAAACCTCTGTCCTTGGAGACACTCAACACTCAACTGGCCACAGCCCTGAGCGACCTGGTCCGACACTGAAGTTGGCACCATTGTGAGCAGGGGTTGGAGTGGGGACCTCCTGCCAACCTCAACCCTTCTCTGCTTCTGTGATTTACAGGAGCAAATTCTCAGTTATTGTTAATCTATCATTTTATAGATCTATTTTTATCATGAAAATACATTGCTTCATGAGCAGTGGTGTCTCTGAGCATTCATTATTCAGAAAAAGTTTGTCTTCCAATTACACAAGATCATAAGAAGAAAAGTGACTGGTTTGTCAGAACTGCAGAGCTAAAATAAGCTGCAGCAAGCACATTTTCTTGGCATGGAGCTGGTGTCTCTAATTAGAAAAGCTCTGGAGAGTTAATCTGCTTGGGTAGTGAGACCTATGGCTTCCTCCTGCAGCATGCGAGATGGCTGGAGCTGAGCATCTCGGAAAAAGGCCTGGAGGCTGGGCTTCAGATAATGAATATCTCTTATTTGGGAACTTTATATATACGATTTTCCCAACATATATATGAATTAAGTTTGGTGCGCTCCTGTCAAATGGCTGAACTGCAGCAGGGCTGGGAATTGACTTAGAGACGTAAATTCTTTTAGTTAATTAAAAAAAAAAAAGGGGATGAAAGTCCTAATATGTGGAAAGCAGTTGCTGCAGAGAGTGGATTAAGTTACTGTACCACCTAGCTGGGTGAAAGAAGTGGCCTCAACAGGCACGAAGAATAGCAGTTGCTCAGAAGTGCCCAAGACTGGATGGGCTTCTTGTTTGGGGAAACCATTCCTCCACTCTTACACGTGTATCAGCAGTAGGAGGGGAAGAAGTTGTGATAATTAGCTGAAGCAAACCTCTTCTGGGACGATAACCTTACTCATCCTGCTAGACAGTTAGCTTCAATATTTACTGAAACATCAAGGTTATCTTCCGCTCTCATGCTAATGCTCTCCAGAGCAGGGGGAGCAGATAATCAGGGTTACAGCAATCAGTCAGGTTTTTCTTGACACATGGTGAATGTAATTATTTTGCAGTTCACTCCATGTTCTTGTTAGCCATGGTGATGTTTATTCTGGGAGGCTTTTCTGCCTGAGGTAGTACAAGGGTTTTAATTTCAGACAGGAGCTTACCAAATCGGGTGGTTGGCCTGGACTCCAAATTTCAAGAGTTTCTGTAAAGCTGGTTAGCTTTATCAGATTTTATCAGTCCTGGTTCCTCTTCTGAGACATCTACCGCATATGACAGTTTTGACGTGGATACTGATGTACTAGAGTCGACTGATGAATGCCATTGGACAAAAATAGCTTGCATTTATTAGCGATTTGAACTAAACTGCTTGATTTAAAAGCAAAAGCCTTATCTGACTTGGCCAGCATGCTCCACTTTATCTCCTCCCCAGCAAAACTTCTAAACCTCACTCCAGCTGAACAGTTCATGAGCTGAAGATATATGAACGCCTCGTTGGGGCAGGTGAAGAAGGGGCTGAGTGTGTTGTTGCTGCAGTGGCTCTCGCTCGGGTTCTGGGAGAGCTCCGGTTTTCCTGTGCAACGTTCAACACGGGCTGACGTACCTCCGCTGGCATGACTGTGCTGCTCTCTGGGATTTCAAAACACCTTCCTGGGGTAGTGGGCAGCTCTCTTTCAAACACTCAACAACCATTTAGCAGATTAGCATTGGCTTAGACCTCACACTTACTTAAGAAGCACTTACTGAGTTATTGGTCACTGTGAAAAGCTTGGCAGGGATCTCTCAGGCTTCAGGCAGCTGAGAGTTTACTCCCCGATGGGTGCTCTTCTGCCCGGTCACACCTGGGTAGACCAAAGTTAGCTCTCCTCTTTTTAATACTTGCAGTTGCTTCAGCATATCTTCTTTTTAATAACAGATTCTCACATCTGGATTGCCAAAAATTTGCGCTTTACCCGTCTCACACTCTGCAAATAATATAAATTGCTGTAGGCTTTTTTTTTTCTCTACTGTCAATCTACCTATTTCCTTTGAAAGCTACAAGAAATGTTTTTATTATTGCAGGCAAACTCCCTGGGAATGTGCAATTGATTATTCAAACCTCACGGTGCTGCTGCTGCAGAGACTTGCGTGGCTGTGGCTGACTTTGATTCCCTGATAGCCTGTCTCATGCTTCTGTCCCCTAATGCAGCTGATCGCATTAAGTCACGCAGTTAATCAAGCGAAAGAAATTGCTTCTCCTTATCCAAAGACCTGATGACTTTATCCAACAGGGAGGGTCTCTAACAGAATGAGACAAGGAGAAGTAGATGAGATAAGAAACATCCACAGGATTCAATAGGCAGTGGAGTAGGAGCGCTCTTAAGGGCTGCGCATTCGGCATAGAAAAACCTGAATAATCTATTGATAAAACCAGCCCTCTGGCTGGCTCTTTCTTATTGCATTTTTCTGTATTAAGAAGCCAAAGATGAAGAACAAATTGAGTCCAGGTAATGATACACAAAATTGTTAATTTAAATGTGTGGAGTGAGCTCATCTCATCAGCAGGCTGTTGAGGCGCTCGACTACAGCGCGGAGCACAGTAACTCCATAGGGGAGGCAGCTGGCAGAGATGGGTGCAGAATCCCATATTATCTATGCACGCATGGGTTTCCGCGTGTTATTTCCATCAGTGATAATGGGGAATTAAAACATAATTTGCTAATGCATGAAAAGAAAGGTCCTTATAGGGTTGGGTACACCCAGGTAATGGTTATCCTGATAGAATTAACTTAATTACAGAAGGCTCAGGAGAGATCATAAACATAGAATCATAGAATAATTTGGGTTGTAAGGCACCTTTAAAGGTCATCTGGTCCAACCCCCCTGCAAGGACCAGGGACATCTTCAACTGCATGAGGTTGCTCAGAGCCCCATCCAACCTGACCTTGAATGTTTCTGGGGATGGGGCATTGACCACCTCTCTGGGCAACCTCGGCCATGGTCTCACCACCCTCATTGTAAAAACATTTCTTCCTTATATCTAGTCTGAATCTTCCCTCTTTTAGTTTAAAACCATTAGCCCATTTCCCTTCACAAGAGGCCCTGCTGAAAAGTTTGTCCCTATCTTTCTTGTAAGCCCCCTTTAAGTACTGAAAGGCCACAAATAATCCCTCCTCCTTTTCTTACTACCCCATTATAGCAATGATCTGTGCAAAAGCAATTGGACTATTACATTATTCCTACTAAAATAAAACGAAACTATTTATGAGTATCCTTGCGGGATTTGTCACAAGTAGTTGCCCAAGTGCTGCATGGCCTCCAGTGCTGTTGAATGGAGTTTGTTCCTCCCCACCGTTACATACCTACTTTGCTACGTGGAGCTATTCTCTCTGACACACGGTATTTCTGCATTACTGGAGAGCGGCAACAGGCAGAACAGGGCACAGTCCCTGCGGGGAGGCAATGACAGCGTGCTCTTCTTATTCTTCGATTTTCAGAGCTGGTCCTTTAAGAAGCCTGACATGGACGGCATGCAAAACTGCCTGGTTCACACGAGACAGGTCCCAGTCTGATCTCTGCTGAGCTCTCGTGAATTTATAACAGCTCTGCTACAGTGAAATGGTTCTGGGGTTTTGCCAGCAAGGATGCGATAGAGATCTCTCCCACCAGGAGCAGAAGTGCTGCATAGGAGTTTGTCTCCTGCACTGGGGCTGTTGGAAGTTTGGCTGTCTTGTAAAGGTCTGTTGGTTTTGTTCTCAAACTTACGTACAGGCAAATAAAAAAGGTAAGAAATAAGGTATTTTCAACAGATGGCGGGCTTCTTTGGAGCAGTAAGTCCCCCAGGGAAGCAGAGAAACAGAAATCACATTCCTTTTATGCGTGCTGCACCACAGAAGGTATAAAAACGTACAAGTGTTTTACATGCCCAGGTTCATCTTTTGCTTTAGATTGCGGTGAACAATAATGTTAGTACTAAAAGTTAATAAAGATTGTGTGGAATAAACGGCTGCAGGCTAAACATGGACTAAAATATTCATAAATGAGAGCTTTATGGGAAATTGCATAGCATTTTTCCTGGCAGATGTTATGCATCTTCCTCTCCATTTTGACAAGATCTTACTTGCAATCAGCTCATAAAGCCATTGTATGCCAGTTTGGAGTAGCTAGCAGAGCAATTGTAAAAGAAGCCACCATTTTGGGGATAATCTACATAGTTTTACTTGATTGTATAACTCGCTTGGGTCAAGGAAAGACAAATTTTTACTTCTTGAGAAGAATAAGTCCTGCTGGATGAAAAAGTGTGGAAAATTTTGGTGAGATACTTGTGAAATTATTGGACTTGACTATCTGGAACCTTGAACAGTAAATCGTAGATTCAATTGTGGAAGAGGTAGAAGCAAGAGCCGTGAATGCTCCCAGCAGTGAAATACCACAGCAACGTCTGCTGGGTCTCCACCTTTCTTGCAGAGGTGTACGTCTCTGGTAACAAAGCTGATAAAGGTCTGTGAGAAATGCCAGAATTTAGAGTAAGGAGGGCTCCTCGGTCACATCCTTGCCCTAGTTGTACTGGCTAGGATGGTTTAGAGCATCTTAGCTGGTTGCTGTTTGGTTATTGAATGCTTCTTAAAGCAAAAAGAAATGACTCTGAATTTACCATAGTGTGTGACGTTGACAGCAGGCAGAGCTGCTCAGTGCTGTGGGTGTCATGCAGGATGTTGTGCCGGCATCCTGGAATTTATCGCCCACGTTTTGTCACATGTTGGAGGCCAACTGAAGATGAGCTGGCACCATGTGAAACGCCGTGTTGGCCAGGTAATCCATTTAGCATGTATTTAAGCTGTTGTGGGATTGATCTTTCTTGGTCTGGGCTGAACACCGTGCTCTGAGTTTACACCAGGTCCAGTTCATTTAGCGAGAGATTGGGTATCTGCTCTCTGTAATGTGCCACGTCCTCCTCGAAGGACTGCCAGGGCCCTCAATTACATTACTTGACAAGCTGTATTTCACTCTCCATTGCATTTGTTTTCTCACAATTTTTTTTTTGTTTTGCTCAAGATAAGCCTGCACTAAAAATAATTGAATTGGAACTCTGCAAAGTTGAGTGCTACTTGCATTGATGTTTCAGGCTCATCTCATTTGCTGTAATTACTACAGAAAGCAGGATGTGATAATGGTTAACATCAGGATTAATAAAAAAAAACCCCAAACAACCAAACACAAAAGGACATTGCAGCAGGCGTCTGCTGGAAAGGTGACAGGTCCTTATGAAGAATTTCCCTGTGAGTTTGTAAATGCTGACTTTCTTGTTCCTTCTTGCAGTTTCTTACTCCATGTTCATGGTGGCTTTCCATCCGCTGGTGACGAGCCAAGGCACAGGGAGTCCATCTAGCTGCTGTCCCACATGGTCCCTCCCCAGATCATTCCTCCCAGGCAGACTGGGAATCACCTCGATGCTGGGATTGGTGCTGTTTTCCTGGTGGTTGGGCCTTTTATCCTCTTTCATTGCCAGTTCTGTTCAACTGCTACAATGATAAGATTCAAGCAATTATGCTGTTACCTTTTTACCTTTTTTTTTTTTTGGACTGCTCTCTTGCTCCTGGGCTGTTCCTCATTTATTTCTTTGGACTATAGTCAACACTTAAGGTGAGTTGCCCTAAATGCAGTTGTTTAAGAGATGTTCTGTGGACTGTGCTCATTCCTTCTCTGTTGGACTGATCAAAGATGTTTCTTTCCTGATAGGAGTCCAACACTGCCAACCACAGGAGCTCTGACGGTGGAGAATATAGAAGTGACTGTAGGAATAGCTGGCTCCTATGTTGCGGCCATGATCCACTTTGTCACCTCTCCTCTGCTGGTTTACTTCAGCCAAAAAAGCACCTGGGAGAAGTTTGGTCTTTACCTAGAGTATGCCTTGTCGCTACAGCACAACCTCTAGGTAATGCTGGTTATAATTTTTGCAGTATTTGCCATAAACACTGTCACAAGTTTGTATATAAAACATCTTAAATGAATGCTCGCTTTATATAATTGATGCATAAAGAAAGTAGTCATTGTCAATGCCCAGGAAAAGCCACAATTTATTGCTAAAAATAGAAGTGTGACACTTCATGACTTACTAACTGGGCCTTGGTCAGGGTATATTACATTGACATCCACTATGGTGTGTATTATTTTTAAGTCATAACCTATTTTTGGCCTTAGAGTTGTGCAAACAGAAGGATACGTTGCACCATATTTGTTCGGTAAATATATTAGTAATAACATAAAATATGTTGTGATCAACTGGTTAGGAATTTCCTTCAGAGAACACAACCCGCTTGTCAGCTTGCTAAGGACTGTCCCCTGTGTGCCCCCGGTTTGTGGGAATTCAGGGATAGTTTGAGGAAATTTTCAAAGAAGGTTTTTCTGACATCTAGGTAATTGGATATTATTAACATTAAATTAATCTGATCTATTGAGGATAAATAAATATACTATCATAATAAGCTATATAAAATCACAAATAGATCTACTGGTATTTGGTGACTCAGTGGGTTTTCTGTCCTCTGCCCAGGGAAAGCCCCAGATAATTTCTTTCTCCCTAATCTTCTCTCCACCACTATTTTCCATCCATTTTATCTATTAACATAAGTGAAGTTCAGTCTAAGCTTCTACAATGGCTTCTCATACTTGCAAAGCTTTTTCTGATAGCATTGTTGTGTTAGTTATGCTGTGCTTGTGTCTCTAAAGATTATCTTACAGTATTTCTTTTATTGCATTATGTACTCAAGCTGTCTAAGGCAGATATGATTAAGCCTGTGTGTTGGCAATTTGTCTTCTGCGGGTTGCATGTAACGAGCATGCAGTAAACTGCTGAACCAGCACGAGCGACAAGCAAAATCTAATTTAAGAGCAGGAGGGATGAATGCTGAGCGTTTGCAGAGAGGAGGCGACCTCATTGGGTCAGGTCCTTGTCCCGTCAGCAAGGCAAGGGCTGCTCACTCTGCTGGACGCTGAGGTGCTCTCTTTAAAGCAGGATGCTTTTCCAAAGTAGTCAGCTCCGTTCTCTGCCTGTTCCAGTCAAACCGTTCCTGCTCTTGAGCTCTGCAACATCAGTGCCGTTACTGCTCTGCTGCTGGGTGGCAGTGGCCCTCTGGATTAGGAGTAAGAACGGAGTCTGGATGGAACCTTTTCTTTTCTTTAACATGTATGGATGGCAGATACAGAGCAGAAATTTTCAAATGGTTTTATCCAAAACACCAGCCTGGGGTCTCCCCTCAGCTCCAATAACTGAGTCTCCTGTGTTTGACGTTTGGGTTGCTTGAGGATGATTGCGTGGGCATTGCTGTAGCAAAAAAGCACCAGGATTAGTAAAGAATTAGTAATAAGTTGTTCCAGGAGTGGTGGAATTAGTGAACCCTGGTCTTTTTGTATGTATTTATTTATTTGCCCTTACATCATTGCAGTATTCCTTAGTTACGTACTGATGTTCATTTGACCCCTCCATGCAGTAGCTCCAATCCCTCTCTGTTTCCCCACGTATCCTTCTATATTCCCTCTCTCTCCTTGTGCCCAGCTCTGCAACTTTGTATATCCACTCCCCATTTCTATGAAATGAAGTGACCAGGTCTCACACCGTGTTGCTACCGCCTTTCAAGGTGGGGGAGCTTGTTTGGGTCCTTCCTGGCCAGAGATTGTTCACAAAACAGGGATGATTTTAACATCTCTGAAACCACTATGTCTTTGTTAAGTTAACTTGAAATTGGCCGGCAGACTCAAAATTTATCAGTGTGGACAAAGTCAGGCAGCTCAAGTACATTGGCTTCACTGTCTTGGGAAATGAGGCTAAAAATAAGAGTATATTTATTTCTGGAAGAAAGAAATTGGGTTTGGTCTACCAATCTCTTTAGTTAATAAGGGTAATGGAAATGAGATTACACTGGCTGATTTATTATTTCTGGTGGTTATTAATTACCGGGTTTTTCTTTTGAGTAATTAAAAAAGAATTTTTCCTGCTTTAAGTGAGTGCACCAGATCTCATTAATCTGAGGGGTTTTTATATATTCTTAACCTGGAGACCCCAAGAAAGGCTAGTTTTCCTTGTAACTGTTCATTTGCAATGTAAGGCCATGCAGCTAATCTTACAAAGACTTCTTTGAAGCTTTCCGTGTTTCTGTGAGTGTGTCAGTCCTATTTGTGCCTTGGCTGTTTATTCGCATTTCGGTTCTACCATCCTCTGTTTCTTCTCTCTGCAGATCTGGAGTCCTCAGCAGAATCAGTCATGCCCAATTTTAAGCACACATATAAAATGAAAACTGTCGTTGGGTTTTTTTTTTTTTTTTTTAACCCACAAACGTCAGTCTCCCTAGGATGCAGATGAGTGCAAAAGCCTTTAAAGGTTATATCTTAAAAGTGAGGCGTGGATAGTCATGGTGGTTTTAGGTGGTAGCCCAGCTTCTTGCTCCAAGTGAATATTGTCATCCAGAGGTGTGGAGGCAGTTTTCTGCCATGGAGGAGAGCTGGCCGAGCCAGAAAGCTGCTGTGGGTGACTGCTGACATAAGTGCAGTCCGACAGCAGCAGGATGATGGCTTTTAAAAATAGGTCTTCTTGCCATTCTGTATTCTTGTCAGCGTGTCACGAATGTCACAAGGTCAGGTTTGTTTTCCCTACCATTTTTCTCTTATGGTTATTGCCTTCATCAAAGGAAGAAATTAATTTTGTTGGTGTGGGATTTCGTCCTTGCAATGACAGGAAAAGAAGGAGTAAAACCACTTGACTTCTTCGCGGTGCCGGCGGCTCCCTTAGGACAGCAGCTTTGCATTCATAGCGCGGCGTTTGCAAGGTGAATTATGGGGCTGAGGCTGAGCTCTGCGGAGTGCGGGACTGAGTTTCTAATGCTCCCGTTACGAGGCAATTGACCTTTCCAAGGATAGAGGCGTCAGTTGCCCGCAGCGCTGCCGGGGCGGGCGCAGGACTCGACGCTTCCCACCCTTCCCTTTCCCAGCATGAGCAGCCGACCTGCCCTAGGTCGTCTTCTCCATGGGTACCACCACAGCAACAAAGGAAAGTGGTGCTTTCAACTGCTCGTAAAGATTATTTTGACAAAAAAAAAGGCCAAATAAATCTTCTTCCCACAAAACTCAGCCACGCTGTTGAAGCATTGTAGCAGAAAACAGGGAGAAAGAGAAGAACAGAGTTTGGCTTGGTCAAACCAGTTGACTGAGTTATTCAAGTGCATCTTGTCAGCCTTCTTGGCTGTCCCCAAACCTCATTGCTGAAGCCCATCGTACATAATCTCTGAGGAGCGCATGTCAGAGGGCTCTGGCCTGTGGGAATGCTGCATTGAAATCAGGCTGACCCTACAAGTTTCAGTAAAAGCTGAGGCTGTGCTTGGCATGAGGAGTGATCCTCGATGCCCATAGAGCTCGTACAGTGAGGGGCTGTGCTAATTTCTAGTGATTTCCAGGTCTCAGCGGGCTGTGCCATCAGCTGGCTCCATCTCTTGAGCTGGCTGCATCCCCTGATGTTCATTTAGCAGGAACAGGGGGTGGGATGGGTGCTGGGGACAACACCTTCCTCATGAAGGTCCCTGAGGGCAGGCATGATCCCCCGTGCCCCTTCTCCATGTCAAAGTTTATTCAGCTGCAAAATTGGAATAGTAGAAAGCTTAATATTTGGGCTAAACTGCTATCTGAGTCCAAGGTGGGCTCTTTATTGCTTGTAATAAACAATAAATGTGTTCTCAAGGCTTTGTAATTAACCTTTTTTGTAAAGATGAAATCAATTTCTACAGTCCCTTTGCAGAACTTCTGCATAATGCTTGCATTCTCTCTTGAACGAGCTAACATTTATTATCCTTTAATAAATCCTGTAGAGACTCTTCTAGGGCTGGCAGCAGGATTGTCCAGCTGCGAGCAAGCGCCTGCAGGTACCATTTCCATGGTAATTTACCTTTGAACTTAAAAACAAATTCTTCAAAAAAGGAGCAACCACCTGCTTCGGAACCAGGGAGGACAGTTTAGGAATATTCTTTTTTGCTTTATGAAAGCAAAAAACCAAAAAGGCAGGTCTCCAGGAGAGGAGAAAGAAATTAACTCTCCTGAATTTAGCAGGTCATAGGGAAATCTTTTTTAGAGCAATCAAATCCACTCAGACCCAACACCAACCCTCTAATTACTAATGCCAGGATGTGGCTGATGTTAAGCAGCGCCGTTGAAGTATGCGGTAGAGAAGACAGGAAATGAAGGAATGTCAGGAATTTGCCCTCCCAGCAGAAAGTGTTGTGGAAAAACATATTCTCAAGTATATTTTTACTTTCCAGAGAAATAAGCAACATTCTCCAAAGGTACTCTAACAAGCACGTCTATAGCAAAGAAGATCAAATGGGTAATTACTCTACATGCTGTCAGGCTGCCAAGATTAATAGGTTTTCCTAGGGAAAACAGAAAAATCAATGTAAAAGAAAGGAGCGGGATAAGTTTTAACAGAGAAAACACTAAGGTTTTCTCACCTGTCCGGAATTTTGTACTATTTTTCACAAAGGGTTTGCAGAGCCATCCGTTCTGTCAGCATCTGAATAGTTGGTAAGCACGATGGTGCTCGCTGCGGGATCTGGTTTTGGGAGACAGTGGGGTGATGTTTGCACAATGACGTTGATGGGGGATGAGCCAGAAAGTCTAAACCTGACTTTGTGCCATATGGAAACTCTTTGGAAGTTCAGGATTTGGAAAATTCCCACTTTGATTTAAATTAAAAGAAAAGTCGATTATCTTTCAGTAGTGTTTTTGCCAAAATGATGATATGTTTTTAAAAGGCAGGCCTTTTCTTCCAAAATGGGAACGCTGAAAATGTCAGGTGTGAGACAAGAAGCCTCAATGTTAATAAATGTGTTCTTATTGCAGAGAAACCTTTCTTTTAAAACTTTTGACCAGTTCTAGGCAGGATACCAGAATTATGGGACTGACTTAAAAGTTCCCAAGTTTAGAAAGAAAAAGCTGTTCATACAGTGGGTTTCATACCCACTTATTGCCCTGATGTGGCACATTTTCAAGTCTATCTCCACAGCCAAAAGTGGCAGGTATTGGGACAGAATACTTCTCCCAGTGCTGAGGCATGGAAGCAATATTGAATATAGTACAATATGCAATACGGTCCTGGGAGCTGATGCTTTAATTTGCATCTGGCCGTGGCAGTATGTTTTTGTTTGAATTTACAAATAAGTTGGAGTTATACTTTGTACTCCTCTGGATTTATACGCCATTAGCTTATGAATAATCAATATTTTCCAAATGACTTCCTAATAATAAAACCGCAGTCACTGTCAGACCCAAGTCCCAATATTATGCTATAAAGTAACCCGGAGTTTTGCTTTTGGCTTAAATAAAACCCACATTATTTTCTCAAACCAAGCTAAAGTCAGTGAGAATTATTGATTTTTCAACACCGTTAAAACTGGGCCAATAAAATATACCTGATCTACTTCTAGAGTACCAGAAAGCACTGACATGTCTTAAACAGAGTTATTGTTTTTTAAAAAGCAGTGAGATAAGAACGTAACCTGCAAATTTAGCATTTTGAAAAGAATGGTTTCTTGAATAAGAATATTGTAAAAGCAATCAAAGAGAAGAATGCTCCTAGGAGGATGATGTTGCATAAGGTGCCTGAGATAAAGATTTTTACTGTTTTTCATGTTCTCATAAAATTTTACTGAAATGGAAGAGTTTTTTCTTTAAATCTCCTTTGTTATGATCATGCTTTGCATAGAGAGATAATAGCTACCTTCGCCTAATCCTCATGGTCTGATTTGAATGTAGAGTTGGTATCGCGCTCCAGTTTCTTTGAACCTGGGGGAAAAATATCACTGTTTTATTCCAGAAGAGTTGATGAGTTTTCAAGTTCCCCCAGACATCAGAGGGATCTAGTAATTTTAGCTCATGACTGAACAAGATAATTAAATATGTGCCTGACTCTCAGGATGTGTTTAATAAGTGTCCCTGAAATCAGTTGCACAATTTATCTGTCTGCTTTAAATTTTAAATATCTTCCAGTATCAGGACACAGGACCTGATTTGCTTTTCGAAGCAATTTGAATTTTTTCAAACTCAATTCTTTCATTTTTTTCAAATGCAAGAATATATATATTTTTTTTTTTTCTTCAGCACAACCCATAAATGTACTTTGTTTGCCTTTTGAAGTGAATAGGAATTCTATGCAAGTTTGTTGTTTTAAGACTGATTCTTACAATAACACATTCTTTGTGATAGAGAACTTCACGTGCTGGGTTCAGGGGGTTATGTAGCCCAGCAAAGTAGTGGCGTAAGGATGCACCGTGCAGGAATTTTATCACATTATGGATGTCAGGGATTTGGTCCTCAATATTCAACAAATATTTTGATTATCTAAAACAGTGTCACAACAAGGTCCAGTTCTTCATCAAAAGTGGTGGTCCTACAGACAATTCTGCCTTTTGTTCTGCTCTGTACGAAGTTCATATTGCCAGCCTTTCACTGTGAGTGATTTTTTTCTTAACTTCTTAACTGGAAGAATTATCTTTAAAAAAAAATACACTCACCTTCAGAGACTTCTACAGAGCCATCCTTGAACCTGAGGAGTACCTGCAACAAATAGTTGATGCAGAGCCCTGTCTCGAAGTTGTGAGTCAAAGCAATGAAGCCATTGTAAGAGTGAGTCACTGAAGGTAATATAAATATTAGTCTCCAGCCTACAGACACGTCATTCACTTCACTGAAGGTAGCAGCTGTCTTCAGGTTAATGAAGTGACTGATATAAACAAAAAAGACTCCTGAAGAGGCATTTGCAGGATGATGCAAAGTTTTGCGCTGGAACTGGATATGCACAGAATGATGCGTACAGCAGGTCTGCACGGTGGTGGGCTCTGGATGCCACAGCCCGTGCTGCTGCTTCCTCAGGTGCTCAGAGCCCTCTTCAGAAAAATGAGTGTTTATTTAAATTCAGTCTAATCAGGAAACTACTGATGTGTGTATTTAGCTTTAAGGATATGTTTAAAAAAACATTCATTTTAATGGAACTGAAATATGTGCTTAATTTTAAACACACTTTTAAATACTTTCTGAAACAGTGAGGCCTTACTGTTTTAAAGCTTTCGTGGGAGCTCGAGGCCGCTTTATTACGGTGTTGCAGAAACAGTGACGTTTATGCTTGGAAATACGGGCTCCATTCACTGCCTTTGCTGCGTGATCCTCAGTTGAGAATTGTGATCGTGGGTCATGGGATGAGCGCTTAATTTTAACCTTGGCAGAGTCTTGCCGATTACGTAGTTACTTGTAATTTATTAATTAAAAATAGATGGTGGGCTCCCTCATATTTTGATTAACATAATAGCTTTCACAGCAAGAACTGAATTTGACCGGAGACGTCATTACAACTTTTAAGAAAATGATCTGGAGGGCTATTGAGTGCATCCCTTGAAACACTTACTTATCAGACAGCTAATCTGCATGAGTAACCACTTGGCAGCTGAACATAAACCACTGTGGAGAACATCCTGCCACTGATTTTGTGAAATTACCCTAAATTTTCTAGTCACGTGTGAGAAGCTCCATCAGTCGTCTTGGCTTTAACTAGATGTGTGTTCAGCGAGAGAAGATGTGAAGGACAAGGGGCTTTGACCTCCTATAAACCTGTGAACAAAGTGACAGACAGTAAGCTACAAACCCAGGACTAAAGCCAAGATGCAGTTTGATTATAGATGCACTGAGTGATTTGGAAAGATAAACTTTGCGTGACCCTGGGAAGAGGAATGTTGCTGAACGCTCAGTATTTCAAGTGAAGCCACTGGAGCATTCAGTATTCCAAAGAAGTTGTCTGTTTAGGGCTAAATGCTAATTTATATCCCTTTTTGCAGGCCAGTGTCCCCTCCTCCAACCTTTCCTCACTCCTGCACTGATTTGAAGTCTGAACATAGAGGTGAATTATGCCTTTTCGGAGGCATCTGAGTATATAATGAAATACACTGTGACCATTGTGTTACTGCTTATTATGGCTGCAAGGGGGAATCGTGCTTAGATATGTCTAAAACTGAGGGTTTCCCGTGCTGAAAGGGATCGCTGTGGCTGTACCTACAGTCAGGTGAATATTTGTGCAGCTGCATCCACAAAACCTGCTGTTAGTATTTCAGACAGGATCAGCTGTAGAAAGCTCTAAAGAACAACAGTGAGAAGACTCACTAATAATGTCATATTTTCCTTCTCCATCTCCTTTCCATTCCCCATCCACCTTCTTTGGAGAAATGTGAGTCCGCATTTTTGGGAATGCTGCAAGTACAGTACTGTCTTTTATCATGCTTTTACCTTGAAAAGTGGAAAAGGAATAAGGAAATAAGCAAGAAAGTAACAGATATTGATTGCTTTCATATTTGAAATTCTTGTGTATTTCTGTAGAGTAAATAATGAGATTTATTGCTTTTCCTTTGTAGAAGTCTGAGAATTTTGTATCATCTCAGATTAACCCTTTTCAGTGCAATTCATCTCTATGGTTCCCAACGCTGAACAACACATGTTGTAATGTAACAGTAATGACGTTACTGTCTATTACCTTAAAAACACTTTTAGGACAAAAGACATCAAGTCAATTTTGATGTAGCATTTCTGTTAGTAACTGAGCTTTAGCGTGGATTATAGCCTAAAAGTTCACCCATGTAATTTTACTCAATTTTTCAAATGTTGGAAATTCAACGGCGATTTTAAGAATTTAAAGAGCGTGATTTTATAAGACCTGGACTGTAGCAAAAACTTTTTTCCCCAAAATGTAGGTACTAAGGTTTCATCGTACCCAGAAGTGTTGTTAAAGACTAAACCAAACAATCCTATGTATTCTATTTAGCTCTGGAACCTGAGGAAAACCCTCTGGAAAGACCATACGTGCTTTGTTTTTTTTCCCAAACAGGTCACGTACCTTCATTCTACTCTCTGCTTGCTATGAACTCAAGCTGTTCCTGAGTATTTTTTCATAGAGAACTCTCACCTTGATTGCTTCCTGTGAATCAAAGAATTTAGAGTTTTGTTTATTTTGATAATTCAGATTTATGATATCGATGTCTTCTATGCAGCAAGGCAAAAATGCAGTTTGCTACAATCTCTGTGGCCATAGGACCACTGGGCAATTTTCTGGGCAGAACATCCCTGCACAGAAGAGCTGCCGAAGGCTGTTCCCTGAAATAGAAAGACTTCATTCTCAGGTCTTAAGCTCTCGTTTCACATGGGTGTAATTGCACTGGTATCAAGGTAATTGTTTCTGACTTGTCCCAAGGTGCTGGGGAAATCCAGCCTTTCGGTTTTAAGTTAGAGTAGACAAAGGAAAAATCTCATGCTGGATACCTTCGACTGCAATCAGTGGTACATAAAACTTTGCTGTACCACTGCTTTTGATGCTGGATGACAGATGCCCTCAGAGGGGATTTGGTAGGAGAGCAGGGACTCCAGAATAGAAGGCGGAATGTCTGAGTCACTTGTGTGTGTTTTGGTCTCCTAAGAAGTGATGTGGTAAGCCAGCCCTGGGTGTTTGCCTGCTTGCTGGACTGATGTGAAGGGGTGCCTGTGTCGTGGCCACGGCTGTGGCTGCAGCTCAGGTAGATGGACCCCAGATGTCTGAGGCGCACTGGTGGCATGAGACATAACTCTACTGGACTCCGTTGACACTGCAGCACGTCCAAGAGAGGCCCTGGTGAGGGTCGAGCCTGCACTAACCATTATGCTATTGAATCCTACTGGAAGGGAGCTACTTTAGGGTAGGTGAGCGGTAAGCACAGCAGTGAGTGTGTTATAACTGTACTGTGAGCTTGCCTTGCTGTCCTGGATTTACCTGGCTCTAGTTTCCATGAGCTTTGAATGTGTCAACTGAGTTGCTCTTGATTTTTTTCTAATCTCCTTCAGACAGAGATTTCCCATGTGGCTGGGGTAAAAGCCAAGCTGTAGGCAGCGATACTTTATAATCCTTTCAAGAACATGGGCACCAGTCTTTAAAATATCTGTAAGTTATGCCAAGAACACTTTTTTTTTTTAATCAGAGACAATCCCCATACAGTGCTTAAGCAGATTACACACACCACGTAGTGATGTTGCTGTTGCAGCCTTTCTGGTTTTGGTTAAGGAGGTCCCTGGGGACGTAAGCATGGGTTTTCCTAATTTATCAGCTTCAGGAAAGAGCATGAAATGGTTATTCTTTTGCTTGTGTGTGAACAAAGAGTCTTTTACAGAGGTGTGATTCCAGATCAGGTATTCAGAGTTTCATCAGGGCTGCTGCTCTGCTGGCCCACATAAAGGTAACTAGCTAAAGTACCTGCTTACACCCCATGCACCTCAGAGAAGAAAATGGTTCTTGCTTGCTCTTCCCTTGTCTCAGGATAATACATGCTTTAGGTGATAATACATGCTTTAGGTGATATTTGTGCATGTCTATGAGGGACCAACTCAGACAGCTACCACCATCTGCTTCTGCAGACGAGCTGTAGAGCTTATACGTGTTTAACTGACGTTAAGTCCCAGCAACGTGCCAATTATTTTGTTTTTCTTTACAAGTTCCTTGTACTAAAAGTACTAAAATGACTAAAGTACTAAAATGACTTTTATAGACTACAGCATGAACAAAGATGTAATTTTTATGTTAAAATTCTAAAGGTCATTGGTATCTTCAAGAAGAAAGAGCGGTCACCTCCGAAGTCATTGCTGAAGATTACGTCTTGGGCACGAGTGTTGGAGGCTGGTGACCGCCTGGGTTCTTGGAGGTGATATACGGTAGAAAGTCCTTTAAAGCACAAGCACTTTGCTCTACCCATGAAATTAATGATCTTGTTAAACTAGAGTTTTGTTCCTATATACTGGTTGTTCCTGTGCATTGATTCCTCTATGTAATTATGAAGTTTTGCTTTCCTCTGTTCAGTCTGCAATTTATCTGCCTTCATAGAGAGCATTAAACCAGGAACCTGCAGCTTCTGGTGTCAGGATGGTAATCCACAGAAGGAAAAGGCCTTTAGGTTACTCTGTATATCTTCCCAAAATGTCCTTGAAATCTAATTTCTTTCTCCCTTAGGGGCTTCAGGAATCACCTGCAGTGAACTGGAATAAGGTATGCCTTGAGATATGTAAGTGTGAACCTGTTCCATGAGCGATGTTCATAATGCGTAAGTCACAGTAAGAAAAAATTATTTTGCATTTGGGAGAGATGAACAGATTTCCAATAATTTTGCTTAATGACTGTGCCTTTTTCTGACTAACGCTCCCCATGTTTTAATGAAATAGCATGGGTTTGCCGTGCACACTTTTCCTAGGTGGTAAACAAAAGAGCATTGATGGAAACAAATCACCAGACAGAATGTGGACCTCGGAGTGAAATCTCTGAAAACAGGAGGTAGGACACGGACTGATACTCTGCGTTGTCAGGTGGCTACAGAAAGCAGATATGCAGATGATGATGTTCTCTCAGAAGACATTAGAAGACAAGAGGCAAAGGTATCCTAGAGGATTAGGAACAATTGTCATAGCTATATCAGGACATGCAACATGGCTGTGAGTCTCGAGAGAGTGCAGCCCATCTGTTGCAAATGCGCAGCAGTCAGGAAGATGATAGGTAGCATATGAACCAGACCTCGCAATATGTCCCTGTGGATGTTAATGACAAATCAATCCAAATCTCTTGAGCTCCAGGACATTTTTTTTCTTTTGCTTAATTTCAAGTGAAAAAGATAATTCTGATGCAAAAAGCATGTGTTTTAAAATCTTAACTGTTAAGCAAGTCATGATAGGAAATATTTACTTGCAGTATTTTCCTTTGTTAATAAGGTGTACTGCCCAGTCAAGACTGCTCCTACTGCTTAGGGCAGTGGTATCTCAACACACTGTGTGAGATAAATACATTCCCCAGGGATCTTTCGCCTGAAAAACAAGACAGTAGAGCAGAAACAGGAAAAGTGAATTGACTTACCCAAGGTCACGAAGATCTCCAGCAAAGCCAGGAGTGGAGTTCAGATAGTTTAATTCATGGAACAACTCCCAGCCACAGGATGTACCGGCCTCCAGTAGCATCTGGAAGTGAGGATCTTTTAATCTCTCAGACATAACGAGCTTATTTTGGGGGGGAACTTTTCTTGTAGCTGGAGTGTGGAAGACCTAGAACATTGTGAGCAGTTGGTAAGAGCAGCTAAAACATATAGATAGGCTCAGATTGTCATGGCTGCTCTCTTCATGTGGGAGCCAAAGAAAAGATGCTGCAAACATTTGCGTATTGAGGCAAGATACGTGGTGTCAGCTGCGCTCTTCTAGCCATAAGAGAAAAGACTTAGAAGATGGCTGAGTTTCCCGCTGCAGAACCATCAGATTTCTAAGGGTTTCACAATATTCCATCGCTACTTCAGTTCACAAAGCTTTATGGTGGGTTTAGGTAGTGTTTCCAAGGGTCCTATGAAGATTAGACATCTGCTATTACTGGCTTTCAGAGAAGTTTGACTCCACAGCTGTCTAGGTGAAATAGGAAGCTGCCCAGCCAGTACACTCACATAGCCACGGGTTACCCGGATTTCCGGGTTTACCCAGATTGCTCTGGAAACCGATTTAACCATGTCAGCCTTCCGTTTCCCCTCTTTCCTAGTGATGATGTTTTCTGCCTCTAACAGCTATCTGGAAATGCGTTTACAGACGTGCCAGCAAATAGCATTCGCATGCACGGCTGTTTGGCTCAGCGTGTACTCAGCACAATGCAGATGAGTGTAATGGTATAATAATGCAGGGAGGCTGGAAGAGTGCAACCAGAGTTGGGGTTATAAAAGGATGCAACTCTGCTCTAAGACCCCACCGACAACGCTACTGATTTTTTGAGCTCTGCAGGAGATAAAATATATTGCTGTATGTAAAGAGATTCTGGGACTGGAGATGATATCTCTTTCATGAATAAAGGGTATGATGAGGCCATTCTCCAAGAATGCAAAAAGCAAACTAACAGAATAAAGCCTGCTGATGAATTTAGATGGAACTGGGACACAGATTTGAGGGAATTGCATATTGTTTTCATAAGGCACAAAGCAGCCAAGTCCAGAGAGGGAATCACAAAGTGAAGAGACAGAGAACCTGAAACTAATGCTGGGAAGCAATCTGGTGGCTGTTGAAATGAATGTGCGAATGAGCTGGCCATGCAATGTGATGTACGGTAAAGCCAAATGGAGGTTAATCCCTTCAAAAGAGTAAGTATACCAAAGTGAGGGGAGAAAATACCTCTTCGTTGATTCTCATAAATGTTTCCATGTTGTTATAAATTTATGCCAATGCATCTTTCCTGTTAAAGGAAAAACAGCTTCTGTGGAAATAAGAATACAGTTGTTACTTGTATGATGGTTGTGCTGAGAGGTCCTGATTCATACCGAGCCTACACCATTGCCAGGCATGGACACGGAGGAGGATAGGAAGGGTTTCATGCCACTGTCTTAAACATTTAATTTAGACGCTGCAAGTTCTCTATGTACTCCAAGAAGAGAAGCAGCTGCTAGGGAAAGGACAGGAATGGCAATTCAGAGTACCTGATTTTGGCTAGGTTTTGTCTGAATTAGGTGCTTGAATAAGCCTAACATACCTTAGACAAGAGACCTCTGCAGCTACCCCAAATAACTAATCAAAATAGCAATACAACCACAGGGCAAGAAACATATAGACTTAAGAGCTGCCAGAGTGAAGAAAAAGTCATACCTATCCAGCCACTGTAAAGAACTGTAATGAAACCAACCCCAATGAAACTAAGTTTTGAGCAAGAATGGTGGTATGTTCCCCATTGGGTGACCCTGAATCCTTTTCAGTTTGTTCAAAGAAGGTACACCCTGGTTTTAAAAGATCTTAGTCTGTTTCTTCTAGACAGATCTGTCTGAAGATACTGCAATGATCTGTTCAATGGAGAGGTGGGACTTTAATGATCCGTTCCTATCAGTCTAGCGTTCCGCAATTGTTCAGGTGTGTCTTTGCTTGTGGGGCCACCCTTCCAGAAGGCATGGCAACCTTGCTTGTACTTGCTTGGCAGTTGTGATGGACAATCTCTCAGGACAGGCTGTTTAGGAGATACAATGGGCCAGGCTGTGAGCTTACTCTGAGACCTTCCCCGCTCAGTGACAGACAAGAAGGAGGCTCTGAGAAGAAGGAGGAAGCAGTAAAATGGATAATTTGCATTCTGGGTAAGATGGATTATTTTCTTTCTAGGGACTAAAATTATATTCACAGCTTGGATTTAGTGCTTGTATGGTGGGGCATGGAGCTAAAAGGAGGTGGTCAGTATCAGGAGGAACAATGCTAGTCCAGTGCTAACATCCAGCAGGACTGCACACTTTATCTACAAAGAGTTTGGGCCAAGTGATGATGGTATTTGGGAACACGGTGGTACCATCTTCGTGATGTTGGAAACAAAGCCGTGATGCTTTGGAGTTGAAGGGAATGAGAGTTGAAGTTTTAATAATATTAAGCAACTTTTCAAGTGGTGCGTAGCCATTCTGCAAGTTGGTGAGGCTGTTCCAGTCTGCATTCTATACCTTTGTGTGTTCTAACGATACCCTGGCAATCAGTGTGCCCGGGTTGGAAAGTGAGTCCAAGTTTAAGTATTTATAGCACAGACAACTTACAGCTGAAATGAAGAAGCCCTTAAAGAAGTGGAGGGGACACAGAGACCTTCTGCCCTGCATAAGTAATGCTCCAGCACAAACATGCCCATCACTGCACATCCGTACTCGAATGGGGAAGAAAATGTGCTTTGACAGCTCAGGCACAGTAACTGGCAGCCAAACAACGTGTCATGTAAATAGGCCAAGACAGATCTGTTCTGTAAGCTGATTAGGTTTTTGTACTTCTAAGTAATTATTAGTTATGAAGAAGGGTTACAAACATTCTTAACGCCTTTGAAGGCTTCCCCGGGTCTGTCGTGGAGAAACACACTTACTCAGCTGCTGCTTTCTTTGTTGGTAACAAGGCTGGTTAATGCTCTCACTTTGTCATTGCTGCGTGCAAATTGCTGTGTAGCCACTGTGGGTAGCACTGGAGAGACAACTAGCCCCACAACAGTATGAGGCACTCATGGCTTACCTGACAGCTCAGATGAGGCCAGCATATGGGAGAGAGAGGAGTGAGGCTGCAGAACGATCCATCCTTTCTGCGTGGAGGTCAGGGAGTCAACCAAGGGCTGCATCTCCCACCACAAGAGTTGGGCAGACACGTTCAGTGCAGATCCGTAAGCTTCTCTGTCTCATCTGGTCTGCCACAGTCATAAGCCTCAGATGAATTATGATTTTGCTATTATATTTTCATATATATACACACATGTTGGGTTTTTTTTCATTCTTTCACCAAGAAATATATGAGCAAACTGGTGCTTCTGATGGAATTTACATGTGGACTTTAATCGGAATGAGACTTGAGAGTTCAGACCCATGGAGAAAGTAGGAAGGAGAAGAAAGCCAAGTGACACAAAGACTGTCATTTCCTACAGCTGCAGTGTCTGGAGTTCGTTTCCCATCTTTCCTTTATTTGCTATGGTATAAAGTGATCCCAGAGCAGGTATTAATGTTTAAGCCGAGCAGCTAAAAAAAGGTAATTGGCATTTCATATTTTAGCAAAGTATGACTGTATTTGAAGTTGTGTATATTTTGCAGTGTCCTAGAAGCCTTTGTAATTTATCTTTTTGGGTGGTAAATTCATTTGGTTTCATGCCTTTTTTTCCATTGGGCCAGTTGCTGAGGCTCCAGTAAGGTTAGGAGCATTGGGCAGGGAATGCTGTTAACAGTTTAAAGATTTTAAAAACAGAAATCAGAGTCCGGTCTTGTCTGACGTTCTGAATAACAGACCACACGTTCCAGCCACTATTTCCTACATGAAGTCTTATCGTCTGTGGTTGAACACTGTGCTTTCTAATTTAGAGACTCAATTGCTGATAAATCCACAATACCCATGAGTGGCCTACCCGTGTTTAGTTGCCTGAAGGTTAGGTTTTATTTTGAGTGTGAATGGCTGACCACTTTTCAGACACGCCTGAAGACCACTTTTCAGACATGATTTTAATTTTTTTTTTCTCGATTCTTTTAGTCTCAGATATCTCCTCTCTAGGCTGATAATTATAGCTCACGAACAAGGTGTCTTCGTTTTGAATATCTTGCTAGACTGAATTCTTTCAGTTTCTCATAAAAATAACAGATCAAAGAAACTAAGGAGTAGATGTTTAATTAGCTCTGAGATGACTAAACAGTGGGAGTTACAGCACATCAGGAGGTATTAGCACTGGCCCCAACAAGAAGGAACAAAAGTGAGTGGGCCACATCATTTGCACCGTGTTCTTTTATTTTTTATTTTTTTTTAAATTTATTTTTACTCAAGGACTCTCAACTGCTCACCTTATTTCAGTTCTCATAACTCAGCAGGTGCACTGGTCACGCATGGATGATATTCTTGTCCTGCCATAGTGAGCACTGGTGTTGTACAAGGAACTCCAAGGGACACGTATAAGAGGTGAAGAAATATAGGCAGGTGGGAGCACTGTTTGCATTTTGTGTGTCATGTTTATTTAGCACAGCACCACACCAGGAATACTGTGTCAGCGGCAATAATTAATAATCCTTCATAAATCAACAGAAACGTGGAGAGGGCTGTAGAAACAAAATGGATTCCAGCCCAACCGCCTCATGCAACTGGTGATTTTTTGTTTGAGGATATTTTTAGTTTAACCTTTCAGTGAATCTCTTTTCTATACATGATTATGTATGTTTTCTTTGCTGCCTGCGATCCTCTCATTTATGTCTCTACCATGTATCTTTAAATGTGCGTTGGTCTGTCTGACTATTGCTGCTCATCTTCATGCATTTCGCTCTTCTCAGATGCCCGTAGCTAGCATCCAAGTAGGAAGAGAAATGAGGAAAAGCTCTTAAGAAAAATTGCCAGCAAAGCAGCATGTCATAAAAATAAAGCTAGACTCCCTAGACCTTTGCGTGTTGAAAATCAAATGAGTCATAAGAAGGCCACAGGGCTGTATCTAGTAGGGACGTATAATGGCCAAATATTTTTCTGTGGATGATGGCACCTGGAGCAGCCAAACTATAAGGTGTTTTACTTAGAGCTAGTGCTTCAGGAACAGTTCCCTTCTTGAAAGGGGAACCGGAGTCTCTCTGGGGTCTTTGTGACCTGAGCTGAGAACCAAGGGCTGTATGACATGCTGGTGGCACGCTCCACTGTCAGAGCTGGCCGTGCCGACATCCCTGCATTTCGGGACTGCCAGTGGTTCCTTCATATCTGCAATAAGCAATTTGGCTGTGAAATACATGTACCTAGGCTACAATTTTTTCTTCTTTATAGTGTGTTAGGGAAGCGCTTTTCAACTGGGAAGGTCTGCCCCTGCTGAGGCACTACCCGCTGAATGAGCAATGAGCCCTTAGGCCTCTGTGCTGGAAGCCTTGAAGCGTAATGAGAATGGGAAGGATTCGGGTTTGATCACAGCGAGGCACAGCCTCGGTCCTCTTGGCCTTTCAGCCTCCAGTCTGTCCCGTGCTCAGACCCGGGCACAGTAAGTATGCGGTCAACAGACTCTGCCAAGGTGGATGAAGTGGAGGAGGTCGACGGTTATGGTTGTCATTGGCTACTAACTAGGATTGCCTTTCTTTCCCTCCTTCCACATCTATAAAACAACTTCTCTAAGACCAATCACGGGCTTTGAATTTCATTACTGCTGATACATTTTGTAATAGCTCCTGACACTACATTCTCAACTGATAATTTAGCTAAGCTCTCTGCTGCACATGCTAATGCTTCAGTGTGGAGGCAGTGGAAAATTATTTAATAAAACTTAACACTTCTTTCATTTCATGGCTGTTATTATCGAATATTAGTCATTTCTGAGAATCATCTCTTGAACAGTTCTTCCTTATCGTCTGTATGCATTTGGCTATCACCTCTTTGAAATGCAGCAGCATCTTGGGTGGTAAATGAAGGCGGCTTTCATTTTATTCATTTGTGCATCTTGAAAGTGTGTGAGATCTGAACAAACAGGAATTATTGTCATTTCTGTGTCTTTTGTGGTAGTTTACCATGAAAGATGAAGTTTTACTTGAACTCTCATGAATGAACAGCAGGACCGAAAAACTTAGAAGTGATTCTGCTGTCAATGAAGCTTGTTTCTCACCAAAAATGTATGTGCTTGTTTCAGTCAAAGTTAAGAAACTTTTTCCAGCTCTGCCTCCTAATCTTTATGAATTTGTAAGAGCTGGGAAGAATAGATCCAGATCTTGCAAAGCTTCATACAGATACTGACTCCGGCAGTTCTTCTGCCTGTTTAGATGAACAAAACTCTATGTATAAGCATTCCAAAGATTTTCAAGGCCAATAACATTTCCATTGTAGCTTGAAAAGCCTGAATCATGTTTATTTTCTCCTTATATTCATTGGGTAGAGAAGATACATGCTATTAATGTTACTTTGGTGAAAATCAATACATTCCTGCTTCTCATGTTCTATTGAAAAGGACGTGCCTGTCTCGTACATCCGCGCTGCTCTCTCAGGGTAGAAAAGCACTGTGTTTTTGTTAGAGTCTAGATCTATGAAAATAACAACCCTCAAACAATTTTTAATACTAGGGAGATGTTTCATGATATATCCTGCTTTGCCATGTATTTTTCTTATAATCTTCCATTCCAAAGGCTACATTTTCCAGTCAGACAAAATCAAATTGCTCTATGCTTGATGTTGATATATATTCCACCCGAATCGCACCCAGCAGGCAGCACAACTTTTATTATTTCTTTTCCACAGCTTAGACATCTTCTAAGCTGTTTGGAACCTGCTCTGGCCCGATCTGTGCGATGGTGCTGTCTACTCCATTTCACGTGGGTTTGATGGGCTGGACCAACACTAGTTCACCAGGAGAGGTGAGGAGCTCTGGAACACCAGGAGCTCCAGGAACATCTGGAGCATCAGGAATGCTCACATTCAGGTTAAGTGTGTTGGATGGGACTCTGCTTACAGTCTCACGCATCAGAATGGCAGTCTTGAAGCAGAAAGTGCCATTTGTCATTCATGTGTGCGGTTTTATATTCACGTCTTAATGATGGTTAATTCCATTTCTACAAAACCCATGCTGCATGGGGCTTCCTAAGGAAGTGTTTATTGTAACAGCGCTCCACCACTTCAGAAAGCCATCTGAGCCTGCCTTTATCGTAGCTTTTCATTGTGCTTTCCCTCAGATGCACTACCAATGGAAACCCTTCATTTGCTTTCTACCATGTGGGCGTCTTGAGTAAACTCTTGCCGTGGGTGGCTGGGAAAGATGTTTTCTTACCCTTGCAGCATCCATTATGCCTCTGTGGGAAGGGCAGTGTCTCCTCTATGTAAATGAGGAATTTCTGAGTGTTCAGTGGACTTTCTGAGAAGGTAACAAACTTAACTAAAAATGAAAAGAGATCTCCTCTCATTATTTCCAAGGCCATCCCTGCTTAAGCTTTATTTAAACTTGAATTATTTTCTAAGTGACAGAAGGGCTTCCACAGAAGCATCACTGACTCCCGAAACAGAATTTTCTCCATCTGACAGAAATGGGTCCTCCCCAAACTTTTTATCCAAGATGTATTGCCACTTTATGAGTCAGGCAGCAAACCTGATGTTGTAAGAAAACCAAATCTCCTATCAATCAATTTCAGTTATTTTCTATTTGGAGTAAGATGTGTGGGAAGAGGTAATATCTTTTATTGTCACATTTAGAAAGAATAGGCAAACGTCTGGGTGCACAAGTGTTTCTCAGGGGACAGCGTAACTTGTAGGATAGCTGTGTCTACCTGCCAAGCAGATTTCTCTTTTCCCTTTGCAGCCTTTCGGAGATCTCCTTGTGCTGTGAGGGTGGCTGAATGTCTGAGCATGTTTTCAGGAGTGCTGAACCCAGTGACCCAGGGTTAGTAGCTATGCTGATATTTGAAGACTCATCTCCCGAATTCCTTCCCTGCCTCCACCTGGGACAGTGCCATTGTTTTCCTCTAGTGTGCCCAAATCTGGCTTTACCTCTCTTATTTTCATAGAATTGCCTATGTTGGAAGGGACCTTTCGATCATCTAGTCCAACCATCAACCATCATTTCATCTTCATCCCCCTTACGCTTCATCGAGATGAGTTCAATGGAAGTTACCCAATGAAACCTTGAGAAATTCATTTCTGCTCAGACCAAATCAAAGGTTCAGAGCCATCTTTTGGGTTCTGCTGGTTCCCATCCCAGGGATCTTGCTCCTCCCTTGCATTGCGGGGGATGCTGCATGCCCGTTAGCTCCCACACTGGAGATCCTTGCTTCCCGGCAGGCGATTGGTGTATCTCGTGGTGGTGTGGGATCCTTCGGGATAAGTAGAGATCTATAAATGTAAAATGTGATTACTGCAGTATTATTTCAAAGGTCAGCCTGCCATATTTGCACAGCAGGGTTGACAGTGACTGCCTGCCTCAGATGATTTATGTGGACCAGGATTGTGTCCAAATATTAATAGTGCTGATTGAATAAGGCTGGGGACAGTATTCTATCTCTGCAAATATTGAACCTCCGAATATATTTATAATCCTATAATAAAAGGAAAATTTAGTAGGAAAAAATGGGCACATCTTCAATGTTATAGACTTATGGGAGTTTTTAACAATTTCAAAGCTAAACCCCACCCTCGTGGAGTCAGACATCTGTAGGGATAAGGTCAGCCTGCCTTTTCTGACCAATGTAGCACAAACACAAATAACCTAAAGATTTAAAATTCAGGCGGCTGAACTATAACCCAAAACAAATCAACAGCAAAGCCATTAGAAGGATTTGGTTTCTTCAAATACCAAAAGCATTCACAGCTTTTTTTTTTTTTTTGGGGGGGGAACAAAGTGAGAGGCTCCTCAGAGAGGATTTAAAAAAAATAAGAGGGTTAAAAAGCACCATGTGGGATTTTCAAAGGGGCTGTGGAACTTATCTGCCTCAGAAATACCTATTCAACAATGAGTATCAGGGTCAGATGATTTATACAGGCCCCAAATCCCATTAATGCAGGCATTACGTATTACAAAATTCCCTTTGTAGATAAAGATCAGCAAACTACAAGAACACCAGCAAATGATCAACAGACCTCAGAAAAAGAGCAAGGATTAACCTCATCCATCACTAACTAGCACATCTGTAGCAAATCCATAGAAAGGAAAAAAAAAAAGGGAGGGGGAAGATAAACATTTTTATCATCTTGTACTTGTTCCTCATTTATTACTGAGTGTGTGAAGGGTGAGTATCAGTATCACAGCTGGAAGTAGAGAGAAATGACAAAGCAAAGGGCAACCTTTTCCGCTTTTTGAAATGGATCTGGGGCTTGTCAGGACACTTGATGGTGTGGCCTGCTCCCTGCAGCCCCAGGGTGCTCCATCAGGGAGACGGTGGGTCCAGCTCTGCCCCTTGCTGCAAATTCACAAGGTCTCTACTCATTTTGAGGTCTGTCAGTGTTACAGCAGAGGACTTTTGTCTTTTCTGAATTATTTTGTACTGTGCATCCTCAACAGCATCCATCTCTCAGAAGCAGAGTCAATACCAGCAGCTCTTTGTTCGTTACCCCGAACACCACACACCAGCCCCGGGGCAGCGAGCAGAGGGCTGTCATTCTGCTGAGGGGACAACGATGATAGAATACCTTCTCTGGACCCAGCTTCTTCCCAGATGAAAGCCTCACTCCTGCCCCTGGCTCCATGGAGGTGCTGCCATCAGCTGAGCTTAATGGTCTTCTCCGGCGCCCGGTGTTATACTTGCTGCTAGACCCCAGCTGTCTGGGTCCGTACAGCAAGAGACCAAAGGCTGCCAGGACTGGAAGGGGAAAAGGATGCTAACGGGTTGCAGGAGGACAAGAGCGGCTGCAGAGGCGGCTCCTTGCTCCTGTGAGTAACTGCTGCAGGGGCCTGAGCTCTGCCTCGTCCCACCAGTGCACGGAGGAGGTGGCTTTCCCAGGACAGAGAGGACTAAGTGAGGATTTGTGCAACAACCCCAAATGTCATTTCATCAATCTGCCCTGTTATGAAATCCAGTACAACTCATATGTCTCTGGGTATTTCTTCATAGACATAATCTTTACCTCTGTAATAATGTTGCCCTTCTTGCTTACAATGAAACCTCTCTTTATTAGGAATTCATCGTTTGTTCCTGTCCTTCACTGAACATCCCCTCATAAGTATGGCAGCACACTGCAAAGTATTCTTTTAAATGATCAGACCTATAGCCATCCCAGTAAACAAGCTAGGAATGCTTTATGGTGCAAATCCTTGTCTTCATTGTGTTTTTCCAATTACTTTGTAATTCACAAGGCTCAGTAGCTCACAATGGGTCTCCCAGTCATTACGGCAAATTTGCACAGTTCTGCTGTAGGTAAAATTACAGGATAGAAAACTCCAGCAAGAAAAGTAGCTGCTTCCCTTTCTCCCAAGCCTTCCTTCTCCTCGACTTTCTCCCGCCTCTCTGAAAGCTCTGTGTGCTCTTTGTTCTGTCCTGGCTACGAGGAACGACTTTTGCATCCTGCTGTTGGACACTTCGGAGAGCTTGATGGAAAATCAAAATGAGGTGGGGACTTGAAATGCCTCCTTTTTGATCACAGAGAGTCCTTTCCAGCTGTGAGGAGGAACAGCCCCACGGATTCTTGTGGCTCTTCAAGAAACAGCTGCCTTTGGCAGTGCTGTCTCTGGTGGGAGAGGAGCCTGGCACCCCTGCATCTGTACTGTGCTGTGTTTATCAGAGGGAAGCTGGGATAACAGGCTTTAGTCCTCTCTGGGAAATTGTGAACATCCAGGAGAAAACACGAAGCCTGTTCATCTTTTCTCTTATCTTCTTTTTTTTTTCTTTTTTTTTTCTCTAGGCTCTCTATTGCTTCTCTTCCCTTCTTTTTCTCCTCCTCTCTTTCCATTCTTGTCCTGTGAGCTGTGTGTGCTGAGAACAAGCTGTCTGAACACCCTCCTGCTGCTCCTGCACTGATTGCTACAAGAACAAGAAGTAGCCCTGCGGTGAGATCATCGGGAGCCACTTTATTTGCCAGAGGTAGATTACCACCGTGTAGCAGGGAAGCAAAAGTTTATTTGGAGGAGCAAACAGTAAACATCAACTTTTACAAACCAGCTCAGGCTTGCTGATTCCTAAAGAAAAAGAGGTGAAACCCCACGAGACCTCTTTCTATACCCCAAACAAGTGGATTTTCAAGAGTTCAGGTCCAAAGTACAGATTTGGATGTTGCGTGTCTGGACTCCGTGTGTGTCTGTCCATCCCTCCTCATCCCTCCTAATGTCTTACACTGTCAGCCAATTTCAACAATATTTGATAGAGGGAGAGGGCTCAAAGGTATGGTTCCTATGAGATTCACAGCAATAGATGGACAGTTAAATCCCTCCTCCTGCCTAAGGTGAGGAAAAGATGGCACAGAGCTGGGTCTCATCTGATGCTGGAGAATCCAGGTGGACTCTGTCGGTGCCCCAGGCACGGGGAAAGCTTCCACGAAGCTCTGTACTTTCCCAGACCTCAGGGAATTTGGTAGAGCTCCAGATACAGATGAGAGGGCTGCTTTCTCATGCTAGTTATTATGCAGATTTCAAAACCACTATGAAAAGAAATCAATACAACTTGCTGGGAGGCTTTACTGGCCTCCACAGAAGATCCACGGAAGGTAAAAGATGGGAAAAGAGAGGCGCAACTCCCTAGCAGGAAAGAGAGATGCTTTGAAGAGAAGTAAGGGCAGCGGCAAGGGAAACACCGGAATATTTAACATTGATTAAAAAAGACCTCTTGTCAATGGGATCACAGTGAAAATGGCTCAAAGGGTCTGAGGTGGAGCAGTGTAATTAGGTAATTAGGCGCAATGTGGTGGTCAGCAATAGCATTTTAATCTGTGGGAAATGCCGATGTCTGTTCCTGCCCTGGGCTGGAAGGAACGGGCCCAAAAGTGAGATGCAGGAGCGGAAAGCCCCTGCCAAGCCTCCACGTGGCCCAAGCAGACTGGATGCATCCCGCTGGAAACAGCGCGCTGGAGGCCAAGGAGGAGCTGCCAAAAGAGAACGGGAATATTTTTTCCTCTTTCTCTTTTGTCACCACATTTTTCAGGGAGAATCCCCCTTTCAGGGGGAAAGGCAGCGCAGAAAATCCTCAGAGGAAGCTGGAAAAACATTTACTGTTTTCAGAACTTGGGGGAAAAAGAAAAAGTATGAGATGAAAACTGACCTAATTTACCTGCTTGGGTCTTGTCGTGCCTAGAGTTTACAAAATCTTTTCTAAGAGAGTGGTTCTTACTTTGTTGTTTCTAGTCCTGTTCACTAAAAAAGAGTAAACATTTACAGACTTGATCTGGAAACTTGACCAGAAATTGCTGATGAACCAAAATAAAAACAGAGGAAGCTGAGTAAACATAAAACAACCATGTTACGTGTCTGATTCTGATGGGCCATAAAATCTATTTTGGAAAGCTCAGCTGTGAGTTTCAGCGTCAGGGTGGATTTAAGTAACTCAGCTTATTTTACAGGTGTTTTAAAGCAGCCCTGAAGAGAACAGGAGTTCTGCTCAAATTGCTAAAAACCTCTAGGGCATAATGCCCGGACTCTCTCCTGTGCCAGCTTAGGAACATACCATTAATGTTACAGCACCAAGCTGCTTTCCAACCTAAAGGAGGAGGTATGGGTTCATCCGTGGCTGATGGACCACACAAGAGCAAGCTGGTCTCCAGAGAAGTCCATCTGAGGTGTGGGGTAAGGGCTCTGTAGCCTCCAGCTTTGATGCATACAGAAACACGAAATTCTGAGCAAACAATGAAGCTCACATGATAACCCTTTCTTTTTCTCTCAGATTTTTCAGTTCTCATTCATCCTTCACTCCTTAGAGAGGGATAAGTTTATTTACTGGAAATACTACAGCCCTTAATCAGAAGAGCTCAGCTAGTGATAGCAAATGTGATAGCTGTACCCATGAGACGTCGTGATTATTTACTACAGGCTCACTGATAATAAAATCTTTGTGTAATAATAATTGTTAGAGGCACTGAATCCCTTTTTGTTGTAGTAACCACTAGCAGTTGCAGGTTACAGGACATGAACAACTGTTCATATTACATGAAGCCGAGTTTGAGTACCTTCTTTGGTGAACCACATTTATTTTAAGGTAATACAGTTTTTCACTCAGCAGTTCCACTGATTATCTCAAACATGTGCCACATACTGTCATCCCGAAAGGTTAAATCCTAACTCCTACTTATTCTTGCCTCAGGGGCCGTCAGCGTTGAGATGCAGTGATTCATTAGAGTCCATTCCTGAGCCAGCTGTTTAAATCCCTCTGCATACTTGGAATACGTATCTTTATTTTGGGTTTCCAAAGGCCAGATCCTGAAATGTGAAGGTATTTCTAGGGTTAGGCTTGTCTGAAAGGAAGCAGTTACCCTCGCTGGGTGTCAGCCCAGGCACTAACACATCGCAAGCAGAATTTTCAGGGCTTCCTGAAGAAATTCAGAAACTAATTTGAACTGCTTTCCTGCCAGATTCGAGCGCTGTACAGACATCAGATAATTCACATGTGCGTGTCTAGGGCTGCGTGCACAGCTCAGCGGTGCCCTTGTCCAGGAGGAGCCACGGTGCATCCCTACAGTTTGCAGTCTCGAGACAGCACGTGGGGGTGAAGAGGATGCGTAAACATGTGTCACGCGATTACATCCAGGAATTTAATCGTGATGGTAGTGCCTCTAAGATGAGGATGAAACCGCTATTGTCCAGTCATCATCAGTGTGTTGGTTGTAGCAGTATTTGGTTACGAGGAAATCAAAAGATGCTATATCTTGGACATAACACCATGTCAAGTTTTATTATAGTTATTCTGCAAATAAATTAAGGCTTTCAGATCTGGTGCTACCTTTATGGTTGCTTCTTAAATGAAAGCTTTGAGATATAAAAAGTTATCCTGGCGTGGAAAATGTACCATGCCATTCAACACGCTATTCAAGCCATTCCTTACCCTTTCAGTAAAAGGTAATTTACAGAACATACCATATTCTTTCTGTTCTTCATTTTACCACTGACAGCCAGATAATAGAAATGTGCTGGGACAGTCATGGTGCTTCTGAAGATGATGTATGAGGAAGTGAGTGAGCAGATCCATCCCTTCAAAACAGTACTACCCTGCAGGATCAAGAGGCAGAAATTAATTGTCTGGTGAAGGGTACCAGCCCAAAAGGCTATTTGAAAGTATCTATTGCTCAGCATTAAGCATATCAGCCCAAAATAGGTGTTTTCTATTCAGTCTGGAACAGGCAGAATGACTGCTCCACACTGCTTGTCCTGTGGTTGCAGGTTTGTGTCTGTTCAGGGCCAAAGTGACATGTGCACAAACTATATCAGGGTGGGTTTTTTATGAGTTATCTGGGTACCGGCAGTTATTTGGTGAAATAACTGCTCTTCAGCTATTGTCTCATGTCTAATTTTCAAAATGTGGCTGTTGTTCCAGGAAACTGCTGCTGAAGTGCAGAAGTGCCCAGCTCCCAGTTATGAGCTAGCCTGTTTAGATTAAAGAGTTCTTGCATGTGCTCCCTTTTAAGCATTAAAGAAGCCAAATCCATAGCTGGGCAGTGAAAGGTAACGAGAACACGGGACATCTTAACTCTGTAAGATCAAGGCAGGTGATGTAGTGCTGGAAAAGTGTTCCCAGGTGTCTGTCCAAGGAACAAAACCTGACAGTGTGGCTGTTCCTAACTCCTGGAAAGGCTCCCCGTGCGTACAGCACAGAGCCACTGTGCAGTCCTTAACTCATTAACCGGCCACGTGTTATCAAGGTGAGACTCCCAGACAACTCGGTGTTTCAGGATTGTGATCACATCTAGAAACACACTTCTTGTCTGAAAAGCTGGGCATAAAACCCAATCCCATGTGGTTAAAGGCAGTTTAGGAAGCTTCCTCAGTTGATGGTAGGATGCCCTGGGCGGTGATGGGGACCTGGCCGTGCTCCTGCCCGGTGCATGCCAGCAAGGGCAGCGCAGGTGCGGGATGGTTCTCTTGCTGCATCGAGCTCTGTTCTCTAGCTCTGCATAACACCATTAGGACCCAGAAGGGTCTTAGCGGCTCTAAGAATAACATTTGGATTAGTATAAGCTAAGAAAAGCAAAGAACACGTTTGCACCAGCTCCCATTAGAACTGGGAAAAGAGTTCTATTCTCACAGGACTTTGTGGATGGATGTGCTCAGCTGCTGCTTGGCAATTTCTACATTGTTCGGTGCCTCAGTCTCCCTGTTGGTAAATAGGCCTGGTCTCCTTTATGATCTCTGGATGAGCCTTTGATTATGCTCCGGTCCCACCTGCAGCTGAGTTTGCAGCCTCCTGAAGCCGGTGCCCTGAAGGGAGCCGTTCAGCTGGGCTGGGACTGATGCTGCTCGGCGCAGGCGTGCTCTCGGAAAGCAAGGTCAGCTGCCACCAGGGAAACTACAGCTGCTTTTCTACTTTGGTTCATTCATTGCCTTGTGGCTACATTCAGCTTGGGGTGATAACAGATCTATTGAGCACTGAGGTGCCACATAAGGCAAGAGAACGGTTGTGTTTTGTGCTTCTATACCTTTGCTGGAGGGGCTGAACCGCGGGTGTGTGAGTGCAGCCGGTACTTTGGGAAAATTCTGAGCTTTAAATCAAGATACTTATGGCATTGGGTGACCTATCGGAACTCATGTGGCCTCACAGCTATTCTCTGACAGGTGTGTGCATTCTTTTGTTAAATTTGGTTTGTGTTTATCTTCGCGCCAATTAATGTGGAGCTAGGAGAGTTTCTACTGGTGAAGTGTCTGCCCATGGCATTTTACATCACAATTTAATTCTTTTATATTGAGCCTAATTAAACTGACTGGTTTTCAAAACTGCCCAAACGACTTATGAACCCGGGGTTGTTTGAGAGAGGCTGGGACTGAGGCATCTTGGCACCTCGGGGCCAGTGAGTACTGAGGTAGGTGGAGACGCAGGTGGGTGGTTAACCCAGGTCATGGTGTTTCGCCAAGTGTCCTGACAAGCCTCTATAGTTTTTTTCACAATTCCATAATCTCGTAGGTTTCACTCCAGGTTGTTTGGGAAAATGGCTGCTGAATATTTTAAGTTGTTTTGAAAACTGTACTCAAGGCAGCCAAGTACACTACTACGAGACAGCCCACTTGTAGAAGAAGAGGAGCTAGGATGAGAAGATGGAGTTGTCCCTGGGAAGGACACTGGGAGGTGTAAGACAGTGGAAGACCCAGGCGTGGGGTGAAACCAGGCAGCTCTGACACCACGTATACACCTTATCTACCAGACCACAGGGGGTTTTACTGGGGCTTGAGTATGGTCAACAGGTCATGCTCTGTTTGTGATTATTGTTAGTTTTGTTGGAAAAGGAAACCGTCATGACTCAGTGTGGGTAATATCTTGCAAGCCTCCTATTGTACACGAAATCCACAGTGGAAAGCAGTTCAAAGTTCCATGCTTACGTGTACTTCTGTGTCTTAGAGACTGTTAAACCTCTTTCCTGTAGTGACAGGAGGTTAGCATATCTGCAGAGAGAGAGAAATTGCTGGTGGTTTAGCAATAGATAAGTTGATGCAAAAAGCTAAAGGTCTTCTGCATAAAGGTCTAAAGCAAGTTGGAATTTAGGATATCTAATCTAAAAAGGCTGGAACAACTTGGCCCTTGTCTTCAGGCTATTAAATTCAAAACCTCCACCATTATGAAGTTTCCAGAGAAGATGAGGAACAACCAGCTTCCCCCGTGCCAGCAAACAAAGGTGGAGGACAACAGAGCTTGCTGTGTAGGAGTGTAACCTCTGTGCTTCAGCTTCCAGAGGCATCGGGTTGTTTCACATACAACTGATGTGTCCAAGAAAGAGAAATGAGGAGACTTTCAGGTCTTAGGTCTAGTAAGTGCGAAGGAAATGTGTTTAGGTAGTGCACCTCTCTTACAAAACCAGCCCTAATGCTGATTCCATCTGGCGTGGTGTCAGTGAGTTGTGCACAACTACCTGCTGTTAAAATAAGGTCCAAAGAGGGCTCTTTAATGTCGTTTGACCTCTCTTGAGCTGTCTTCCTGGACTACCCATCCCAACTACGCTTAGGTATAGATTTCCACTCACCTGTCAAGTTCTCAATTCACCCTCTCTATAGAAATCAGGTATTCAGTAAATCCCGACTCTTTCGTGCTTTTTTATTGTTTTGTTTTTATTTTTAATTTGGAGAGTTCCCACTCAAGCAAATGGGTGTTAGCATCCGGGAAGGGAATGAGAATACTTGTGGCTGCACACGTTTCACATAGCACCTGTGACACCTGGTACCACCCAAGGTTTCCCTCAAGTCTGTAAACTAGGGTAGTACTGCACCTCCTGAGCAACCACTGAATCTCAATACAGTAAAAGAAGTCCAAACTTGTTATATTTGATAAGACTTGATCTTATTGCAATTTGAACTAAAATTACATGAGCAGGGTGTGTGGTTTTTTTCCTACTGAACTGGGTCACTTTTCCCTTGTCATGCATAATCCTTTATTATACCAGCAGAATTATTATACAAAGTGCATTTAATTTTCCACACATAATGAAGACAAGCACTCACAACAACTCATGATGGCTCTTTGGAAAGTAAATATTTAATTTTTGAATGCATACATTTGTTCTTCGTTAGAAGACACAGAACTAATTATTCCCTGAGTATTATAACAAAATTAAAGCAGCACAGTCATGGTGTACTTGTAAAATGCATATGTAATTGCAACAAGGGAGGGGGAAAACAGAAATTTCATTAGGGAGAGGCAATGCTTTACACATTGCCATTACACACCTCCTGTTATAAAGGCGATACAACGTACAGGATGAATTCTTGCAAGAATTTAGGCACAGGAGATTAGGTTTTGTGAACATGCACCCCGTGACTTGGAACAGCCTTTGCGAATGCTGCACTGAATATTTCCACTTGGATACAAATGAATTATCAAGGACACAGAAGCAGAATTTCATTGAGATATTCTATACCTTCATCACAATACACGCAGGTTTTGAAGTGTCTAGATCTCGGGATGCTATATGAGCAGAAATAGAGTAATATAGCTCACTGCATCTGCAGAAGTGTCTCATGAAATGCAAAATGAATGGCTGAAGGAAATATTCTTACTCAAGGAAAAACGGGACTCCAGTGTGTGTCATAAATTTTGCTAGCAGAATTTTAAACAGGGATACTGGTTATAGATTTTAAGCCCCGCCTTGAGCAGCAGCTAAATCTTTCTTCCTTTTCAGTAAAGTCATGTTAAAACAACTTCATTCCAGCGCTAACGCTGTGACATCCCTATTCCCGCTGTTGCACTGACACGACTGGACTATTTTCAAGGTCATTGCAGTCAGCAAAAACTGTAGTGTTGATGTCAGTTGGGATTTGGGTTTTCCTTGTCCTTTATTAGTGCTGTAAAGAACGTAGAGGGTTGGTGTAAAACAGCACGACGCCTGGGAGCTTGCATATATATATGGAAATCTTATGAAATATTTACTCCTTTTTTTCATGAAGGCACACAGAAGATGTTACGAAAACTTCTAGGACCTGTTTTCAAAGATAGGCAAAGACCTCGACAAGCACGAGGGACAGGCTGACAAGAACCTCATGACATTCAGCGAGGAGAAGCGCAGCAAGTCCTGCCTCTGGGATACACCAGCAATGCAGGCTGGGGACTGACAGGCTGGGGAAAGCTCTGCAGAAAGGACCCGAGGGTCCTGGTGGACCATAAGTTAGTATGAGCAGTGTGTTTAAGGTGATGCAACTTGACTGTGCGTTGGGCTGTTCCAGTAGGAGTGTAGCCAAGAGGTCAAACATTCCCCTCAATTCAGCACTAGTGAGGTTGCATGTCACAGTTGGAAAACTGTGTTTTTGGTGTACCCCAGTGCCAGAGAGACAGGTCAACAAGTTGGGACCAGGCCAGCAGAGGGTCAGCGGGACGTTGAGGAGACAGGAGCACATGGTATATCAGGAGAGGCTGAATGCTGGGTTTGTTTAGCCTGCAGAAGGTAAACTAAGGGGGCATCTAACTCTGTCCTCCACAAACTAAAGGGGATTTTAGAGAAGATGGAGTCAGATCCTCTGCGGCAGTGGTCATGCATTGCAGCAAGAGAAAGCCTGTCTTTTGATATATGGAAAAAATTCATCAGAATGAGGGTTATGTAGCACAGGAACAGATTCTGTAGAGAAGCTATGGGCTCTCCATCCTTGAAATTTTTCAGAGCTCAGTTGGCCAAGCCCCAGGCAACCTCCCTTATCATCAAAGTTGGCCCTGCTTTAAGCAGGGGCCTGGACTGGAGGCTTTCCAGAGGTCCCTTCTCACCTCAGTTACTCTCTGATTCTCTGATTTTATTTCAGAAAGTCATTAGTACCTCTAAAATATGGTCCTACCATAAAAAAATGGCTTTTTTATGGCACTGAGTCCTTCAGTAAATATGTTCCATGTGGATATTTATAGTCCTGCCTGCTACCTTCAGTGAGAACAGAAAGTTCTTACTCCCATAAGCTCCATACAGCTGCCAGCAGAGATGGTGAACAAGCCTTTCCTTCCTTCATCTACAGCATCGCTCTGTGGATGTTCGTTGGCTCCAGCTCTACAGGGCCCGTCACATCTATGGAGTTGTGTGAGTGTCTAAAAGGATCTAATTTAAAAAGAGAACTGTCTCTTCCAGGCAGTGCTGGTATCTGTGGGTGAGTTTGCTTGGCTTTCAGATCATGTGTTGATTTTGGGGACAGGAATAAAAGGAGGGGGAAAAAAAAAAAAAGTTCCCCATCTGCTCGTTCGGCTCCTTCTGTCCTTAGGGACACACATGTGTCTCGTGTGTTGGAGCCTCACTGACAGCAACACCAGCGTGGCTCCTCCGGCTCTGACCAAGGGCAAACGTGGGGGTGAACTTGTTCCCCTCCCTCTTGGCTGCCCCTTCCCGAGGATTCCTGGGTTGATGCCGGGGCAGGCGCCCTGACGGCCTAAGGCAGCTTGTGTGTTGGGGGGCTGTTTGTATTCCGATAGCCTGTGGGGTAAAATAAAAAGGAATGGCTTGGACACCGGAGGCTTCCTGCAGATGTACCTGGTATTTGTGAGAACTCTTCCCTGATTATGCTTCTGGGTATGGAGCAGCAAGAAATTCTCAGGATGGTTTGATTTCAATAGGGATGACTTTTTTTTCCCCCTGCCAGCATTTCTCTCTCAGCTGTATTCCCTCTAATGAAATTGCCCATTTGGTGTTAGGTTTGTAATCTAAAGTGAGTGCTATAGATTAGCAGTTGTTGCTGCTTTATTATTGAAATGGGAGTCATGGGATCAATTTAACTGTTCCTTGCTTCATTATTTGCTTAAGACAATAGAGTCATCTCTGCAAATTCTATTGCTTTGTGGGTATTTTTAGCTTAATTATAATAGATATTAGCAACAATCAACAAAGATTTCCTAGGTGCATGCTCTTGCTCCTTGGAACACTAGTTTTTTATAGACTTTGTACTTTTAACTTGCCTTCCTTTTTGTAGTCAATCCAGCCTGCTCTTAGGAAAAAGAAAAAAAACCACAAAAAAACCCAATCCAACTTATTTTGCAAAACCACTAGTGCTTTCCTAGTAGGATATTTTAAGAAATAAAGGCAGAGTGATGATTGTGCCTTCTGCTATACACGTAGATAAATATTCTGGCAATTGAGCCTGTACGATGGTGACTTCGGCAGTTTTTGGGGGGTTGATTTCAAATAGTTCAGAATAAATCAAAACCTTCCTTTGAAGTGAGCTTTCAGCGAGGCCTGACTGATCCCAGGTTTGCCTTTTTTGCAAAGTAACAAAAGTTAAAGACAGACATGTTGCACGAATGTCTGCATGCAGTTGCAGCTGGCGGTTGATTCTGGGCTGGCCAGGCAGTGATCACAGGTCCTCATCTGAGGTTGGTGCCTCCAACAAAGGGAGCTGGAGTTTGGGTCATACAACACAAATTGAGATAAAAATCAGGCCTACAGTATTGCCAACACCATTTTTTTTTTTTCATCCTTCAGTATAATTTACGAGACTCCTCAACCATAGCCTCACCTGCCGCTGATATTTGAACTGTTACCCCCCAGCTGGCTTAGAGCAGGGGAGCAGGTGCCCAGGGAAAGCGCTCATTGTCCGTTGGATACACTGAATTCTGGATCCCGGCATGAGTTCGTTTCAAGTTTGTTGGACGTCTCTATGCAGAATATGTAAACAGAAGTCTCTCTGATCAAATGGAGCATAGTTGGATATATCCCAGCAGAATAAAGAAATCAATCTGTAGTTTTGTTTATACTGCCTATCTTCCATTTAAAATGTAGCGGGAAAAAGCTCTTATTAATATTTCTTAAGAGTGCCAGTAAAAGCACTAGGCAATTTCTTGCATTTGAAGTACCGAAAAAACAATTTTAATATCTAGTTTAATGTAACATAAACAGGTTTAGCTTCCAGTCAACATTTTACCAACCATTTAGATAACATCTATGTAATTTAAACATAACCGCTGGAAACCTCTTAAACTCCTTTCGAACTGTATCCCCCACAGGATTTTTTTCTAAGAAAAAAATATTTAAGATCGGCATAATTATCCTTACGTCACAGTCCTTCTTCTTGTACCTCATCCCCGCTTCTTCTTTTCGGCTTTTCCCCTTCTTCCCAGAACAGGTAAGACCGCAAGAAACCAGGACTAATTTTGTATCCATTTTAACAGATGGCAAACTAGTAAAGGGCATAGAGAGAGCAACGAGGGCTCTGCTTTAGCACTGTGCCTCAAATCCTGTAGGGTTTACACGTGTTACTTAGGTGGTTAGGTGCTCTGCTGAAGCCAGGCTTAAGTATTTTGCCCAAGGATGCAAATAATAATGAATACACAAATTCTAGTTCAGTGCCGCTTCCATTGCAGTGTACTCTCAATTGCTTTAGTTTTAATTTAGCCTTTCAAATTGTGGACGCTTTATTGTAAAAGTGAGCTTTGGCATATGTCTTTGTCAAATGAAGCCTTCCTGAATGAATTTTTGCTGTCCAGACAGATGTTAGCCATACGAGGAAGAAGAAGTAGGTGTGATTTTTTTTTTTTATTTTTTTAAGATAAGATGGAGCAATGCCAGATTTCGTACAAATGCCCAATATTGGGGCTGGTTGCTAAAATGCATTAATGTAGAGCCAACCCTGGCCGTGCCCGGTACCCGTCGGATGAGCGGTACAAGAGCAGCGCGGCGGCGGTGCCGTGCTCCTGCCACCGGCCCCGTGGGGCTCCGCACGCAGCCTCCCTCTGCAGCCCTTCACCGCTCATTTGCACGTTTCTCCATAATTTTGCCTGCAGTAGAGAGTCTCCCTCCTTGAAAATAACAACCACCAAGATTTAACGAGGAGATTTAGCTTTCCTGTGATAAGGCTGCGGCTGTAATAGAGTTTGCCTGCCTGCACAGTCCCAGCGGTGCAGGCAGAAACTCCAGTATGTTTGCTTCTTTAGCATTATTTGACCAGATAAAAATTCAAGCAAAGGATTGCTTGTATTGAAAGAATGCAAATAATTTTCTTCTCAATGTTAGAACAAAAAGATATACACATATCTGTAGGTGGTATGGAAATGAGTGTTTGCTAGTCTATAGCCATGGGAAATAAATTGCTCCCAGATGATTTTTATTTTTTTTTTGCTATGCCAATCTGACATACCACAATTCTGAAAGATGCTAAAGAAAACTTTTCAAGTAGAAGGTTCCAGTGAGACAGTGATGTCCGCACACAATATCTGCAGGCTAGAAAATTGAAAAAAACAAGTATGTTGATAAATACTACCTCATCGAACAAGTCAGTGAGTTAATATCCACCCTACCTGGGGTAGCTGTGCAATTCTCACTACCCATATACAGAATGACTTTGTATCTCCCAGACCTTCCGCCAGTGAAATCCTCCATCTGTCCGTGCCTCCTGAAAGGCTGTTCCTTTGCTGTGCTGGGCATGGATGTGCCTTTCGGTGTTGCCCTGGAGCGGATTAGCAGAAACATTTAGTGTGTCTCCACTATGCATCTCTTCTCTCTTCCGTCTTTTTGTTGTAGCTATGACTCTCCTTCTGAAAATAAATGCCCTGCAAGTTATTAACCTGTCTTCCATCATCTGAAGACAGATTTTTCATCCAGAGCCAGTGAGGCCGTCTGAAAGGAGCTCCAGAGGCGGTGTGTGCTGGGGAGAGGGTGGCCTCCTCTGCACATCACGGGCTCCTCGGGGAGGTGTGTTTCAGGGCAGAACACTACCGCAGTGAGAATTTTTGGGACCAATACTAACTCATTCACGTCTTGGTTGAATTAGCATTGATTAAGGAGGTGAGAGAAACCAAGGATTTTCTATTATAGCCATAATTCAAACTGTATTACGCTCACCCATTTGCATAAAAATCTTTGCTTTTTGTAGTAAATGCTGCTGTGTACAAACCTGTCACTCAAGTAGGAAATCACTATTTTAGAGCTCTAAAATAGAGCTCTTCCACCCATGGTCTGAGTTGAAAACAGATGTTTTCTGTACTGCCAATTTGATTTTACCTGCCACAAGTGCAGATCCCTCTAGAGTCCTTACTACAAATTCTTGTCAGCTTTTATCTTACAATGCCTGCCAGCAAAGTCAACAGTTTCCTCCCGGTGGTGTTTTGAAAATGACATTATTATGCAGTACAGAGATTAGGACTGTACAATGTGATATGTTGATGCCACTGCGTGATATTATTTGGTCGGTACGGATTTTTTTCCTGTTATGGTAGACCTCTGCGTATGGATTGTGTGAACCGAAAAGGAGCCTGCAGCAAGAACCTGCTGTGCGGTCGCTCTCCCAGGCGGCCAGAGATCGTGCTGTTCTCACCCGGCAGAAGTCAAGCTCCCAGAGGGAACACACCAGCTGGGTGCTGATGCAATTGGGCCCCACTGGAGGAACGGGCTAATTGGGAGAAAAATAATGCCTTACTGCAGAGCCTCCTCCATTCTTACTTACAGTCTTCGGCAGTTGTGTTGGGATGGCAGATTTTACCTTTGACTAGATGGGGTAGGGGAAGATGGCCCCTGCTGATGGTTTGGTGCAGGTTGATGAGATCAGCGGTACGGCACAGCGCAGGGGGAAGCCCTTAGCCAAGCACGCCTCACTCCTCATGAGAGGGGCTAGTGCACGGCTCCGACCAGAGCCAAGGAAAACTCATCTGGCCTTTTAGTCCAGGTAGTTTGTAATGTGCTTTGGGATTTTCTGAGGTGAGAAGAATGTTTGTGACCGCTGTTCAGCCAAGGAGTGTTTTAGGAAGCAATTGCCACCTGCCTACTGTCCGAAGAGGGAGAAAACTAATGTGTTCTGATAATAATATGGTGACCACAATTTCAGGTCACAAGTTTTCAACCAAACCTCGGTTCAGCTGAGGAGACCATTAGGGACTATTTAACATGGCAGTAACTCTAATTACAGCATTTTCAATATTCGAGTGAAGCCAATGGCTGTCCTACTTTCCTTCTATAGCAGCATCATCACCGAGATGATCTCTGCTCTCCCAGCTTTCCTGCAGTGAGAATCTCTGTGTCCTCAGCAATTCATGGATGGATCCATTTTCTACGAGACAGAATTTTGCCTTTATGATTTATCCATCCTAGGCCAGTGCCAGTCACTACAGTCTCAAGGCTCCTTCTGCAAGGACAAATGGCTTGGCCTTTGGTCTCATAAATACAATTTCTCAGTGGAACTAGGTTATTACCCCATAAAACCTTTCATCCCATTAATGAAGAGAGTGTGAAGCATGTCAAATAGACAGTAATTGGTATAAGCAAGCTGGATATTGCAGCCTGGACTGATAGGGAATGTTCCAGCCTACTTTATTTTCAGAACTATGATCATAAAAAATATTTATGGACAGGTGGGATTTTCCTACTGTTTCTAAGGCTGAGGAGTAGGTGGCTGGTACAATCCTACCCATTTTTTTTCAAATAGTTATTAAGCAGAGTGGGATGGCTTTCTCAAAGGGGTATAGAGACATCCTTTGCTTGGGACTGCAGAGAAAGCCAAGAAAACAACAGCATGTTTGTTTTTGTCTGGCTCATTTATTGCTTACAGTTTGGCTGTGCTTTTATGAAGGCAAGGTGAATTTAAATGCAAAGCAGCAGAGAAATCCGCTGAGAGAAAGATAAAAGAGTCTGAAGCCACTAGAGGCAAGTGGAATAATTGATGGTATGAATCTGAAGAGCAAGTGCATGTGAGGCCTAACGACATCTTGTCTTATTTTTGGGATAGTCATTTTCAATTGCCAACACTTGAGCGTGGCTGGGAGAGGGTACAATAACGCAGCCTGCTGCCTCTGCTTATCGGGAGAGACAACGTCCAAAGGCTCCGCACTGAGGGTCCTTCAGCAGGCTCAGAGTGGACCCAGCCACCCCAGAGCTTGCTGCTCTGCTTCTGACCTTACAGGTTATTTTCCACTGAGGTCTAGTCTGTGGAGAAAGGCTTGGCTCTTCTCAGAGCCGTGTGTGCTCATTTGAACTTCTTCCATGTATTGAAAAACAAAAGACATGTTTCTTGACAAGGGGAGGGGAAAAGCCAAATGATTCTCTAAGTTTCTAATTTGGAGCCCTGTGCCAGTACCATCTGCCAACATCGTAGTGCTGGTCTGCCCTCGTACCCACCGCTGCTTTGTGTGTGTTGGTGACAACCTGTGCACACTCCTGACTGCCACCCTCCAGCACGCTGGCTGTCCGGGGGCCATCAGTAGCTATTTACATATTGCAGGGAAGTTGGTCCTTCAAGTATGACCATGGGACCAGATCGGTACGCTGGAGGTATTAAAACTGGTGTAGATATAGAACTTTACTCCTGCAGAAGGTCTGGTCCCCTGACCTGCGCTGTTCAGATGCTTCCAGGGTAATACCAGTGAATTTGCTGTTGTGGAAAAGTACAACGGCAACAATATTAGAACTATTCCAAGTGACAAAGAGCTGTGATTCATTGCAAAATTTTCTGTCGCAGATGATAAAACATAAGTGAAGAAATCCTTTCTCAAGTGATCATTCACTTTTTGCTGCTTATTTTTTAAAATTAAGAATCTTTTTGGTCATGCTTGATAATGTTGAATGATGTGCTATTCCATGCAATGGGATAAGCTACAACAGATTCGAGGACCTAGTGTGAGCTGAAAAATGAAGGAGAAGAGCTGAGCCAACCTGTACTTTGCAAATCCACCTTATGATAATTAATACCTGGCTCTCTTACTTCTCAGAGGAATCAGTCCAATTTTTCCATCCTGAGGGACAAAGAAAACTCCAGTCCAAATGACTGTTAGTGTGGAGTGGCCAAAACCGCAAAGAAAGAAAAATTGTACGAGTGTCCATGAGAGAGGCAGAGCAGCTCTCATTCTGCATCTTAACGGCAGCAGAAAATGACCAGCACTTCTGCGGCAGACTGCGGGGTCACATCTCCCATTACTGCGGAGTGGGCAGAAGGCAGAATACATAACTACAGATACCACAGTGCTGTCTTCTCTGCTTCTCAAAATACTTCTGTGGTTAAATAAAACTCTGAGGTGCTTTGGTTGTGCTATTCCCATCTGCTTTCATTGCCTTTTTTTTTTTTTTTAATAGCGATGGAATATGCTGAGCTGCAAATGCTGTTACTCGCTGCATTCTTCCTCATCCCCGGAGTTATATGTTCATTTCCAGCTTGTAAAAATAACCTGTTTATTCCATTTCTAAGTCCTGCATGAGGTCGTTCTTATTTTCCCTGTGCTGGCTCCCTGTGGTTTTATCACATCTGGCTGCCCACCTGCGTGCTTCTTCTCAGCTGTGGAGTTTTCCTTCTCCAGAAAATCGCAGAGCAACTCTCTCCGGTAGCAGGGAAACGACGGTCAGTGCAGAAGTCTCTTTGTGTTGAATTAATTGCAAGCCTCACTATTTCAGAGAGAGCAGCATAGCGCCCTAACTCATCCTGGATGATTTTGGGGATCGTTTATTTCTCCAGTTGTCACCAGTCGGACAAAATAGGAGATCACATGCTCTGTACTCCCACCTCCACACTTACGTGTCTCACTTCACCCCTCTTGCCCCCTGCGCTCTCTGCAGGCCTGCCAGGCTAGCCCTTCTGCCGGGGGGGCTGCAGCCGGCGCCTGCCACAGCAGGGAGCTGAGATCAACTTCAACAGGAACCAGCATGGTCACCGTTATCCCAGGGAATAGACAGAAAGTGGTGGACTTCAGTTGTAACAAAGCAGATTGAGGATGGGTGTTCAGAAAAACACACCTTCCAGTAAAAAAAGATAGTGAAGCCCAGGGAGATACCGTTGGGGGTGGTGGTGGAACTTTTTATAGGTTGGACAAGCGTGTCCCAGGCCCTCTGTGGCCAGAGGTGATGCTGTCTTGGAGCTGAAGGATGGGCTGGCTGCCCCCGCTTGGCCAGCTCCTTGCTTTTCCATGGCTGTACGATTGTTTGGTTTCCAAAGGAGCTAGTATTACTATCACTGCTTTGTTCTTTTCCCTTCAGAGACTGCAAAATTGAATTACTAGGCATCCCCTAACTCCACCACTCTTCACACAGCTCTGGCCTCTTCTGAACCCGTCCAGAACAATCTACTCCCAGTCAGACGCACGCAGATGGATCTCTGGAGCATCTGTAGGACACATTTTATGAGTAATTACCTATCATCTATAAGGTTACAGAGCAGCAGCATAAATGTGACCTGCCTTCTGCATTTATATCTACCACAAGACTAAGAAACATCTCTAGCAGACCAGAAAGTTCTCCAGCCCCCAAAGCTTCTCCAAGATGGACTATTTACTATCTAGCGCCTATCAGAGAAATGAGATCTTATCCAGCACAGTCACTCTTATGTCCACTTGTCCTTTCTCCTTTAATCCACAAGGGTCTCAATCAGGATTGATCAAAATACTGAATGAGAAACCAGCCAGCACAGGGGATTTATTTTTGACCTATTTTATGACCTATTTTTCATTTGCACACTGATAGAAAATGCACGCTTGGCTTTGGCACCCTGTGTGTGACACATGCAGAAATGTTTCCTGACTCACGTACGACAAAACCTCTCAGCCACTGGGCTGTCAAATACCACGTTCACTCTGGTTATTTGCCATTCACAGTGCAGGACTCGCCCACACAAGGCAGAAAAATGGCACCATTTCTCTCTGACCTGCAGGACAGTCTCATGAAGATGACAGTCCTTCCACAGGACTTGTTAGGACCCTCTCCACTAACCTCACCAGGAGCTGCACCAAAGGACAACTGTCATCCACCCCAGCGGTGACAGCACGGCAGCCTTAGTTTGGGCAGTTAGGGGCACCAAAGGGGTTACGAGCCCCAGCCTGGACAGAAAGTCAGGAAAACCAGACATGTAACTCTTTGGATTCCTTTGAAGACCTCACCTATTCATTTGTGGAAGTATTTCTGTTATTTGACTTAAGCCTGTTTGCTTCTGTTTGGAATGACAAGACATTTTTTCCTAACCCACCACTAAACACAGCCTCATCAACCCAGGGTGCGAGGCTCATCAGCTCCTGCTGGAGTTGGGGTCCACTGGTAGAGTTGCACAATATACAGCTGGGGAAGCTGCAGAGAGACCGTGTCCCTTTAATTTTATACTTCAGCAATTCATGAATATATCTAGCAAAAGAAGTAGACTGTTTCTGGTTGCTGCTAAAATACAGTTCTGGTGTCTCTATTACCGGCAATCTATTCTGGGTGTATTTTATGTTAGGTACAACAACTGTTAAGATGGCAGTTTAATCCACTTATTATGAACTACGTGTTTCTTCCAGAGCAATAAATAAAGAAAAAAAAAATCTTTTCATTCTTAGACAAGGAGAAGAAATTTATCTGTGGAAACCAAACCATAAACAAGGCAGCGTTGTCACTGTCAAGGCCTCAAACAGAACAAAGGCATTAAATGCCAGCAATACATCTTCATGGTGGGCAGCTGGCTGTTAATGCAACTCAACACATTCACTTCGCTATTTATGACACCCCTTTATATGCCACTGTGGCAGGGACTGAAAATACAAGCTTAACTTCACTTGGAGACAGAGATCCAAGCTGGATGTTTGTCTGAAATGTCCTCTTTAGTCTGGAAACTGCTGATATGGTGAGTAGAGAAAATAATGTAACAAGATAAATGAATTTATTCTATTTCATGGGACTTCTCTAAATGGAAGAAGCACTATGTGGTGCTTCACTCTGTGCCAGCTTCAATCGAGAGCTACGCTGCTTCTTTGCTGTTTACTTCTCCCAGTTACGATGGCATCATCCAGATGGAAATCGCTTGTTTGTCTCTCTGTGAACAAAACTGAGTCCTCTTGGGAAGTTTCCATCCATCAGTCTGTAGGCCTGGCATTAATTTGGAAGTACAGGGGAATTTCTTGCCTTGTAACTTTCTAATAACCTTTTCCAAAACTCAGAGGCTGAATTTGGCCTGAGCTTTAGAAAATATTCAGGCCAGAGCTCATTATGTACAAACTGTTTCGCTTCCTTTCAAACCAACATGAAAAAAAAAGAAGAAAAAGCTGAAGTTTCAGTTCTGCAAACAGCTCAGCACTTCTGAGCACTAGCGCAGTGGCTCTGCTCCAAGACCTCTGTTGCCTCCTCCCTTCCTACCTGCAACGCCTTGGGACTGCACATCCAGTCAGTGTTTGGGGAAATCACATGAAGAACAAGTGTTACGGAATTCTTACCTCATAATTTGTGTTTTTTAAAAAATCATTCAAACCACAAACTGTGCAAGTATTTGCAAGAGCAAAATGAAACATGTTTTAGAGCTGGTTGTATTCAAGGGAAGTGAAACATCAAGGAAATATATGATCCCGCTTCAAAAGTCATCCTATTTTTTTCCCACATCTCATGAAGTCGTCGGTTCTTCAGAACTTCCCAAATGAATCTGGAGTAAAAGCAATGCCTCGCAGTGGGGTTTGACACTATTTTCGCCACAGTCAAAGCAAAAGCTCCCATTGTAAGCAGTAAAACCCTGGAGGGAATGTGCCAGCCAAGAGAGATTAAACATTCTTTCTATTGTATAACAAAAAGCGTTGTAAGGTTGATTACAATAAAAGCTTTCCAAAGTGACAGCATTGGGTTCCTTCTTCCTTTTCTTCCCCCTTAAGCTATTACATAGTTATAAAAAGAAATAACACTTCAGTAAAGTGCATGGTCATTCAGTGTTCAGAAGCTGGATAAAACGTACATTTATTTTTCATGGATAGAGAGCTTACCATGCCGGCCCCTGGGGGTGAGCCGCGGAGCCGAACCTCTCGCAGAAGGCTGAGCTGTTGGATGGCAAATGGGAAAATTTATCTTTAAAATACCCTGCTATTGTTTTGAGATTGGCCAGGTTTGCGTCAAACTTTCTAGTCTCCAGGAGGCAGTGTCACCAATGTCGCAGCGGTCGGATAGGAGTTATATGACTTGTGAAGAGTGTCTGTTTGTTTGTGGCTTTCATTGGATTTTTTGCAACACGCCTAGTTTAAAGTCAGAACGCTGAGAAGCTTCCCAGCTACAATCCCACATTTAGTCACTGCGATTTGAAAATCACTCAAACATCCCCTAGCTGATAGAGTCAGTCACAGCTCTGCTGACATCTAGTAAATCCTCCTGCCCGAGCAGAACAGCCTGTCAGCAGATAACACCTTGTTTTCCTGGGACAGACCAGTGAGATTGGATCCCACTCTCATCCTAGAACGTTTAGCGTGGTGGAAAACTGCGGAGATGAACGGCACAGATCACTCCTTTTCCTCTTCATTTTACTTTGAGAAATTCAATGAGATTTGCTTTTGTTTATCTGGGGATCTCAAAGTAAAAGTCAGAAAATGTAAACTAAAACAGGAGTCTGCCCTTCTGAAATGAAACACGTGACCTGCAATTCCCACGCATCACCTGCACACCGCGGGTTACTGCAGTTCTGCGTTTATCCAGTTAGGAACAGAATGGGGCAACAAACCAGGTCTCATCAAGCTGATAGACAAGGAAACATTTGATCCGAATTTTCTTAAGAGAAAACCATCCTAAGTGATACCAAAGCTTTCTTGTTTTTATGATAACTGTGTTTTCTGTGAGCAAACCATCTTGATAGAAATTTCCCAGCTATCTTTTTCAGGAATAATTGGGTTATGATAATGCACTCCCTTGAAGAGAGACTGGAAAGATTAGGCATGCTTGCTTTGGAAAGATTAGCCACGCTTGTTTTGGAAAGGAGAGGTCGTGATAAAAATAATGACTGCTTTATCTAAGGCATATCAGAAGTCTTTAACTGTGTTTTTACACAAGAGTGGGAAGATATCTGTTAAAAAAAATGACAAGTTCAAACTCATAAAAGGGAAAGCAAATTTAGTAAGATTTGAGACTATTGGATGAATACCAAGAATAGACAGAAGTGACAAAGGTGGCACCGAACATCTCCCAGCCTCAGACTAGAGTGTAAACGTTCCCAACTGAAAGAAATGCTGAAAAAACCCTCGCTGTGTGCAAATGCCATAAAATCCATGGAATGCCCCAAAGCTGTGGGCTTTTTGTACTGTTTTCTTTTCAGATGGGTTGAGCACGATCAAATAAATCCTTGTTTACTTAAGAAGGAAATGGTTTCAACTGAATTGAAGCCAAATTTTCAAAAAGCCCCCCAACAATTTCACGGAATCTAGCCTCATACCTGTCCGTTAAAAAAAATCAAACCAAGCAAGGTTCCCTTAAGTGTTTGTTTATAAATGTTTTTTGTATTTCCGCTCTTCTTACTGTGAAGTTTGGAAAAGACATTTCTTTGGGATTGTGATGAACAACTGCAGGTACCTGCTGCAAATAACAGTCTTTGCTCTGAATGTTACTGCTCTACAGTTGGGTGCCATGTAAGGGACAATCCTAGAGCGGGCTGTGTAGGTGCAACAATCCCTAGCTTCCTTGGCACCTTGACTTTCTCTCCAGGAGCAGAATCTACCTAACTGCAAATGCACAGTATCTCAGTCCAGACCCTACATAAACCAACCGTATTCACAGACAGAGAAGCGAAGGGGCCATCCGCTTCACCTTCCGTCTCCAAAACAGCCACTAACGATCCTCAAGTTCCTTCAGCCTTTATGTTAACAGGGATAGCTAGTTTGAAAACGTGCACCTAAGCGCTATACCTCTTCTATTTGAATCATCACCCTTGGTTTTCATGATGTAAGCAGAGTTTTGGTTGTTTATTAATTCTTGCATTAGTACACAGACATCAAGGATGTTTGATGGGACTCCCTTCTTATTCCTGTTAGGGACAAATCTCTCCACCAGATTTTTAGGTTCGTGCTGAGTCCACCATCACTTATAGCTGCCTGTAGATTTTCTTCTCTTCTTTGTTATCTCACTTCGCTATTGCCAACCCCTTCACTAGAGCAGCAATAGGCAAAGATTTCCTTCACTTTATGAAGTGTGCTTCAGCTTTGATCATCAGCTCAGGTTATCTCACCTTATGATACAGGAGGTCAAAATTACCCTCTAGAGTCAAGCGTACATCAAGGGTGCATCTAACTGTGGGCACTTATTTCCCCAAATCATACTGCTGCATCCCAACAACTTTTAAGGCTGAGTCTCTGACTTAATGCTTTAAACAGGGCAGATGGCACAAAGACTTCCATTGATTTCAGTCACGTAAGGGCAGACTTTTCCTTCAGTCTATCCTGACCCGTGTGAAAAAACACTTTCTAGGCTTAAATATCCACCTGGAGAGCAGGAGATGTGTTTCTCCGGCCCCTTGCTGGCTGTGGTGCTGTTTCCCGGCGAGGCAGGGGCAAGCACAGCTGAACCTGCTCGGGCCAAACCCTGCCGTGCAGGAAGGAGAGGGAGGGGGCACACCAGCCATACTGAGCTCAGGTGGCACTTGTAAAGAAGGAAATCAAGGCACTCAGGTGCTGCTCTGAACTCAGAAAGAGTTCTTACCAAGAGGCAGTAGGTAAACTGGTACTATTGCAGGTTATATAGGTGAGGAAGGCAGGCAGATGGAAGCTTAGTTTCTTGCCGGCTCCAGCAGGCCAGCTGTGACAGCTGGGTGAAGCAAGCCAGCCCCTACAATGTGCTCTGAAGAATTTTTTCTGACCCGCTACCTTCATGTTGTCAACCTTTGCTGCTAGTGACTTTCTTTATGCTTCTGAGAGCTGCTACGTGGGCGCAGCAGACTCAATGTTTGCGCATTGCATCTATGTTGTCCCACCCATGCTGTGGAAAACCATGTTTGCAGAAGAAAACTTTTTGGTTTTTTTTTTTTTCCCCCCTAAATACCACTTTTCTGGTTTGTTACTAATTGAAAAAGGGGTTTGTGCTTGAAGTTTTCCATCATCGGTTCTCTGTGGATGAATCCAAGCTGCACACTCGCTGGACAACTGCCAAGGTATTTATCTGTTTCTCATTGGAGTTCTAGTGGGGTTTCCCTTTTTGATATTCCAGTGGAGCAAATAATAATTGTAGCTCTGTCAGTCCAGCAGAGTGTATCAGCAGCACACTTTTGTGGGTTTCCCTTGCTGGTGCAAACAGTGCCTGGTTCCCTGTGGAGTTGCTGTGGGTCCAGGATAGGATCCCCATGGTGCTTTTAAAATGCCTCACTGCAAACCTTTGTGTTACGTGACGGTGGTGTCCTGCTGGGTCTCTCTTGGAGTGTGACTTTGCAAGCTTCTGCTTTGAAGGCTGTGGCGGGTCACGGAGTACTCCTTCCCGTGAGCTTGTTCTTAACCCCACAGCACACCTCTGGTCGCAAGCCGTGCTTGGGGTTCATCTGGCTGAATAAAAAAGCTGACGAAAGTAGTGGTTACTTTTAAATCCCTGCCTTTTATGTGTTGCCCAGTTCAGTTCAGCACACATCTGAAGCAAGCCAGGAGCAGTGTGCAGGTGGCTGGGAGCGTGCGGCAGGAGGGGGTGTAGAGGGAGGAGCGGTTTCCAAGCAAGGCTGCCCACGAAGGAAACTCTCAGGAAAATGTAGCTTAGCTGAAGTGGATTTAGCTCTAAATATATGGAAAGAAAAGTAGGATTTTTTTTTTTAGTTCTGCTTCTGTACCTTTGGAGAGTGTGGGCGCTTGACACATCATAGTGAGGGAGGAAGAAGAGTCTCTGGGCTTGCTGGGAGATTGGCAGCCACATCTCCTATGATACAGGTATTAGCAACGTGTGTGCACCTGGTGCAGGTCTGTTAGTCTTCCTCCCGTGGGCCCCCATGCTGCTTTTCCTCTGAATCAGTGTCTTGTAACGTGTGAGTGTTATTAGCTCCTGGGGAAGGGCCTCACAACCTCTCCTGGTCAAACATTTTGTCTATTTTAATGTTTTTTTAAAATATCTCTTTCCTGTTGGACCCAAAGGAAATGGTACCAATTTGCAGATTTCTAGAAGGAATTATTGCTTTTCTGAGTGGCTCTCTTCTGCCAACATGCAACAGTACCATTTCCAGTAGGTACCGAAAAGTTCCAGTTCCGTGTTGTGAGCTTTTTCCCATTGCACAGCCGCTACTACTTGCCATTATTTGTCTTGGAGCCTGCAATGGATTGTGGCACACTGAGGGGCTGGTGTTCCCATGGTGCAAGGTCGTGTTTCTTTTAGATATATGAAGGTTTTGGCTGTAAATGTGGGTACAGGGTATATTAGTGAAAACTTAATTACTAAGTGTCAAATTTCAGGCACAGATATGTTGGATTTTCTGAAGATCCTTAAAGATTTAACTGGTGGCTACCTTATTTAACTGTTTCCAATTTTGGACTCTGAATGCCCCTGTGTTCTTCTGTGGCTGAGTCATGAACTCGTATGGTTGTGGTTTCTCTGTTGTCTCGGTGTTTGGATGCAGGCTGTGTCCAGAGGATGGAAAATCTGTGAGTAGGTGAGAGCTTTGTGTAAAATGGCTTTCAGTGAGGCCTGGGCTATTTACCAGTGGTGCCCTGTGTAGCATCTCCTCACCTTTGTCTGGTGCCAAACGCAGAAGGGCTTTCTGTGGAGGAAGGGAGACTCTGTGCTGTTGCTCCCCCCGGGGACACCATCAGGGAGAGCTTTCTCCTCAGAAGAATTACGGTCCAGATCCAGTAATCTGGATGCGTCTCTAGATGCACCAACCTTTTCAGCTTCTCCAGTCACAAACTCACTCTGACAGTCTCTATTGCCGCCCAAATCACCCAATGAATCAGCATTTGCTTTCTCTGGTGTTTTCCCAGTGAAACACATTTTGTTTAGCGAGTCAGCAAGCAGCGCTGGTTATGATGGATGGAGGCATAAATGTAACGGTCTGTGTACGCTGACACTTACTCAGTGACAGACCAGTCGAGCAAAGCCACCAAATGGGCAGTCGTTCACATCAGCACAATCCAATCCCGCTGTCAGATAACGTGTCCTCAAGATCACCCAGGTAGCTGTCACCTTGAAAGTCAGTTTACCGAGGATCAGATCCCTCGCACTCACTGTTTCAAAAGTTTCCTTGATACGTTTTTATCACCCTTGCCTGAGAGTGAGGATTTCCATAAATTTGCCTGGAGGGTGTTTTGCTCTCATTTGTCACGAGACATGTTGTCATCATCTGCTTGGTGAAATCCTACATAGCAACAGTACAACAACAAATGCAGCACTTCTGATGGAAAACTATTTGAACGGTCTTGTATTGTCATGGAATCTTTCAGCTGAATAAGGTTTTTCCTTCAATGACTATGTAAAAAGAAATGTAGACAAACATGTATGTTTGGGGGGACAGCTTGAGTTGGTCGATCTGGTATGCTTGGGTTGCTCTATGTCACGAGTGCTGCGTGACTGCTCTCAGCATCCGCAGTTGCGGTTATATCAGAGGCTGGGCAATGTGCAGAGACTAAAATAAGGCACTGCTCTGTTGTAGCTGTGTGAAATCATTGCCATATATGACTGTTCCAGAGAGTTTTTGTTGGGAAAGCCAGATTCGTCTCCCTGTTCTGCTTAATTCACGCCTGTAGGTACCTGCAAGCTGGAGAGGCTGTCTGTGGCTGCAGCCTGGACCCATGCAGCACCCAGCACTGCCACCAGCTATGGGACCTGCTCTCGGTGCCCAGCATTGCATTAAGCTTGCTTTGTCCCCTGGGGCTCTAAGTATGAGTGGGAATTGTGTCATCTTGTACGTAATTAAGATAAGGTTGAAAGTGTTTTAATGAGGAAAAAAGATTCATTTACTTAAATACCTAACTTTTTTTTTTCTTCAAATATTTAAGGATAGTAGATCATGCCTTTGATTTTCATGAGACTGATTAACTCACGGGGCCTTCAGAGAGCAGTTAGGTGTTAGAAATTAACTTCTCCCTTATGGTGCAAGCAGTGATGGCAAGCTTTTAACGTGACAATGGTTCCTCAAGAGCTCAGGGGCTTTAAATAAGAGTATTGAACTTCATGAATAAAGTGTGAGCGTGTCTAGGAAGGGTTTAGGATAGAGCGGTTACACGTTCTTTACTCCACATCTCTACTTTAACTTGAATCTGTCCTCAGTTGATGTGTGTTCTGTACACTAAATAAGTTAAAATAAGCTAAGTGCTTATACATGCAATGAATGTACAAAGACTTATTGCTAGAAGTAAAATAGGATGATATAAAAACTGTACTGAGATACAGACTTTGGAATGTAGGTGCCATACCTGCAATGTGTACAAGAAAATGGTATGACATAAGATGTCTAACATGAGATGAAACACAGGACCCAACAGCTTATCTTTGAATTCTCATACTTACTAAACCTGTTTCAGACAAGGCAGTTGTCAAATTTTTCTTTTCTTCGATACAGAAAACTTCCCTGACTGATTTTTCTTGAGTTATTTAGTTGATACGGACATCTGAGATAATCTCAACGTACACGGAACATCCACGTTTCATGGAGTGAATACACTTTGGCTAGATGAGTCCATTCTTCAGCAAAACATTTGCGATACCAAATTCTATGCTTACTCATTTTCCCTGTCCTTTTGACTCCTATGAGTCTTTTCTGCCTGCAGCCTCAGTCCATATTGATGGAAAACCTTAGAGAATTCAGATAAGCTGATCTTTTTGTAAGGAGCTGAGGTGCAATAGAGTACGAGAAGGATTTATGGCATAGAGCCATCATATGTCCTCCTGAATTCGGAGTTCACTGTTGTGAACGCGAGATGTAAGGTATGTGTGCAGAGTGCCAGGGCTTTATCTCCCCTGAGTGGCCTACCTTAGCTGCTTTTGAGAGAGATCACGTATCAGAGAAAACATTGCCTCTGCCCCTGCAGTGCAATCTGAGCCTCAGCCTTGCTACTAGACTGTGTGCTCTGGAGTCCTGGGGCGCTGAAAGAAAGGAAGAGTAAGCTAAATGTCCTTTAATCCCTTTTACCTTAAACCTAAAATTCTATTTTAACGTTCATGTAATAATTATTGAAAATGTTGTTTCCATTCCAATGTTCTCAATAAACATGGATAAGGGAAACTTGCAAGCAGAACTCTCCTGGCTTTAGTTGTACCTGCGGCTTGAGCTCTTATTCAGATAGCTTTTGTCTTATTCTTTAAAGAATAACTCTGAAATCATTACTGTCCTTGTCATCACAGTTGAAGGATCTCTGAACTAGGAATGGCGAAATAAAATGAGGCGAAATATGCTCCATACTATGAAAATGTGCCTGTTGTATGTTTTTAATTTAAAAAGTGGATGACATTCATTATTTGAAATGTTTTGACCAGATCTGCATAGTGCTGAGAGAGAAATTAAAAATAAAAAATTCTCCTATTTTGTAACCTGTTTAGTTTTGGGGTTTTTTTCCCCAAATTACTTGTAGTAAAAGCAAGCCAGCTGCACAATAAAACCATGAGCTCTCTAACAAAGCAGTACGGAACAAAGACGGGCGGCGTGGTTCTGACCACAAGTGCAGGTGGACTCAGAGGAATGTAAGTGTTGCTATCAGGTTAGACTTAACATTCCAGTTAACTGCAAGATAAGAAAAACCCACCTCAAAATTCATGGCAGCAACAAACCCATACACCTGTGGGTGGCATTATTTGCCTTCTTTTCACTTTACTGTGCAGGGCAAGAAAGCAATTACCAAACTGTAGAAACAAGTATTGGTACGAACGGAAACGAATGATGCACAGAAGTTCAGATTCTGACAAATTTCTTTCTTCGCAACACGAGGATTTTGCAGAGAAAAAAGTGACTACTCTGTACTACTACTCTCTACTTTAGCTTCTGCTTGGCTATTAAAAGCTGCGTGAGCAAGGACAGCAGTCTGGAGTGTGCTCACAAAGCTATTTGCACTGGCAAAAAGCAGTGAAATACCTATATGAATAAAGAATATACCTAGGTGTCTTTAAAACCTAGCTACATCTAAAATAGATCCCAAAGATTATGTGATTCAGGCTGCCTCCCTACGATCGAATGCACCTAAGCCATAGACCGACCTCTCTCTGGCCTTAATCCCCTGCTTTTGTGGGTGCCCTGTTGGCAGGAGCCCTCTCGCCCTCCTCCCACCACTGCGAGGGGTCTCCCCAGGCCTTGCTCGACTTCTCCTCCCTTCGACTCACACCTTGCTCTCAGGTAACCCCATTTGCAAGCACAAATTCTGCTCCATCCCTTAGCTGATGTTTCCTACTGTCCGTCCAAGAGAACATCTAAGTTTCTCTGATGGCCCTTCAGAGCTATGTGGCTGCCAGCTCTACCTCCATGTAGCTACAGACAGATTAATCTTTACTCCTACCCTGCTGCTGCTTTTCTAGACCAATATGGACAAAATCCTATCTGTTAGCTTGAAGCACTGTTCCTTACTGACACTTTTCTGTAGGTGCTTTTATTCGGCCAATGTCTAAATCTTGCTGATTCCTGCTGCAAAACAGTACTTTTTTTTTTTTTTCCATATTTATACATGAACAAGGCCTGAAATGCAGCTTAAGTTGTGTCCCATTTCAATTACTGTAGCAGCTGTTTTTCTTGTCTTGGTAACTGTGGTCTTCCTTCCTGGAAGCTGTTGAGAAGCCTCTAGAAATGTTGTTTCCTTAGCCCGTCCCCTCGACCATGTCACCAGCTTTCTTTGCTTTCCATCACTGCTTCCCTCTTCCCGGTGTCCTGGTTTGACACCCAGCCACATTAGGAACAAGCAGGCTGCTCCCTTTTGCAGGACTGCTCGTGGCGGCTTCTCTCTTCTCCTCCCAGCTTTCCTTTTTATTACTCTTGAGTTACCAGCGCTCACCTGGCCCCTGTTAAAACCCCTAATAGTGCAGCTACTACAAGCTACCTTGAAGGTCTTCCTATGCTCATCAGGAGGTCTCTATAACCAAAGCCACCTCCCAACCTCTTCTCTAGTTCCTCCATAAAAGTTTCCTTATTGGAAATGAGTGGGCAGCTGAGGGTTCCCTGTCCCGCGGACCTGCACGGGCGTCATTTTCCCCCTCTGTGTGGGTTATGGCCTCTGTTTGTTCCACAACAGGGTTTAGTACTTGTTTTGCTACTCTATTTTTATGTTCTCCATTTATCTGTAACTTTGAAGAATGGGATTCTGGTTTGGATGTCAGGTTTTCAGGCACTGCAGTAATACAGATAATTAACCATAGCTGTATATGTCTGACACTGTGTGCACATGGTAGCTTTTGTTTTACTGACGTGTTCCTTAATACACTGCCGTGGCCAAAGTATGCTCTTGCCTTTGTGAACGTGACCTACTGATTTCGGTGACAGCAGGGGATGGTTAACAAGAATATTGCAGTCTTGTTGCTGTTATTTCACTATCAAAGCAATTTATGGTGTGGTGAGATAATAAGAGTAGACAGGTTTTAGCTCTGTTTACAATGACTGCATTTAAGAGTAACTCAAAAAAGTTGGCACTGCTGACAAAAGGCATAAAAAAGAAAGAAATCATGTTTGATTGTTTGTGAAGGGGAATGTGATTTCATCTCTTTTGTTGTCATTAAACTTGGAAAAAGTAGAGGTTCTCTTGACAGTGATTAAAACTATCATTTAATCTTTTTTTTTTTGGCAGACTATCTGTTTAAAATAGATCTTCAGATCTTGGATTGGCATTTAAGATGGAGAAGGGACAATTCTGAAAAAGTTATATGCCCTACTAGAGGATATTGTAAACTTTCACTTTGATAAACCGAAAGAGATAGCAATCTCAGCAAAAATTTCTCAGCTGTGTAATGAATTCCGTATTTTTTTTTTTCCTTAAATGCTTAAGGCTGCATTTGACTTATTTATTACCAAAATAGGATGAAGCTAAATCCTGATCCAGAGCCCACTGAAATCTGTGATTATTTCCAGTGGCCACAAGGGTCTTTGAAAGACTCTTACTCGAGGATTTGTTCCATCAAGCTTTAGACATTTAACTGAAGTGCTTGAACTCAGAGCGTACTTAACCTGTGCTCCCCTACAGATAATGAGATGTTGTGTCAGCAGGCAACTGATGTCCTGCAAGGGCTGAATTGCCCTCTGGAGATACCTGTCTCTGTTCCTTGGTAACTCTCTTCAGTGGTTATGGTCTTTAGGTCCCCGAAGTTAAGTGGGATGAATGCGGAACTATGGTATGAAGTATCCAGGCTGGTCTCACTAGATACCAACAGGGTGCCAGAATGGTTACACAGTTAACTCATAAAGGTTTTTAAAGCAATGACGCTTCTGCTAATGTGGACGCTGCAAACTAGGTTCGGTGTGGGTACGGATGTTGCAGGCTTCCTCATTTCTTCTTGCCTACAAGTTCGATTCAACATTTGAAATGAAGCTGTTGGGAAGTTTCTCCATCCACTCACACCTCTCAGTTCACATCCTTTCTTTTAATACCCACATCCCCAAAAATATGCACAAGTTTTGTGATTATCTTGAGGGGAAAACAGAATCAGGTTGTCTTAATGTATTAACTTTTGTCATCTGAATGCGTTCCTCTGAATTGAGTTCCTGTGATAACTCTGTGAAGGCTTTTTGGTGCCGTACCGTTACTTTACTCCACCGCCCAGCAAAGAGCAATGTCTCACAACCAGAAGCACTGGATCTCTATGGCTGGAGGCAATCACTCTGGAGCCGCTCATGTTTGTGCTGCCTTCTGGGCCTGAAATACCCTCTGCTTTGGAGGTGGTTAGCAAAGGCTGCATTACAGCCTCCCTGCAGTTGTTTTGACAAACCTTTAAATTTTCTTTCCTACGCTTCAAGGTTGGAAAAAATTAGCTCTGAGGTATAAATCAAAGTCTTAAGCTCACAGCCTTAGGAAAGAAAGACGCTATAATAAACAAAGCTGTATGAAATGAAGGATTGTAAGAGGCTCAGAGGTCTGTCTTTCCTGCTATAAAACCTTTTTCACTCCTGTATGGACTCTCTACTCCTCCATCTTTCCTCATTGCTTCAGTGCTTCATATCTTTCCTTAAGTCTCTCCCCCTCAGTCATGGCCTCAATTCGTCATTGTCCTTGAGTTGTCTTCATAGCAATGATTTCTCATTTTGATTTATTTAGTACTTTGCAAGCCTTTGCATTAGAACAAAATAACGAAGTAACTGCAAGGTGATGACAAATTGGGTTGTTTTTCTTCAGGGGCCCGATTCTCATCTTGGTAAACTGACATTGCTTCATGACAATGAACACTGCCACTTCTGCCTTCCATTGACCAAATCTACAAGCAGCAGAGCTTAAGGAATGCTAGATGAAGTAATTTCACTGGAGAACAGCTTTGTTATACAGCTTTGCACGAGTTCAGTCTGTTATAGCCCTGGTTCCAGAGAACAGAGGAATCCTTATCAAGCCATTAGGAGAAATCTGAAGTCATTTTGTACCATTAAGATCCTGCAAGTGCCTTTTCTGGAACCTACAGTCTGGGGCATGGATGTTCCTCAAATGAAACAGAAGCAGCCAGTGGTGCCGGCAGCAAAACAATAATGTGATTTCATGTCCTAGATAAACCCTGCGGCAAATCCCTGCGATTTACGTAAATCTCATCAGCACACACACCAAGGCCCCAAGACAGAATCCATGAGGCTCTTGGGTCTCCGTGTGTGTCCAGAGGGTGCTCGCTGCGAACTCCCTGCTCTCCATTTTGTGGGTGAGATTTAATGGTCAAGTCTGGTGTTAATGACTGAATCTTTTCTGCTCCAGCACTTTATTTTATGTTACTCTATGACTTTCCAGCTGGATAGCTCCAGTACCAGTGGGGTGTGATATATCAAGCACATTAGGAATCTCCTATGTTACTGCTTCAGACCTACAGAACCCATATATCTCCGTGTTTATTGAACTTTCCAGTTGAGACCTCAGAGGTAAAAGTGTTTTACTACTAAGATGCTTCATGATGTAAATAGCTCAATAAGCCTCAGAAGGCAAAAGCTTTAAATTACTAATAAGAGCAACGTCCCCTTCCAGTATTGAAGGGGCTCACTTCTTGAGCCCACAACATGGTGGTCAATCCCCAGAACCGTCATTAATGAAATGTGCAGAGCCTAAAGCCCCTGGCAGTCTGGCACCTTATGATCTCAACTTCAGCAAGGGCTGATGCCCCATCCCTGGAAAGATTCAAGGCCAGGTTGGACGGGGCTCTGAGCAACCTGATTGAGTTGAAGATGTCCCTGATCATTGCAGGGCGGTTGGACTAGATGGCCTTTAAAGGTCCCTCTCGACCCAAGCTATTCTATGATTCTGCAACTGCAGATTTTTGATTAGTCTTATCTTCTTTTCTTGTCAATGTCATTAAGTTAACGTCTTTGGGACTGCAGCAAAACACATGGGTTTTGTTTTCTTCCAATTCCAATATGGCATGCTGCTGCTAAACATGTTAATTGTCACTAGTGTTGCCTTACATTTAACTCATCATGGTTGTTTAGTATTTAGTGATGTGATAATCTTATGTGAAATGCGTTTGCAGCAATAATACTTATTGAATTATTTTTGTCATTAAGAGGCTATGTGACAACTTCATCTGCGACTTCCACTTGGGGGAACTACCAACAGGGGCATTTTATCTTTATTCAGTCTTTCACCAAAAGTAAAACCTGCATTTGATGTGCAATTTTAAGATTTAATTATGTGCTATAAGACTCCCAGGTGAAGGTACAATAACTTATTTGTAGCAGGATGGGACAAAAAGCAGAGAAATTCTTCCAAAGGATTGGTTTCCTAGCACTTTCTTTGCCAGGGCATTTCCTAGAAGGGATAATTCCCTTCTTAGCAATTGAGAACGTCACTTGATCAAAGCACAAACATTGAATCCTTAGGTAGTTACTTCATACTGCGTGAAGATCTGGTGTCTGACTGGCAGTGAATGTCAAGATCCTATCTGGAATAGATATAGCTTTTTTAGAATAAAGTAGTTTTTTAAATCCCTTCTGAGAATAGTGAGACGGCAGAGGCTGCACACATGGTCTAAACAGAAGAGAAACAAGTAATCCCATCTGGCAGGCAGCTGAGGACATACTGTTTATCAGAACACTTTATCTACTCCAGGAGATTGGAGTTGCACATTCTCAAGCATCTCACATCTTAAGGTCAGAAGAAGAATAATGCAATTTTTATTTTTCAGAGAGTTCTGTTGTTTTATGATCTAACCTTTTTCTTTTCCTGGCCTCCTGCACTGTTACGGGCAGCATTTCAGCGGATGTTTCCTTTGCTGTGCGAGAACCTGACTTTTACCTATTTCTTCCCTACTGCTAACTGTTGAGGCTACAGCACCAGTTGCATTCATGTCACATCATGTATGTCTTGATGACTGCAGTTGCACAGCTATTCAGCAGAGACATGCAAAGCACTACTGTAGCTGTCTCTCAAATCCAAAACAAATCTGCAAACTAACAAACAGAACGGTGAATCATAAGAAATATGGCTATTTTCTATCTGGCATGGTAACGTAATAGCAAACCTCTCTCCACATAAATCTAATTCTTGCACTAGCAGAGCCTGAGAATGGCCAAAAAAAGGCTGGGGGCGGGGAGAAACCTCTGCAAGTCCTAAACCAGGGAAAGCTTGACAAAGCGAGGTATAGACAAAGACATAACTTGTAACAAATAGTCTGTGCATGTTCAGTGCCTTGACCTCCACAGGTCTGGAAAATCAGGCAGGGCTACATACAGGGCAGGTACTGATTGAGTTGCTCATTCCCATCAAAGATTTCTGCTCTCCCAAAATCCTGATGGGTTTGTGAGTGCTCCTGTTATATCAGAACACTTATATGAGCTGCTCTCAGCTGCTGTTTTCATACGCAGGGTAATTAAACATCTCTTCTATTTGTGAAATGACTGTGCTAAAGAAGAAAGAAGAGTGTCTTTCATAAGATCTTCATTTGATGTTGACTAGCAATCCATCCCATAAAACTCTTACTCTCCACATCCAGTGCTGCAGCTGTAGCAGATGCTGCAAATGAAGAGCCCTCCTTGTACAGGAGTCCCTGAGAGGATTCAGATAGTCAGCCCATTACTCATGCTGGAGGGCAATCACTCCCAAGCAATCTTCACTGATGTCAGAGGCTGACACGGTATGAAACTTTGAAAATATAAGATCAAGGGGTTGAGATCCAGCTTCTTACTGTGTATTCAAAGTGAAGTGCTATTAAGGAGGGAATTGCTATGAAGAGAAAGGCTATAAACTAAGTCATAAATACTGGTTTTTAAATCTTCTGTAAGCAAAAACTAAAAAAAAAAAGCCTAATTCTAATAAGCACAGTAATACTAATGCTTGATAGGCATGTAGAAGCCCTCAGCTTTATCTGTACCAGATGGACTATACTAGGCTCAATCAGAGGGCTGTGTGGATGCAGTACCAAGCTAATGTACAAGTTACCCCCAGCATTTGGCACGCTGGTTTTGTAGACTTCACTTAGGTGGCCTCACTAGAGTCCGTGTGCTGCTGGAATGCATAGATCTGACTCCCACGAGTAATCCCCAGCATCAGCGACCGCTGAGGCGAGGGCTGGTCTCCTGCCAGAGTCACGTTAGCAGTTGATAAAGCACTGGGCTGCTGTAGAAGTGTGAGGTCAGGGCTGAAATATCTAACTTTGGGATGGCTCCTCTCTGTGTCTATGGGTGTTGCAAACTCCAGACTTCCAAGGTTAACAGAGACTTGTCCTGGCCTCCTGAAGGTACGTAAGTGAGGCAACTTACTAACACCAGGCTTTCCTCACAGGTGCGAGAACAAAAATCTCCCTCATCTAAAAGAGCTATTTGCAGTATCCCAATCCAGATTACTTGCGTGCCTTGGCATATCCAAATACTGGTGTGAAGCTGATATTTATGAGAGGAACACATAATTAGCTGCATACTATTGCAGTTAAATATATATGATAACCTGGAAACATCTGCAGTCTGTATTTCATGCTGCTTTCTTCTTAAAACTCCTTTGATTTTTAAGACTGGTCGCCTCTGGTGGTGACGCATCATTTGTGGAGATGTGTACTCAAGTTTGGTGCAGAAGGTCCAGAGCAGGCTGTAGGGATGGTACTAATAAATGATTCACATTGTGGTAATGGTACTGCTGAAGCAGCCACTCAGGGATGGAGATTCAAGGCTTAGCACTCTAGAAATGATGGGAGAAACGCCTTTCATCCCAGGAGAAATTAAATTTAGCTTGGAAAGAAAAATATAAAGATCTCAAAATATTCAGTGGAGCTAGACCAGACCTAGCCATGCATTAATAATCAAACAGCAGAATTCTGTGCAAGTCTTGCACTCAAAGGTATTTAAGAAAAAAGAAGTGTTGGGGATAATCACAGGCACCAACACTCATACTTTGGGACCTTTGCCCAATGAAATGTGAAAGGAAAATAGATTTTAGAGCTGAGTCTCTTGGAAAATGCACTACTCCTTAGAGGGTGGTATTTTGCTCTTGGCCAGATAATTACACGAACTGTGACTACACCAGCTTCTTGGGCAACAGAGGGGCTGATAATATAATGAAACAGGTCAATGGTACCACTACTAAGAAAACTGCCCGTTGCTAGATTTATAACACTAAGCAATTTGTCAGAAACTTGAGTTCATGAGAGACTGATATGTAGACAGAAAACAGACGTCAGTTTCTTTTCCTTTTATGTTGTTTTTGCCACATCTGCCTATCAGAAGGCCTGGGAACTCCAAGACTCCAAGATTGAGGTGTGTGTTGCAAGGAGCTCAAAGGATTCCTTCTGTGAAGTGCTCTTGTTCACATAGATTAATAAGTGGATGTTTCGTTTTTCTATCTTTTATGAGTGAGCCAGCAGAAAATACTGAACCCTTCAAAGAGAGAGGGCATCGGAGCTGCTGTATGAGAATGCTGTTTAGAATTATCTCATTGGATTTTAATCATACTTTGTTTTGTTTTAAGTATTGTCATGAATGAAGAGAGAAATACAGTATTTGGCCAGAGTCGAGTTTTCTTACCCTTATGACCTCATCAGCTACCCCTTGCTTTCCTGTGCAGTGCCCAGGGAGGAGAGCTGCAGAGCTTCCCTGAGCAGGATGAGAACATTGCTGTAATGAAGCACTTCCAAAGTCATGGTGAAGCAGTCTGTAAATTCAGCATGCCCCAGCTCCACTTAATTTTCCACTGCATTAACACTGGCAGGAGAGTATCTGCTTTCAGTGATTGGAGGTTAACATTAAGCAGAGTAATTTTTTTTTTCTTTTGCTTAGAAGCCTTGTCCATGTTGACATTTTTGCTGTATACCACCAGTGTGTGTGTGTGTGTGTGTGTGTGTAAAAGTGCGTTCCTGGGCGATAGAGAAGTCAGTCTCCCCCAGTCACATCTGAGAAGACTCTTCTGAAGCGCCAGGGAGGACAGACCAGAAGAGCAGAGAGATCTTTCCTTTCTGTAATATCTTTAATCTTTTAAGTAAAATGCACACATGTTTCTACTCAAAACAAAACTAACTTCAAGTTAGATCAAGTTGCTCAGGGCCCTGTGGCCTTTCAGTAGACTCTCTCCAGTTTGTCAATGACCCTCTTACTCTAGAGGACCCAAAACTGCATGCAGCTTTATAGATGTGGCCTCACAAGTGCCATGTAGAGTGAAATAATAACTTCCCTTGACCTGCTGACTATGTTCTTGCTGATGTTGTCCAGATTGTAGTTGATCATCATTTGTATGTTCCCCAAGGGCACGCTGCTGACCACATTCAAACTATTTAATCTGTGTTTCTGAAATATTCTTGGATCAGAGATTAGAAACCAAGTCTCTTTCTCTCCTCTCTCGTTTCAGTGTATCTGACATTTCTACAAACCCTCTCTTAGGAAAATTCTGCTGTGAAGGAGCCCAGGTGGGAACCTCAGATAGGGACTCAGGTGCATAACCTCACCCTTTGGTGTGAGGTCCAGTGCAGGAACTCACTTGTTCTGCTTCTTTCCTTTCTTCTAGAGTACCTGGAAAGCCAGCAGTCCCCTTCACTTCATCTGTCTTTCAGCAATTTAGAATGCTGGAGTCCAAAATGGATGAAAGTTAAGACACTCTGTACTCCTAGTGATGTGGAATGTTTTTTGATACTTCACGAATTTCACACCCAAGAAACACACACAGATACGTTTGCTTTTATGTGAAACTCTTCACTTCCTCTGAAGTTGTTGCTTTAGGAAATGATAATGATAAAACAACCATTTATCTAAACTGCTTGGTGCCTCTTGTGTAATACGGGGAACTGGGGGCTGCATTGGCAGATACTTCTGTTGTAAGAATGGAGGATGTTTGCCGTACATGTGTTGGTTGGTTTTGCTTTTAAAATGGGAATACCCCCAACTGTCCGCTCTCCTATTGCACTGCAACACAGGCAGCAGCATGGCACTCCTGGGCTTAATGTACTGCATCTCTCAATGTTGTGTAAATGTAATCTTGTAAAACTAAATCTCCTAAAATTTCTTCTACCAGTAATATGCAGTCTCCAGTTTTGGACTCCTATATTCTTGTGAAGGTCAACTTTATCAGGGAGATACAATCCACAAAATAGTGTGTGGTCCTAATTCCCAGAGATCCAAGTTATAACTGGAACGTTAGCTTCTTGTGAGACCAGCTCAGTTGATAAGCGAGCAAGGTGAGGAAAGGGCATGTCTCAAACTCCAGGACTGCCCTTTTTGTGCGATGTCTGTTAAATATTACAGATATAGGTAGTACTTCTTCAAAGAACAGTGGTTCCAGTGTTGTGAAGACGTGGCAATTTGAGTACAAAGAGATAAAAAGTGAACATTAGGCCACTCCAAAGATAACCAAGCAATATACTGTTTCATCCAAGCTGAATATCTGTGTCTTCCAGCAGAGAGAATCAGTCTCTCCAAGGAGATGAAAAAATGATTTCCCCCCACCTCCACACAAAAAAAAGTAGTTGTTTGCACTGCCAGCTCCCCTGGCTAGCTTCTCTCCAAATCAAATGAAATTGTAGGGCAACATACAGATGGATGACAGGACGTGGAAGGTTAAATTAACATCTGACAGCCTGGTTGTCTTTTCATCTGCAGCTACTTCTTGTGCAAATAAGTTTCCCAGTTCTCTGTGTTAGCAAAGATGTGAAGACTAGTTCTGATGCACTTTTGAGCAACCTTGATCTTGGCTTTATTCACAAACAAATGTGTATTTTGTACGCAGTTAGGCCCATCACGTTTCCTTTCCTCAGAAAAGCTACTGCATGTTTGATCTGCCTTTACATTAAGGGAAACAAAAGTAATAACGTGTATTTCAGTTGAGTTGCCCAAGATGTATGTATTGCTCATCTGCATGATGTGGGGGTGTAGCTGTAGTGACAATACTTTGATCTTTCTGAAAAAGAATGGCTTACGTGGAGCCAGTGTATTCTTCAGTGTCATCTTTAAACAATAAACCTAGATGGTTTCAGCAAAAGAACAAAATGAAACATCGTCTTTTATTTCCAGGTTAGAGTGGAATCAATTCTCAAGTGAAGGACTCAACCTGCACATTAAAACCAGCTTACAGCACGGATCAGTACATTTAGGTCACCGTGGCAGTGATATCCGTCAAAGCCACTATGCTCAGCAGTTAAATGACCACCTCATTTCAGTTCTTGTGGCCAGGCTGGCAACACACCAGCAGCCATGGGCCGGCTGTGCACATTTCCCCCTAATTTTTCTAGCATGGAACTGAGTATTGTCATGTCAGTGCTTTATAAATGATCCTGTTTACCCTGAGTTGGGGTCTGCAAAGGTGATTTCAGTGCTGTTTAGTAAATAATTTTAGCTTCTCCTAGAGACAGTAGAATGCTGAGGGAAAGAACTTTCCCTCTTCAGAAAGTGAACACAAAACACTTTTCAACTTGTTCAATGCTTTCAAGAAAGGCTTAAAAGTTGCCATGACCTTTTGCTGGTCCTAGATTTTCCACCTTAAGGAAATAAAATTATTTAATCTTTTATTTATTTTCAAGGATTGCTCCCTGTAAACAGTGAGTAATAGTGAATCTCAGTTTATGCTTCTACCCTAAAATGAGGACAGCAGAAAAAATTTGTATACTTGGCTACGAAGGATTTTAGATGTGTGAACAGGTAGTATAGTTGTTGGCTGAGAGCTCTATCTGTGACTTAACGAATAAGGAATATCGCTCCAATGACTAGATACTTTCCTCTGAGACCTCAGTGTTTACAGGTCTTAGGGTGCATCTTCACGCAAGAACAGCTGGGGCTGTAAGAGTAGGGCAGGTGGGTGCATCATGGCTAACACCTTGGCCATAGCCATGCATTGAGTAGGAGGTTAAAAGAGGTAAAGGTAAATATACCATAATAAACAGCTGATCGTGTTGTGGGGGGTGGGGGGGAATGAGTAACAAGAGCTGAACACTGACATAAGGAATTTGTAATCCCATTCCTGAGTTAATCCTTCTCCCTTTGCTTGGGGGCTGGATTTAGCTAATGCATATAGCTTAAAATTGTGTCAGAAAGGTACTGTGGACCACCCTTGAGGAAGGAGAATAATTTAGGCTTTAGAATAATTGATGACTTCTTTTGCTTTTTTTGCATATTCTGGAAAAAAACCCCAACCACCTGATCCTGAAATCTTACCTTCACTGACCTGAGGAATGTAAGCACTAATGCGCCTTGAGCTCAGCCCGCGTAGTCTGCGCCATTACAATATTACACCTGCTGCTGCTGTTGGGGTTGGGATGGGCTGGCTGCACAAACACTTATCACGTCTTTCACTTGATCTTCTGGATGTCTAATACTTTGAGGCTGTCTGACACGAGTCAAATCATTCAATCTGGAGGGAGCAGCTCTGTTTCCTACAGAAACGAAAAAAAATTAATCTGATTTTGACAGATTTGCCTGTGGCAGTTGTTTTCAGAAACAGTGGAGAAAGTCATAAAGCTGATTGCATGATCCTTCTTGTCAAGAATTTTTATGATAAATAAGAAGAACGTGCCACTTTATCAAGCCCAAATCCCACTGGGAGCAGTTACATAGACAAAAATCCCAACCAAACAAAAACCCAACTCCTATAAAAAAATCCATGGGATTTAATCTGTACTTCATTATTGTTATTTTTACATTTAGCGTTTCTGAAATATTAGACTTTTGCCTCACTTTCTGCAATAAGATGACAGTACTGTAGCATTCTCATTTTTAACCTGAATGAAAAGGATGTATCTAGGTAAAAATCTAAAGATGAGACTTGTATTTCATATTTCCTTTACTCAGAGCATTTATGACATTAGGAAGTTAGTGTCATCTATAAAAGCAGTTGGGCTACTATTAGGCGTTTGGTGTGTCTATTAACAGATAGTACAGCCTTCCAGCTAAAGTTAACAGTGGGTCTCTCCAATTAGAGGATTTTAGATTTAAAACACTCTTAAGCCATTTCGTGGGGTAAAGCCATAGCATTGCCAGCCACCATCGGATGAGCGATAATTGCAGCTCTTTGAACTTTTCAAAGAAGTCAAAAGCTGTTACATTCGTCTGGAAGTTGGAAAAGTCATAAGAGCTCAGCTGCTCAATGCCTCTAGACTCTTTTAAATTATTTTTTTTTTTAATATCAGATCAAGTCTCTGCATTCTTACCATAACCATGCAACCATGCCGTACACAGCCTGTGCTCAGCTTTTTTTTTTTTTTTAAATTGGGAGTTCCAAAATCAACGTGACTTACATTTATCTTCATAAGAAAAACATATGGCAAAAACTGCCCAGACCTGTCTGCTGAAAATAGTGGCAACAGACTGTGTGTGGAAGAAAGTTTTAGTTTCCTTGTGTTCCTGTGCTCTGCTTCTGCTCAACGAGCAGCTGACCTGTGTCTGGGCGACCCTCCCGTCCCCACAGGCAGGACAGGGACAGTGGCCCGGGACAGGGCATCTCTATGAAGAGTAAGAGTGGGAAATTTGTCTACAAATGGTGTCATTAAGAGAGAGAAAAGCACTGAGGAGCTATTGCATGGAAGAACAATGGCAATAACATTTCCTGAGTTGCCAGTGGGTCCTGTTGAAACTGGAGAATAGATGAATCTATTTGCTGTTTTATGATATCACTTCGCATATGAACACAGTGGGTATGGGCTGCCTCTGCCTCCCTCGCTCCCGGCTGCAGGGCAGTCGGGGTCAACGGCACAGCTTTCAGGAACAGGGAAGGAAGAAGCCTCCTTTCTGCAGTTTCAGCTTTCAAAAAGCGCTTGTTCAGAAAAAGGACTTACAGATATTTGTCCAAAAAGAAGTTAATTCTTGCACAGCTTCCTGTGATGTAGAAAGCGGAGCCGGGAAAGCTGGCTGAGTGTCCGCAACTCCTGCACAGCGCTCGGCTGGATGCGGCACAGCGATGCCGAGGTGATGATTGCTTTGCAGAGTGACTGCACTAATACGTTTTGTAAGAGGTATGTGCAATACAAAGTGAATTTGAACCTCAAATAAGCCAAGGTTCACAGAAGTGTCTGCAACTCTGCAAATGAACAGTGCTAAAACTCGAGAAATGAGGAATATATTTATAGAAGTGTATAAACTGTGGAAAAACACAGCAGAAATTTCTATTTACTTGCACTTTACAAAATTGACCCCTTCATACCTGGGTTTTCTGTTGCTTATGCATCCTCTGGTCCCAGTTAAACACTGCCATCCAGGGGAACCAGTGGCCCAGTTGGGCAGTAACTCTTGTGAGTACCGTCGGACTTCAACTGCTCCATATATTGTCCTTATAAAACCCTAAATGGTAAATCACCGCCATGACGAAGACCCTGTAAAAAGCCATATAATAAGCACAGCTTTCAATTATTTACCATACTACTAAAAAAATCTTTTAAAATGTCACTGGAACGAGCTACAAAAGTTTGTGGTACTAATTTAATGATGTGATAAAATCTGTAACATATATTTTGGGCTGTAGAGTAAGAATTGAATATGGACAGATTTTATGCAGGATATTTTTTAATGTCTGCTGGTCTTGGACCTGTAAATCTTGTACTAAATTATCAAAATCAGGACTCTAGCACAGTGTCAACATTTTCTTTTTTTTTTTATGTGGTAATCACTGTGAATATGGAATTACACTTCCATTGAAAAAGAAACCTAACTTAAGTAGAAAAAAATAATATTGAAAGTTAGAACTAGTTCCTGAGCTTGATTATTCCTACTTAAATTAGAGTGAGGTGGTTGCTGTGGCGGTGAGGCAAACCTCCTTTTGTCCAATGCCTTGGTAATGACGTTGGATTTTCATCCAGTGACTAAGAACCCAGTAAACATATAGCGGAGACTACAGATTGTCTCCTCCTGTCTTCCAGGCCCATTTAGGACTTTCTGAGAAAGGCTGGCACTAGGTTGTGTCTCCTAAACAGACTGGTTCCAGGATCTCTTCCTACCAGTGACCTCTTAGGTAGAACCTGAGCATCATGGTTCCCTAGGGGGCCCATGGAGGCCTGTGGGTTTGAGAGAGCTACAAGGTGCACAGAACTCAGGGACATCTCGTTGTGCTGCTTCTGTCATGTACACTGGTGGGGAGGACTGGACAATCCACACGCCAGCTCTGGCCACAGACCTGGATGGCGGTGGCTTCCCAGCAGTTGGAGTTTGTTAGAGCTGATTTGCAGCGTGACTGTATTACAAGGGAGCCTCAGAGATTTCTCCTTGAATGTAGAATTTTGTAATCATTTCATAATCGCATAAAAATGTGTTCTGAAATGTGTTTAGCAGTGTCCAAGGATTTATGTCCTGGACACTTCACAGGACAATGGAGTGAAGATCTATCTTTCAGGTTACAAATTAGTATGTGGCAAGATGATGTAGGATTTCTTCATTTGCATCCAGTTGGTCTACAACTTGTAACACATTTATCTTGTAATATATAGTCACAAAACAACTCTGAAAATAACTCATGCTAGCTGTGGTTGTGCCTCAAGATGCCGTGTAACTTAAAGGATAATTAGGGCTAAAATTTCAGTGGAAGATAAATATTGCAATAATGTCACCTTGAACTTGTAGAGCAGCTTTCATCTTAGAGGCTTCCAGCTTGTTTAGAGACCTGTGCCCACAAATAAATGTGACCATGCCAGCAAATAAGGCAATCAAGTTCGCAGTTGGAAAACTGTCTCTTCTTTCTGTAAATGGAAGATTGCATAGTACTGCTAAGGGGACTAATCTCCATTTTCTCATGTAAATATTTTGTTTAATGAATTATGATACATATTTAAAGCAGACATAATTATTAAACTTCATAATAAAATATCTACATATTTGCTTGCTGTTACAATGATACTTATTTCCTGCTACTTATTTAAAAAAAAAAAAAAAAAGGCAAGTGATTAAGGAGTGACAGCATAGTCCATTGACTTCTGCTGAATCATGTGCTCCAAGTCAGCTGGAAAGGGATTTGTCTCAGCTAATTTTCTCCAAGCTGGATTCCCTTTGTAATTGAGGAAGAGGTAGGCAGTTCTAGGGTGCTAGTCATTTCCTTAGGTAGGCATTTGACACAGATCAGATAATGTTGGAAATGTGCCAGTTTAATTCAATTGGCTGTAAAAAGAGTCAGTAGACAATTGGGTGAGAAAGTCTAAAATGAATCCCACTATTACAGTCCTACTAGATACTTCAAGGTATCAATATACGTAACTATATATTTTGAAGATGAATGGGCTACTATTGGGACTACAAATTCTATGAACATTTTAAATACAGTGAACTTTACTCCTGTGAGCAGTTCTGCAAGAGTGAATGTAATTCCTTACCACCTTATTTATTTGTCTTGTGCACACATGAGTTTCTTGGCATGGTTTGATTTGTTCCAGACCCATGTTTCATGTGGCTCAGGATAGAAGGCAGAAACATTTGATAGCACAGACCAGCAATCATTTGTTGAGAATAGGAGCAGATACTCAAGAGCTATAGCGCATTTGTGTGTTTGGTAACGGAAGGCCTCTCTTATTTTCATATGCCTACAGTGACTGTGACTTCGTCTATGACTGTGCAGTTCCCCCATAGACATCTGTTTGCACTTAGCTGTATTTCTTATATCACATTCATTCTTCTATGTCAAGGTCAGCCTCTTGGGAAACACAAAAAATATAATTTGCTTCTCATCCAGTTCCCATACAGAAAATGAGAGAACCTACTAGTTACACTTTGTCATCTCACCGTGTCTTGTGAATGATATACAGGCAAATCAGATGGATCTGGAACTTTAGCTGAGGTCTGAAACACTGCACACAGGATGAGAGCTAGAGGCAGGATTTTATTCCTGACTGTATTTGACATACAGAGCTGCCTGTCCTCCACAGCTACTGCTCCTCACATCGTGCCTGTTTCTTGGAACTGTTCCTGTTCTGACTTGTTCTGAGAGGCTGAGGAGATGGCCTGCAAAGTAGATTTTTATTTCAAACATTTGAAGTGTTTATCCCTGGTCACATTTCAGAGCGGACAACAAGTGTAATGGAATTTCAGAGCGCGGTGCCAACAAAACAGGCAGCAGGGCAGCAGATGAAAGCAAAGCTTTAGGCTGTCCAAGGGTCTTCGGGTGGTTGTTTCCCAACAAGTGGTGGTACAGGAGCCCTCTCTGCCCCTTGGCAGCCAGCCGTTTCATTACTGCTATTTAAAGGTCTACTAAATGCTCTACCCTTATCTGTGCAAGGTGCTGCTTTGAGGGCTCTGCTTCCTACAAGATGAATTCTACAATTAATTTGTACAGTATTTATCAGTTTGCTTGTCTGCCCTGAAAAAGGGAAAATGGTTCCGAGAGCTCTTGTTTCTCACTGGTGCAAGAGCAGCTGCTTCTTGCTAATTTCCTTGTGACTGACATTTTAAGGTGGTGGAATGCTTAATGTACAAGATATTTATTAAAAACTTCCACTTTTTTCTTTATATATCTACAAAGCAAGAAAAAAATGGATTTTCTAGGGCAGGCTAGACATACTAAAGGCTTCTGGACTCTGGAGATTCCAGACAGCATTCATCAAGGTTAACGCTTATTCTTCCCACTTCTGTGACACTATCTGAGATGCATTTGTCAGTATAGCTCCACTGAAATCGGTGAAAGACTGTTGATTTGCACTAAGAAGTCCAGGTTAGTCCGCCGAGCAAGTTACCCTGATTTAAGTGTAACCAAAATGTGATGTTACAATACCCGCAATACTAGTATTGAGCATCGATGTCAAAAGCCTCTCGTTCTTTTTAGTGGAGTTATTACAGTATTGATAATGATTCCTACTTCACTTAAAGTAATTGCTTTTAAATAACCCTTTGTCCTCTTTAGAAATAATCTTGATTTTTGCCCAATTTTTTTTGCCAGATTTCGCTCATAAAAAATCAAAACAAAACAGTAAACACCATCCACTCAAATACCTCTTGGATGAGCTAAGTATTGACATCTGTAACCGAACGGCATCAGAAACAAAATGTTTCAGTTTCCACTGTTACTAGGGAGCACTTTTGGAGAAAGATCTAGAAGGGCTTAAAGGAGGCCTCTTCATTTTAAAGGCTGCAAACGTGTCTTAATGCGCACAGCCCTATTGGTATATAGACTCTCCCCATCTTCCCCCTTTTTCCTACACCTTGATTGTAGCTTTTCATTTACATTACCCAACAATATGCGTGTAGCACCATCCCCAGAGCAAAGCATTCTGCGTTCAGAGCTAATAGCAGCATCAGCAGGATGAGCTTGACCCAGGTCCCGAGCACAGTGATACGCTTACTATGGGAAGAGCCTTATGGGCGACCCACCTGCTGCGCTGCAGAGGATGCCCGGGACAGGACATTCTTCTGGAGGCCACGTTGCTTCTCTCTTTTTCTGGCTGGCTGCTGGCAAATTTTCCCTTTTGTTTGTTTTTATTTTTCCCCAAAGTAACTTTTACTGATAGGTTTGATGTATGCTATGAGTTATAGACTGCACAAATAAATCTTTGTGCATGTCATCCTGTCTCAACATCCTTTGTGCAAAACATATTACTGCATAGATTACAGTTCACACCATCAAAAACTGGTATGTGAGGCTTTATACACAGAAATAAATGTCAACTGTAGCTTTCAATTCTCCTTCCTTAGCTCTTTGACAGTATTACTTGTCAGGAGTTAGAGAATCAGTTTTATTATTCAATAAACCCCAATTTAAACTAGGCCTTTGCTCTACTATGACGCATTTCTGTAAGCTAGAGAAAACAAGATTCTAGGGAAGCAACTACCAAACAAGAGACAAATGCTGCCCCTGGGTGGCATCACGGAAATTTGAGGAGGTTTTCATGTTGGAAACTCTGTGGTGCAATTGTCACTTGAAATAAATTATAATAATCTCCTTCTTTGTCACAAGCAAGAATGGATTTGCTCTTGGACATAAGTAAGTCCTGGTTCAGGAAGTGACCTCCTTAATTTATTCATCATGAAGTATGCAATATGAAATCTTGCATATACCATATGAGATGAATGGCCAAAATAAATCCTCCCCCTGACAGAAACGTGTGCGACAACATATTGCAGAAAGAAAATGTAGACATATTCCAGAAACAATAGATACATAACCACAGTTCAAACGGCCTATATATTATTTTTAAAAGTGCTCAGTTAACTGAGTTTCCCATGTAAATAAATGCTAGAGAGGGCAACGCTAATATTATATACATTCCTTCTTTTTCATTCCTCTATTACTTAAACAGCGGTTTAAACAGTGTAGCTATTGCAGATAACAAAGCCCGATTTTAAAATAAGAATGCAGCAACTACTTGTTTATACAGCAGGGAGCTACAGCAAATCAGTCATGCCAAAAAGGCCTCTGAAGGTGAAAATACAATGGAGTTGTTTTCACTTTTCATCTTTAACCTTGGCAGGAGCTGTTGGCTTTGGAATCTTTTGAAGCACCGTGGGACAATCCTCGTTAATTCTAGCCCCTAAATATTCAGAGTACTGAGGAAGTAGAATGAAAAAGAAAAATGAACACAAAAGAACCCTAAACGGGATTATAAACAGATCACAGGCCAATTCCATCTTCAGAAGAGCACCTCTAATAATGTGTCTAAACTGGAAGCTGAATAGGTTGATTAATGAATGTAGAACCATTTCTTACTAAATCTGTGTCTAGATGAGCATTTATTTTAAACACTCTGCGCTTATTTCTTACTCATATAAAGCCAATTTAGGACACTTCGGTCCTACTGCAGGTCACTTACATCCAATTCATTCAGACCAGAGCAAGCCTCAGAGAAAAGTCTTTCAATAGGGAATAAAAAGAATTATATTTTGAATGATAAAATGGCTGTGTTTCTGATGTGCACTCTATGTCAGAATGAAACTGCACGTGTGCCAAAAACTAAGCTGTGATTTGAAGGATTCTAGTAGAAAAAGCAAAGAGGTAGGAAAATTTGTTCCTCCTTTCAGAAGTGGTTGGGAATGATACCCATCCGTGCACTTTGCCTGTCTCTGTTCATACCTTGGTTTGAGCTCTATTTAGGTGATATTGTGGTTCAGAATTTAGGCTGGAATACAAGTAAAGCTAGCTTTGTATTGGGTGGCCTGGCATATATAGTGTAGAGGAATTCTTCCATCAGAAATGGTATAAATCAGATGAAGACCGTCTCTTCTCATAAGAGTATTCCCATATGGGGCTGGAATCTCTCTAGCTCTTAGCTCTTCAGTGCTGATTTGAGTGAAGAGAACAGGAGGAAACAAGTGAGGAGGAGGGAAAATGTAAGGGTATATTATAGGACAAAGGATTACTGGCAACACTATTGATTGTATTCAAGAGAGAGAAAGGTTAATATTCCCTTAGCTCTTTCTGTGTAGACTCACAGGACCTGAAATAAGCCTTTTTCAGGCAGATCAAGGATAAAGGATGGATACCGAGGTTCAAATGCAATTTCCTACTGTGTATCTGGAAACATCTTAAATATACAGTTTTATTTTGACCTGGCTACTGGTGGAATATGGTTATTCCTGTCTGTGTGCTATAGTATTCCTAAGTAGTCACATACAAACAATCCAAATAAATATAACTACCTCCTCCACTGTAAATTATGCAAAACTGCACATGCCAGCTGGTACAATGTGGCCAGAAGCTACAGGCTTTCACTTACTCTTATCACGATTATATACTGCTGACTTTCACTCTTCAAATTCTCTTGAAGGTCAAAGATGTGAAACCCGAGCACATGTGAAATCTGAGATGCTGTAGGTCGTAACGTTAAACGTATTCTGAAGTAGGACATGTACTATCTATTTTTAGCTGTAATCTTGGCTGAGTGGCAGAGTTAATGCACTGGTTGGAATTTGAATAATACATGAGACTTGTGCTATGAGAACAATAATTTAGCTATAATCTGATGCATGAAGTAATGACTAGTAATTCTCTCTTGAGATGCAGTAAGTCGCTATGTACCTTAGTAAACAAGTGTAAATGGTTTGGCAAGCACATGGTGTTCGTAATGGACTCATTTAGCCCCTTGTTGAAATCACAAGAATGATGGCAAGGCTACACTTGTACCAGTGTCTTGCAGAAGATTTGCTGCTGGAAAGAAGAATGAAGTATCCACCAGTAAATACAATGTGTGTATTTCAGGAAAGTAAATGAGAATATTTATTTCTGTACTTTATGAAAAAAATAGTTCTCTAGAGACAAAAGCTATCATGTTTGCAACAGATTCAGGTTTTATTAAAAATTGCTTGATTGCATAAATTGTGTTTGTTGCCCCTGGCTATTGAGCTTTTACTCAGCAAAACTAATGTTTTGCCCATATTAATTTCTGATTGATTATTCTGACAAAAGAAAAATTAAAGCAAAATGTAATTTGACAGTGCTTTACCTGCAAGATAGGCATTGAAAGGAGAACAGTGACAAACATTCCCTGTTTAACTGGCTAAACTCTAGTCTTGGGTGGGTTCATCCCAAATCCCCAATCCACTTGTTTTCTGTGGTGCTCACATCTGCGGAACGTGAATGAGGTGTGTGTACCTCAGATGTCCTCTGGTCTTCCAATGGCCTAATCTTCTTATGTTTAGTAGAAGGAATTAACAGACAGAACTCTGGGGAAGTGTACGATATACCCATATGGAATCATAAATGCAACTCTTACAGCTCACAGTACGGACACGACAGTTGCTTTGTGTGCCTCTGGCATAAGTTTCTCTCCAAACCAGAACTTCAAAGAAATTCTGTGTGTGTGATGGGTTTACTTTAAAGTGCAATCTGAACTTTCTTGAAACTCTAGTCTCAAATTGTCTGTTACTGCCAAATTCCTGATACATTCCAAGGTCTTGCTTTCTGTTTTCTATGCTCCGGGCATCAGCGTGCAATGCACTGGTGGAAGCCTCATCAAGCCCTGAATCATCCCAAAGAGAGAGACAGGAGAGCCTAAAGACTTGTAGAGAAATTAATCTGTATAGTTAGGTCAATACATGCAGTAGCTGTTAAAATCCTCCTGAGGTGCAAGCATCGAGCTCAGCTTTTTTCACGGCTCATTTAATGTTGCAGTGATTGGGTAAAGGTGAAGTGAAAACATCCTTTGCTGGGAGTGGAGAAAACAAGATACCGCTCCACTCATCTTAACTTTTGGGCAAGAGAGAAAAGTCTAGATTTCTCCCTAATCGTAAAAATTAGTATAAGTGCAACTGAAGTGTTCAATTCGTTCAGGTCTATTGCTTCTGTTGCCATACCGCTGACTTACTTTACACTTGCCACCTCTTCTTTATGGCAGATTATCAAATATTTTTATTTTATTATATGCACATCGTTGCTCCCAAACTTGTAATAAGATGATATAAATGTGACAGTGTTAAATCTGAGTTTGACTGAAGAGTAATTTTTAAAATCTTTTGATCAAATTAAATAAATAGAAAAATGCCAAGTAACATGACATTTTTATTTGGTCCCTGAAAAAACCCAACTATTTCGATTTTACTTTTTAATGGAACACTATAAAAGAGGGACAGTTCTAAATTTGTGGTAGAATACAGTCACAGCAGAAGTTAGAAGTTAACTACTTTCAGCATCCTTTTAATGGATGGTCTTTTGTCAATGGCAAAGGCATAGTGTGATACGTGATAAAGAATAGCCAATATTGAATTTCATTAACTGTCTTGGTTAATGTTCTGGAACCTGTGGTCTGTGATGTACATGAAGTTGTAATTGTGGCTTTCCTTGCTTGTGATAACCCTGTTTTCCTTATTGCTGGAATTTCTACAACGGTTCCCTATGCCAGTGCCATAAGGACACTAGGAAGGACTGCAGATCACAGAAAGCAAGTATGAAAGTCAAGCAACGATGAAAACACTGTCAATTGAGTCTTATTCATCATCTAAATAGCCTTTAGACTGAAACTTGGTAAAGGCAGGTTTATTTGAAGATCTAGTTCTCTTTCCTTGCAGCACTAAAAGTACAAACCAAAGGCTAAGCTGGTGTAAAGCAAGACAGTTCCATTGAAGTCAAGAGAATGGTGCTAACTGAGAAGTTATCCCTGCTGATGTGCGGGTATGTATCTATATATACATACGAGTGATTTTAATGAGTGCTCTTGGGCATGGCTCTCTGAGACACTCCAGTGGTTGTATTTGGAGGCCGGGTTAGTGACTTTGGGAGTTTCAGCGAAGATGCTGGTTTCATACAATGAAGTCCGTGCCCATCTCCAAGGTGGTGTTGGACTCCTCCAGCGCCACCCAGGACTCTGAGAACATTCATGGGGCTTCCATGGGCTTAGCGTGTCCTTTGGATATTTCAGGTCACTCTGCTAGGTGTTTTAGCCAGTCCTCATTCCACTTAAGTGCAGGCTTGGGTCCATACATCTATCAGGACTGGAGCTAAATTACTTAATTATGAGTTAAGAGAAGTAAGAATCTCATGGGTTTGAGTAGTCTCATTAATAGAGTAGAGGCAAGTCTGATCTTCCTAGGCTAGAGAGCTGGGCACTGCAGTATGAGGCAATGCATTACTCCGTATTTATAACAGTAGGATTTCAGTATTCTAATAGAATAGAACTTCCACAGGTAAGAAAATTATTTTAGACTCCACTTCCTGAGCTATTCTCAAAACATGACCAAAAAAAAAAAACCAAATATGTATCTTCCTCTTTCTTCTCTTTTTTTTTTTTCTTGAGGGTCGAGAAAAAAGGCATTTTAAAATGTACCACCCTCATGTTTTCACCAAAATAAAAATTAAGGAGTAAAACTTGAGTGGAAGATTTTTTGCTCAGTTCAAAGTGGGGTGGAAAGGGCCAAGGGCTGCCTGGAGCAGGAGTAGAAGAGATTTTATGCAGGTGAAAAGGTGAAGCCAAAGCTTGGTACTTTCTCTCATCATAGCTCTGGAGAGCAGAAACTTCATATTGAGCCTTCATTTGAAGAGGCTGATTACTTCCAAAGCCTTGACTCCTCTATGAATTCTTAAGTGATACTTTCACAATGTGAAAAGTTCAGAAAAATTACTACTAATCAACAAATTCATTTGTTATGAATTATTCAGTTAGCTCTAGTGATGAGGACTGTGTTCCCCATTTGCTGGAAGGAGCCCTGGCAGGGGGGTGGGGAAGGCCATAAAAGCCAGAAAACAGGAAAGGACGTTTCTGGCCTGGTTTAAGCCCTCATATAAGATATATCCTTGTCAAAGCAAGCACCTGTCCAAATCTCAAATTGGGAATGAGAAGTGAAAACAAAATAAAGCTCGCTGCTGATTTGGTCTGTATCCAGTGAGAGATGCAAAGCCCTAGTTATCTTGGGTTTTATTCCTTTGAATTTGCCTTTGCTGCCTTTTTTTTTTTTTTTAAGTTTTTAAATGTTGAAGCTCAAGAACTGTTCCTGTGACCTCCCAGACATCTCATTTCCCAGAATATAGTTTCTTATCTTTGACAACTACACCATGTTCAGCTCATAGAAACTGAGCAAAACAAAACAAGTCTATCAGCTTTAAAATACGTGTATGGAAACAACAAAATCTTCTTATCGGCAAGATTTCTTCACTTGTAATTTTAGATCTTTTCTTTATTAAAGAGTTTTCTTTCACATAGTGACACAACCAAACTGCAAGGAAATGTCGCAGCTGTGTCACAGGAGGAGTTACTTGTACTGCTTTGTATTGCCTAGCTTAAAAATTCAAGGTAGTGCTAAGTCAGGACATGCACCTCGGCAAACTTCAGCTGTGCTCGCCCTGGAACAGCTGGACGGACCTGCCAAGAGGAAAACCTGCTTCTGAAGCACCTCGGAGATGATGAGAGTAAAGCCCTGCTCCCGGCTGGGTGTCAGTTCAGTCCTGTCGGGTGCAAGGTGTCAGAGGGACAGCGAGAGCAGGGCAAGGTCTGAGTCTGCACAGGGTGATATGAAGCTCAAGGGCCCAAGAGGAAAAGCTGTAAAGGAATACAGAGGCAAAAAATCTGGGGAGAAGGAGAGATGGAAAGGGGATGGTGGGTTAGAGAGAAGAAAGCATTCAGAAGCCAAAGACAGTGTGTCAAGCAATAAAGAAATCACAGAAACGGAGATCAGAGAAAGGAGAATAATGAAGCCAGAAGGCTTCAAGGCTTACTTGTTCAACGTACAGAACAGCACAGATCCCGTGCTGAGCTTGCTCAGTGGAAGGACAATGTGAAAGAACAGAAAATAACCAAAGGAAACTGTTTATGACCTAACGTTATGATAAATAACATAGAGAACATCTGTAAGTATAGCTCAGTGTGGGTTAAGGCACGATGCTTCTTTATACAGATCCATGACAAAATTTAAACAGCTCTACTATGTGTCAGATTCCCAATCCTGGACAGTTTTGGTCCAGGAGTAGGTCAGTGCTGTGAAGTCCAGACTTGTATTACCAAGGTAGAACAATATCCAGACAAGAGATTTGCAGTGTCGATGTAACCACATCTACACCTGTACTACATTGACTCAGTTCCTTCCTGCTGTAAGACAGCAATGATGGAGATTAGGCCATTTTTAATCACTCCACAGCAATAAAGTTTTGTTTGACCATGCAAAGGTAGTTAAGTATAATTTATCCCTAGTGCAACTACATGTATTCACTGGAGTTACTCAGAGGAGATGCTGGTGTGTAGTATTTATAATAGAAGCAATTAGCACTGAAGCACAAATGTTTACAGCAGACTTCATTGTGGCTCATTTTTTATTATTTTACAACTTATGTACCAGTTTAATTATATAGTGGAGATTAAACTGTATAAAAGTGACATTGTTATGATACAGTCACTTGAGATTTTGGCTTTTATAGCTTACAGGACCAAACATCTTCAGAGAGCTCCCGTTGTAATTAGAGCTGAGAACGTTTAGCATCTTCTAGGAGCATCTCAGTTTCTCATAGGGTTTACCCAGTACTGGTCGTCATTGAAAACAACACGATGATGACTTAATGATAAAACCTGACATAACGCATTCTTCAAATCTATCTGTCTAGTTCTATATAAGTTTCAAGCAAACAAGTTGATGTGGTCCTTCCCCTCTTCCACCCCCAGTTGCACTATCTGCATACGGAAGCCTAAACACCACCTCTCAGCATTCCCCATTAACCCCCCACTACCTAATGCACCCAGCTGCTCTGTGCACCAGTTAAGAACATGTACATCTGAACGGAGGTCAAGAGTTGAGAGATATTAAAGAATGAATCCAAGACGCAAAGAAAAAAAAGCTATTTTTCTAGTAGAACAGTTTCACTGGAAAAGATACCTTAGCTTTATTTTGTCTACATAATTGGTTCCTAGAAAAAGTTAAGGAAGCACTGAAGAAATCTATGTCTCTGTGTCTTTCAGACGTACAGGTCGCTGCAGTGAACCTCAGTGGCCATTATGTCTTTCTTATGAGAGGGACTTTGAATGCCTAAGATACAGTTAATAGGTCATACGCTAGATTTAATTAGTGTCCTACTTAAGTGAGGAGTTTTCCTGAGCAGATTTAGAAAAGTTGAGGTTTTTATCACTGGTTTCCTAGACTGGCACAGAGCAAGATTTCCTCTGGGACTGAGTAAATTAGCAATGTGCTATCAAAGCTTATGGACCTGAGCAAATCTACTGCTGCTGAGCCTTCTGTGGACCATTCTCTGAGCTAAACAATGGTGTTACTGGTAATTTTTCCTTGTCCTATCCAAAGCAAGAATGCTGGTTTGTGTTTTAAGACCTGTTTCTACCTGCCTTGATGCTGAGCCTCCAGCCCTGTTGGAATGGTTATCAGCACAGCGCTCCCGACCCCACTCAAGGGACCTGTTGGGACCTGTTGTAGCTTACACTGGGGTGGGAGCAGTGACCTGTTGTAGCTTACACTGGGGTGGGAGCAGTGACCTGGACTGAGCAGCAGAGCACTTGCATGGGCACACTGGGGCAGCCGGTACAGCTGCATCTGCACTTTGCTGCTTGTTCCCAGAGTGTTTCCTGAGGCAGGTGATCCTCTTAGTGGGACTTAGATGAAGCTGGGTGGGCAGTCATCGATGCACAATGAATCACGGCCAGGAGAGATTCCGTTCTGTCCTGGGAAGAGAGCAGCGAGTGCTGAAGGGAAGTAGCTGCTTACAGCTGATGGCTTCTCTGGTGCTGCATCTCAGGGACACAGGCTTGTGAGAGGTGAAAGGAATGAGACTCTCTCCAACTTTACTTGTTTTTGTCTCTTCCACGGGAACGATGAATTGAGTCTATAGAGTACAATTAAGAAGAGCTTGTGCCCTGCATCCAAACAGCAGCACCCGCCGCTCTTGTGTATCAAAACGTGGAGACTATCAAGAGGGTTCCAACCATTTAAGTTACTTATCCTATTTCTCTACCTAGGGAGAGATCTTCTTATCTTTCTGCCTTTGCCCTTTCTGTAGTCTATTGCCAGTGAGGTTTATTTAACAAAACTATTGGCAAATATGCATATCTATTAGTTGCCATATCATGTTAAGTCTCAGCTGATCTGTTTTCCTCTGTCAAACTTAATTACAGTGCAGGAGACAATGTAACAAGATACAAGTGACAAAAATTGACAGGACATGTCACAACAAAATGCGTTGGGCTGGAATATCCAGAAGGCAGTTCCCCAAGCAAAGCAGTGATCCCACCTGTCCCCCAGCTCCCCTCTCAGCTTCCTCTCCTACACAGATGAGTTCCCAGTTCTCAGCTTGACTCACAAGTCTAAAAAATTAAATTGTTTTCTTTCCTGATTGCCTGTCAAATCAGAAGTCACGCCCTGTATATCATTTATTAAATGTCCTTTTTCTTGTACATTATTGTTCTATAAGGCAATTCCTGCAGCCTTGTTTACATCTGGCTTTGTTTCTAATTCCTTCTAGTTCCTGTCTAGCTTATATCTCCCCTTATCAAAACATCTTCTTCAGTCAGACATCACACCTGCTCTCCTTGTTCTTGATAAGCATTAATGAAACATCCACCACTATTACATTCCTTTGGGCTTTACTCTTCTTGCCTATGTAGTAAATAATTTAGATTCTGAAAATATAACAAAATTATTTGCTTGGCTTTGGTTGGTATTCTGCAAAAGCTGCAGTCTTAAGCTGAAGGTTACAGCTACATCCTTTACTAAGTAGTACAGTCAGAGTAGATGTTGGAACTAGTATGAGAAATTCTCTGCTAAATATATTTGAGAGGGAAAGATTTTCTTTAATCGTGTTAATGATGTCCTCATGATCAAGAAATATGTGAAACAGGCAGTTTCTCCAATAATGACTCTCTCCCCGAGAGACTTCTTTTGAAAACTTGCATTGGTGAGTGAACATCAATTCAATTTCTTACGCTGGCCAGCCTCCACTGAAATTTTGTTTTGATTATGAGATGCCATATTTCAGAATGACTTCAGGAACTTGCATTTGTTTGACTAAGTGTCATGGAAAGATAACAGCTGAAGAATTGTAATGTGGAAGGGACATGACGTGTATGAGTGATAATACTTATGAATTAACTCCTCTTCCCTGTTAACAGAAAAGTCATGAATCAAAATTAATTGATTCCTGTCTTATGGGGTTTTTTTGTTTGTTTTTGTTCCCCCCGCCCCGATACAGAAGAGGAGCATTTGGCTTTATGAACTGATTACTTTGATTACTTTATTGATTTACTACTGAAGCTGCTGAATCAGCTATCTTGTTAGCGTTGCTTTTTAGGCAGCAAAAATAAAGAGGTATAATTAAATCCAGATAACGGATTGCCAACGTCATGCAGCCATTGAGCCTAGCTATATCTATACGCTACCTCTTTGTATAATATACTGTTTTGGCTTTGGAAAGACAGAAGGCTGGGTTGTTGCATTGCTTGCTCTTCTAAATAATTGATTCAAGCAAGTGATATAGTGGAAAGTACAGCTAATGTATTTGCCTTAAAATTGTTGAACTGAACTAGCTGATCCTTGTTTTCTTTCACTTAAAACTGAACTTCAGAAATTCTTAGTTAAATATTTTTAAAGTTATAAGATGGACATTTGGAAAAATGGAGATAAGAAAAGGTAATTGTGAATAAGTGTAGATAACAGACTATTGTTTTGACCTGGACAGTTTAAAAAGAAATGGAACCACCTGGAGTGGGCTCAGTGAACCCCAGGCGCATTTCGGTCTGAAAGGCTGGAGCGTGTGTCTGCGCATAACTCATAAGAACACCTCAATAGAGCATTTTGAGAACAGAACTGCAGTTAATAATTTTGACTGCTGGAGCCTGGAAGTCAAGGTAAGAGAAATGAGAAACAAGCAAGAACAAATGAACAAACACATTAATAAAGCTAAAACAGTAATCTGAACTTTAAAAAAAATTCTTAAGCTTCATCATGACTTTTTCAAGCTTATGGACTGAAAGTAGTAAGGCTTGGCTCTGTTTTGGCACTTAGGTTCTGGTCGGAAGTGAAGTTGCTTCAGATCTGCTTGATTTACTCCGATGTTTCATTTCCAGTGTTCACAGCTGAGCCATAATTGCCACAAAGATTGTTCTCTTCTGTTTCAGGTAGTTTCTCCTCTCCTGGAAGAACATATACATTATCCAAGAAGGAAAATTTCTTGTCCCACAGGGCTTCCACTACATCCCACAGAGCTCTTTTTTCCTTTTGAATCTTCCTGTCATTCTCTTTGAAAGCTATAGATTCTTCCCATAGAATCAGTTTGCTGCTTGAGATGGCCAACTCTTCCTCCCAGAAGATCTTGTCCTTCTTCCAGAAAGCTATATAGCCCTTCCGGAAAGCCTTGTTCTTTCCCTGCAGGATTTTGTTCTTCTCATAAATGACTTTATTCTTTTTTTGGATATCTTTACTCTGTTTTAGGAAAGCCCGGACTGCATCTTGACCAGCCTTATTCCTTTCTTCAAGAATCTTGATGTCCTCCTTAGTAGCCTTCATTTTCTTCAAAAATTCTTCAAGCTTTTCCTGAATGTTACCAACTTGTTCCTGGAAAACATTTGTTTTCATATGGAAGTACCTAATCTTCTTTAGGAAGCTGTTGCTTTCTTCTAGAACATTCTTGATCTCTTCCATGCAAGCTTTGTTCTTTTTCTGGAAGATCCTTATTTCCTTGCATAAGGCTTTGGTCTCCTCCTGAAAGGCTTTGATATCTTCATGGAATTTCTTATTTGCTTTGCAGAAGGCTTTAATTTCCTTCTTGAAGTTCCTTTCTTCTTCTTTCAAAATCCTGCGAAGATGTTTCTTCTGGAAGTAGGAGAATTTTGCCTGGAAGTTCTTATTTTGTGTCTTTGAATGGTAGAAAGCAGGTGTTTCACTACTTTGTTTTATTTGCTCCATCCTTTGATTAGATTTTTGCTTTCTTTTATTTGGATTATAACTGACACTATAGAAACTGGATGCTTGGATCTGACAGGGTGAAGTAACAAAGTCTTCAAGTACCAATGCACTGTTATGCAGGATGCTGACTGCTTCTCCCAGTGAAACAGGGAAGGTGTTTGTGCAAAGACACTGTTAGGATCCCTAAAACAAATTCAAAGAATACAAAAGCATGTAGCATTAGCTATAAATTCCATGAACTGTAATTAAACTATGTTACATTAAGAAATTCTCAAGTAAAACTAATCAGGTCATTCCATAAATGCGGTAAGAGTCAGGCTATTAAAAATTAATGGTGAATGATTTTCCAAACTGACATGTTATTTGGTACCTCTGTTTTCAGAACCAAATGTGACGTACTTTAAAAGGAGCTTGTCATACAATATGGCATTCATAGCCACTGGTCACAATCATTTGAGGAGTATTGTATTATCTTATCACCAATTCTTTACTGAAGAGCTTGGTCCTGTGTTGCTGTTTGCATCGTCAAATCTGTTCACTGTGTACTGGCCACTGTGTGCCTTAATTCTGAAGGAAATTGTAACTAATACAAATACTTGTCCTTTACACCTGTACTTCTAGTTTAGTAGTACCATGAGCATAGCACAAGGGGAAGAACAGTCTATGTCCTATGAATTACGCTCTGTGAGGAGATATGAATTCTTTGCACAGGTGTTTAAATGTGCGTTGCCATTTTTGATCATTCTTTCAGGAACAATTTTGTATCTTTTCTGATTTAGACTTTATTTTGTAAGGTTTATGAATTAATGATTCCATGAAATACACTGAACTCTTGCAGCTAATGACCTTTTTTTCACCCCATAGACTCCTTCTATGTGAGTGCATATGTGAGTGCATGTTGTTTCTGGATATACGAGACAAGTTTTCTTCATTACAATATCATGGTAATTAATGGTAATATAGAGGTGCAATCCCATGTAATTTACACTTCAGCTACTTTTTATACTGTGTTGTTTGGAAAGTGCAGTTAACACATCCAGTAATATTATATTGTTTGCAAGAGATAAGAAAACCCAACTCATTACCATAGGTAAAGTATGACACAATGTCTGTGAGGAAAATCTGGCTTTGCTAAGACACAGTGGACATCGCAGATACATCCATGAACTCTGCTTCTGGGAAGAGAGAGTGAACGCCAGGCAGATTCACTATTGAAGTCTGTTTGGTCCACAAAGATTTCAGGGTACACTTTCCTAAGAACGTGTGTCATGAGACCTTTCTCCAACAGACCTTTCCCAGAATGGATTGTAACTAACCTGCTTCTTTTCTGTCACACTGAGGACTCTTGTGCTGCCCTTGTTAGCAGAGCTTGCATCCCACAGGTGAGGAGCTTGGAAACCATCGCAGCCGGTTCTAGAATGCGGAGTAGCTTGTTAATCATCCCTAGTTGTGAGGTCACACCATAGAGGGTTTCACTGCTCATTTGTTGGCACTAACCACCTCTCGGGGCTGGATCCAATGTGCCTGACAGCAAACAAATCAGAAAACAGGAGTATTCGATCTAAGGACAAAGTTTGGAATTTGTGGTCTTTCTTTATCACAGTTTCCCATTCGGAAAATCAAAGGTTGACTCTTCAACTAATTCAATGTTAGCCAAAACATGTGGCCCTTCATGACTTAGAACAGTTGAAGACTGAATTTCCTTCTAAAGGGAAACTTTGTTTCAGCAGCGGTTACTGATTTGTTGAAGGAGTTTACCATATTATATTCCTTGGGCTGTGTTATGCAGGAGGAAAAGCTCTTACTACATGATCGCGTCATGTCTAACTATAAAAATTCTTATGTTGGTTGTTCTCAGTTATTGTGTGTGTTTTTTTTGTTTTACTTTGTCATTTTGATTGCCCACAGCACTAAATGAGGATTTTTTTTAAAATGCCTTTTTTTTTTTTGGCTTGGAAGTGAAAAAACCCATCCTTTCATTGCAATAAATTAATTCCCTGTATTTTGTTTTCTAGCTGTCTTAAGCAGTTTTTAAGTATTAACATTTTCTGTGATTATGTACTATTGACCCATTCTTGGGCTTTCCTGAATAATTTTTATATCTTCTTGATGTCTAGACAAATTGACTGAACTGTTCAGAAACTTTGAACCAGAAATGCATAGCAGGACAAAGCTACCTGGGCAAATTGATAAGTGGGCTAAAATTGGAATTAAAACTAGAAAAACATGAATATCCAGTCAGAGGTTTGAGTTCAAGACCTGCCCTCCTGAGTTGACTGGAGTTCACACACTGATGTGTGTGAAGTATTCTGTGTTTCACGATTAAAGAATAACCCTGCTAAACAGCTACCAGTGAACGTAAGTCTTTATACCATTGTACGTAGTCTTCTGTGTACCTATGGACAATCTTTTTCTTCCATTAAATCTATTTTCCTTCTCCCTTACAACTTGCCAACATTTGATCAAACATCATCATTTTTTCTATGTGAACCTTCAGGAACTCATTTCTCTGTCGCTCTCCCAGAAGGCTGGAGAAATCCATTAAGGTCTTGAAGCCAATGTAAGTCACTTTTATTTCCCTGAAAAATAGCAAGAAAGACTGTGAGGGAAACAAACTAGTGCATTCATATTTTTCTTATTTTTGTGGTGCATGCACATGGGGTGAGTTTCAGCATAATCAAAAACTGATGAACTGTGCATGATGATCTTGGAGAATTTTCTTCTTCTTACTTCTTTGAAATCTCCCTGAGGTGCCGTGTTTCTAATTCTAGCGTAAAACTAATTTTGAAACCGGCCCCGCTTTAAGCATGCAGTTGGGCCAGATGACCTCCAAAGGTCCCAACCTAAATTATTTAATGATTCTAATATTGGTTTTAAAATATTCTACAGAGTGTTACTGCAAAATATTTTTGTGCCCATCAAAGACCTGCTGATCCTAAAAATGTTGCTGCTTTGGCAGCTGATCAGCACAGAGGTTTCAGAGCATCTTTTGGATGAAGTCATTATGCTTGACATCTGCATCACCTCAGGCGAACACGAATGAACAAACACTAAAAAAGCAATGGTTTACTTTCTCACTGAAATCAACAGTTCATGGAATTATCCCAAAGAGAGACCCAGTATATACATGAGAGGAAATGGACTGTTGTGTATCTGCGGTGATTACTCTGGAAACTTCAGAACTAGTGCTACATTATCTGAGCTCATTTTGAGTACAAGGAAGGGATATATAATATCCCTTAAAAATAATATATATAAAATAATATATAAATTATATTATATATAAATATAATATATATAATATCCCTATAAAAATACTCACTTTGTATTCCTTTCTTGAAAGAATAGTTGTGATTTCAAGGGAATATGTAATGTAGTTGTATGAAGCTGTGAGTGTCCAGGCACTGCAGAGGTCAAAGCACCCTCTGCAGTCAGCTCAGCTTTACTATAGAAACGTTTCCTGCCTGTCGCTTATGTGTTTACATCAGACTGGCTTGCCTTCTTTCTCCACTGCCCTCTGTCTCCTCTTCTCTCCCCTCTTTACTTACTCCAAAATACTTTGTCATACCTAGGAACTGTCAGTAGAGCACAGTGGGAATGTAGATTCATATATCTGATTTCTGTAACTTCCTTGAAAAGGAATGAATTATAATGTATAAATGAGTATTTTGGTCACTTCTAGAGAATGAATGCTGTTATGGCGCTCAGAGAAGTGAAACTATGATTATTTCTAAGCAGTATCCTCTTTCTTTTCAGTCTCCCAGTAGCTGCTAGATTTTATCCCTTATGTACATCTTTGAGCAAGATGATACGTGTGTGTCTCGTCTTTTTGAGATGGACAGTGCCCCAAACCTCCTCATATGCAAGATCATAGATCCAAAAATTTTTGGAGTTAATTTTATTTTTCAATCTAGAAGAAAACTTACTAAGTATATTCACCATTTTCACTGATTTTTAATGAAATAAAGTTACTAACATTAACAAAATTTTAGTATCATTTTATTAGGAGAAATAGAGACTTGATGGTTAAGGCTTACCCTTGATGGAGGTAAAATTTAGCAACACTACCCACCTGCTGGTGAGTTAGGACCAGGCAGTGAAATGGTGCTGTCACATCAGAGAAAACAGAGACAATTAGCTGAGGTTTGAAAAGGTCAACAGAGGAAATCTGGAAATAAAGAATTATGGATTTCAGAGACTGGTCAAGGCTTTATTAGGTTAAGAAGAAGAAAGTGACTTTAAGCACGCAGGTGCCTCATCTTTGGGTTCTGGCTGCATTTTCTTCTGTGAATTTTTTTACTCTTCAAGGAATTACTGTTTCTCTTTCCAGTTCTGTCATCCAAAGGTCCAGCCTTATTGTCCATTGGTCTAGACCCTCTCCCCAGATCTCCACTTCCTCTATTATTAGGGTCTTGCCATCGCTCCAAAGGGTCATGTCTTTTCCCCAGAATATCATATTTTCCCAGACAACTTTATTCTTGTCTTGGAAGGTTGTGATCATATTCTTGTTTTTTCCCCCTGATGACTTGGTATTTTCTCTCCTGATCTCATTCCATTTCCTAAGGCTTTGGTTTTCTACCAGTAAGGTTACAGCCTTCTCTTGTAAATATGCAATTATCTGGCTTGCCATATTCTTGAACTTAACCATTAGCTGGTAACCAAAGAAGAGAGATGATCTAGCAAACTGGGAAACTGTAAAGTACCGCCTTGAAAGTGACATGACCACAGGCCAGTTTGTGATGTGAAGCAAGATCCTATAAAGGCAATTAGAAAACTGAGTTAAAAGACAAAACCATAATCCCAACAATATGTTTGCAGCATAGAAAATAATTACATAAGTTTATTATCGAATTTATTTTATTGCAACCTCTATATAAATTCATAAGAAATATAGTGCTATATTGTAATTGTTAAGGACTGAAAAAGTATAAAGTAGTGGAAGTAATAATTGGAATTTTGTATTCATTCTATGTCCTTTCTGTAAACGCCTACTATGAATGTAAAGCTTAATTTTTCTTAAGGTAGGAAAAAAGAGAACTCTGAAGGACAACTTTGATGAAAGTTTTGCGTGGTGCCTGGCTATGAGCCCTCCATCAAATCTGAAAAAGTCAGAGTAAGGTGTAATGATGGTTTTCTTCAGTGACAGAAAATAGTCTGGTTTTTTCAGTTGGTTTGTTGTCATGATTGTCCCCTTGATGTGAAACATATAATTTATAAAGGGAATCAGAATTAGTTTGAGCGTAGTTCCGTAGTGTCAGTATTGATGTATCAAGGTATATCTAAAGAATACACTTTTGCTTAAATATGATTTAGGGCTTGATGTAGGAATTAATAGATGTAATTTTTATGACTCATCATAAATGGGCCAGTTTAGAATGATAATGGCGTTTCTGTCCTTCAAATGTGTGGGTACCCACAGCTGGTATGGTGTCTTAGTAAAAAGAAACACACTTGCAACAAACAAATAAACTTTCCAGGATGCCTCAGACATTTCTGTTCTGTAAGCTGTCAGTACAAAGCCTGAGAAAGTGTCCTTTGATTTGCATAAACTTTGTATGCACTGTGAGCTGGAGCTGGGCATATAAAGAATTTTGGAATTGGTGGTGGGAAAAGAAAAGAAAGGAAAGGAAACGAAGCCAGAACTTTGAGAGGTGCAGTCTGCAAAAATTAGAAAATATATATTCTCCTTCAAATAGAATTACATATTTTCTCTCAAAAGTACACTTTGTCTTGCCTCTGTGTTTTCAGGTATTGCTCTCCTGATTTACATTCCCTTCTTCTGAGAGTCACTTTTTGCCTGTCATACCAGTAGCAGCTTCTGCAAGAATTCTTGCAGTCCCTGCGACAAAAAGGTCAGTCACAGAGAAAATGTCTCCTGTTTGTCTTGTGTTTAACATATTTCAGACCCCCTAAAAGTCAGAGGAGCACATCAGTACCTCTCCTCCCCTTACATCTCCTTTTCTACACTCATGTACATCCCAGTCCCGTCCCAGTCTTAGCACCTCTGTAACTGTTTCATCAGGCCTTTTGTAGAGTGTTTGGGGTTTTTTTTTTTTTGTTTTGTTTTTCTAAATATGAAGAAAATTCTCCAAACTCATAATCCAAACTTACTTGTGTGCTCCCTTGCAGCCAGCTTTGTGCATCTGGTACTGACAGGACTGCTGAGCGGTTGGGTCATACACCCATAGTGATGTCATGTCTGAGGCTGGTGATGCTAGTGTCGCATTGCTGAATATGCCTGTGGTGGCCCTCAGGATGAGGCATAGGCGTAAAAGAGGAGGTGGCTCTGGGCAAAAGTCAGCAGTCCCTTCTTGCCACTTTTTCTGTTGATGCAGGCAGTGCTGGAGGGCAGCCTGACTGTTTTAGGTTGGTTACATGCACAATTTTCATCCTCACTGACGTGAGCCTTGAAGTCCAGACGCAAATTTTTCAGGGGTTTGGTGCAACTGGAAATCTGTTTCTTCTGAAATGACCTCCAGCTTGATCAGATCTCATAAGTGACCTTAGTAAACTGTCTTCTGTCTTATCTTAGTTTGGGATGTTGAGAAGAGGGGATTTCCCTGTATAATGCGGCAATACTAAAGAAGAGAGACACAACCTGCAAACTATGAAACGAACGCACCTTTTAGGACCTGCAGGCAATTGCACAGAATGTCAAGGACACATTTAGAGCAAGAAATATAAGAGGATAATACAATAATAAAATAGACGTAGGCAAGATCAGTTTCATTTGAAAGTGTTCACAAGAAGTATGGCACTGGGATTCGTGTGGGACGTACTAAGGAAGAAAACTGTCAGAAGTTATTTTTTCAGATAGAAACATCCTGAGAGGCAGAGAGAGCTCAGGAGCTGGAAATGGTGAAGGTAACACTGTCCACTCCTTGTCTAACACTGTGCCATACAGGCGTTGTCTCTTGGCACTGCCTTCCAAGAAGATCATAGGCTTCAGGTCTGTGTTTTCCCCGACTGTCTCAGCTTCTGACCTCAGGGTGAAGGGGGCCTATCCATTCAACTCAACTCGTATTACTCTCTGCAACTTCAGTAGCGACACAGGTGTTTCCTGATGCCTTTCGAATGCTCTGGAGGTGGGGAGGCTGGCTGTGCTCCCTGCCTTGTGCCACAGAAACAAGCATCTGCAGCCCCCAAAATATGGATATTTATTTTACTTAGGAATCTTTGCCTCTTGTGTTGTGACAGGGAAATGAGGGTAATTACAGGCTCATTGTGTTCGTTTTATAGATGAAAAATTAGTCAGGGATGTCTTTGATATATGAGCCTGGTTTGGCCACCAGGATATGGGTTTTACCCTGAATTGTAAGTGCTTTCTAGTGCAGCGTGCTAATGCAGTGCTGTGCCACTCTGAGGGACAGCAGCTTGAATCACTGAAAGAACCAAATCACTCTCTACAGACATCTCAAATTGCACTGTAAAAATGGCATTACTTGCTCTCCATGTATTTCTCTAAGTCACCATCTATTTTGCTATTTTTCCCCATGGGGTCATTATTGGCTTTCTTACAATACATAAAAGCCATCAAGAAAACACAGTATTTGTATGATTACTTTAAGGCCTTTAGATTAATGGACAGTTTTATTCAGTATCCTTCAGAAAAGAATGAATTAAAATGCCTCCTTACATAAGATCATCTGTACCTCTCCCAGTGCTGACGGGGGGTTCCCACACAGGTTCTCCCTGCTCAGATCTCGGTATATCTCCCCCCATGCCATGTGTAGTTATTTATAGCTGTGCAAATGAATACAGAAGTATAATGCAGGTTCAAAGGCTTTGTATAAGGAATTAAGGTCAATTATCCAAGGTAGGCTTTCTGTCATGTAAGTATTGGAGAAACTTATTGTGGCAGACTAACCGTGTTTCAAATTTGACAACAAAGAGCTCTCAGCAGATTTTTTTCCTTCCCTCCCTCTTTCCCCCCACATTTTCTTTCATGGTGCACGAATGTGCAGAATGAGCTTTTCACTGCTGGTTGGCAAAGCTTTTGATGGTCGGATGCTATTCCAGCCTTCTGAATCGCGTCATTAGCAAATTTAATCAAAGAGACTGATTTCTTAGGGTGGCGTTTAAACCTTGGGGCTTCAACAGCAGAGAAGGGAAGACTGCGGTGCAGATCTTCTGTTTTCTCTTTTCCTCCCCCTTAGTCTCCTCTGTTCAGATTGTTCTTTGCTGTCACAAAGAACAGCAAAGAACATTCCTTTTTTAAATCTCAGCCCTGTACCTGGTTATCAGTCCAGTCTCCAAAGCACCTCAGTCACAGTGGTCTGTGTCTGGTCCTTGTGTTACCTGTGCCTGTGAAAAAGCTCTCTGCCAAAAGAGATGGGAGAGGCTCAGCTGGGAAATGGAAATGCTGTTCTGGAATGAGTGTGGGAGACTGCATCACTGTGGGTGTGCTCCATGTATTGTTTTTACAGTATCTGTCCCAAATATCTAGCTGTCAGACAGCACTTCAACAGCTAGTAAAACATCTGCAGTAAAAATCTATGAAAAGTTCTCAAAATTCCTAACATGAGCTTGACAAGTAAATTAAAATGTGTGGGCTGACATGTACCCCCAAACTAATCCTTAAACTCTGACAAACCTGAAGAGTTCACATATTCCTCTTGCTTTCTTCTTTTCAACAAAGATACAATTAAGATATAAAAGGTGAACGTGTTAAGATCTGACCAATTCACTAATATTTTGAGTTGCTGGAAACAAAAATAGACAACGAAGAAATGATACAAAACCTTACAACTCTATTCCATGCACCTTCTACATGATATAATGCAACCTGCAATAAGAAAATGCATTAGCTGCCTTTGCAGACAGGCAACACCTTTGGAAACAGCCTGACTGCCTGTTTAGGCAGAAAGGACCAGACCAATAAAAAAGCCTGCACTGCCTGCCCTCCTCAGTGCCCCCTCCTGGCTGGGTAGCTGGAGTGCTTTGCTTTCTTCTCCAGGCACTTCATTCCTAGCACTGGACTTCTGCCCAAGCCTGTGACTGCCCAGCTATGTTTAGGCAGTCGGGCACCTCATTTGGCTGCTGCAGGTCCCTGTGCTGCTTCAAAACACCTTCTAATCTAGTGTAGGTGCTGCCCTGAGCTCCTAGCCTTACTTTATCCTTCCCTCTCCTCTTCTCCTCCTTATAGGACCGTTTCAAATTCTCTTTTACCATCTCTGTCCTATTGAGAGTTTGCGTTTTTGTTTCTTCCATCTTCCATCAAGACCCCTGATCAAAAAGTGATATATGTTAGCCAGATGATCATTGAGCTCGAAAAATCCCTTGTGCTCTATGCTGGGAGCTCGCTGTGCCTCAGGCAGGGCAGCCCCTCCCACAGATGGATGGGCTGCACAGGCAGAGGGACCCCGTGAAGTGCTGATTCGTGGAGACACAAATTTATAGCATTCAGAATTTATAAGTTCTATGCATAGATCCTTCCAGTCACTCACACAGGTATGCTGCCTGAAACCAAAAACGTGCTTTGGAAGCTCCTTTTTTGCTTGAAGTGACTTTGGTTTATTGAGGCACTAACACAGTGTTTAACTAAGATGATGTTGCACTGGCTGCTGGGCTGGTTTCGATGTTTTCTATCTCAGAGCAGGAATAACACTGCCTCAGTGCCCTGCAGTCCGCCACAAACATCTCATGACAAAATACTTTGTCTAGGGCTTCTCAGCATAGCAACATAATGTTCCAAAAGACTTGGTCATGGCCGTATTTTATCAGCCAGAGTTCTACAATGCTATGTTAAATATTTCAGAAGAAATTAGAAGTTCAATCTGGTATGTGATTAAAGAGGTGCTGTCAAAGTGGGTAGGTCAGAAATTAACTTAGTTTGACAAATGTCTCATTTAGTTCTTTTCTTTGAATATTCTGCTCCTGCTTCCTTGACTTTTAATTCAATGCTAAGCCAAAATACAAAAGCAACTGACAACAGCTTTCTCCTTGGTCTTGTTTCAAACAGACCTTCAGAAAGATGCAAGCTGCCTGATGGTGATGCATCAGGGAACAAGGTTCGCAGGCAGTTGTTTGCCTCTTAATTTTCCTTGACTGGTATATAGACTGCTGCCACTTCTCCTCAGCCAGAGGTTGATGGCAGCAGGGCTAGCTTGGAAGTCTGCTTTCGCCTTCAGCCTGAAGAGCCAGACCCTTTGCAATGACTTCCTTTCAGGTCCTGTGAAGGACCAACCAAGCCCATCTTGGCTGGCAGCAAGTGACTCCTATTGCAGATGCTGGCCCAGCACACAGAAGCAGAGCGGGTGAAAAGCCAGTGAGTGGCACCAGATGTTATTTCTGGTGAAACCACATTGCCCAGGAGAAGAAATTGCTCTGCCTATAATAAAAGCTACTAAAACTAGCTAGTCTTTTCATACTGTCTTCTAAAACACAGCCATCGCAGCCCACAATGGGAGGGGATGAGAAAGGAAAGGTGGCTGAAATAGGAAATGCTGAAAGGTCAAAATAAGGTGTTCACATGGAAGGTACATGACACATTGAGACAGCTAAAGCTCACGCTCATTGGAGGCAGGACATAGAAGTTGAGTGGTGTTTGTTACTCCCTCTCATGCTGGCAGTAATTGTGATGGGAATCACCAGTGACACTGAGCTAAAGCTCTCTTCTGCGGCCTCACTGTAGATTGTAATCTTGCTCTCTGCTTTGAATGCTGTAAGGAGTCGATGCACTCATGGGAGCAGGGTGAGGAGGAAATCCTTGGTCTGAGAGGGAAACTCAGAGCATCAAAGCCAGCACTGTCACTGCAAACTTAATTTTCTTGTTTGCAAATGCAGCATAGCTTAGCTTGGGGTTTCTCATGATAACCTGCCTGAATCGCAGTTGTCTTACAAAGCAAATAAAAGTTGCGGTAATCATACAAACTCACTGCTAGATATCCCAGGCTCCATCTTCTTCCAGAAACAGGCACTAATAGCAGTTCAAGTGTGGTCATGGCTGTATTTTTGTCCCCTCTGTACACTGTTGATAATATAGCTTTTTGCATCCTACTATTTTTCATGCTGGCAGTGATTACTACATAGCCAGCAAGCACCATTTTCCCCCTAAGTATAAATGTTCCTTTTTTTCCAAGATGACAAGCTTTAGAGGTGTCCTATAAAGAAAAGTAACACTTTGTTAACTATGCAATTGATGTGCACAGCTAGGCTGGCATTTTCAGTGTGAAGCTAATATTCAATGGTACTAAATGGAGCTAGAGAGGAAGAGAACTTCTCTTCTGGACTTACAATAAATGTTCTGCCTCCCTTGTAGGGTGCTTAAAATAAAAAACATGAAATCTGCTAGACATTAGGTTAAGACAGTTATTCTTGCAGATTTGTGCTGTGGCTGATTTGCCTATAAAAATGGTTTTGCTTCTTGCATCATACTGTGTTGCTTGCTCAGATCTGAGAAGCAAGATAAAGTGCTTGTTTCTCTTGTCCTTTCTGGATATTGCTCCATGAATTAATTTCTTAATGAGATTGCTGGGGATTTTTTTTTTTGAGGGTGGATGTGGTGTTTGATTTTTCTAAAGGGGACAAGGCTCTCCCCAGTGGTGAGAGCTGAATTCCAGTGGATCAGAGTGTGTTCTCCCATGTTCCTGTAGCTGTTTCTCTGTTCTTCTCTGACTCCTATTTTTTCCTCATCCATGTAGATTGCTTTTCAGTTCTTTGGTGCTCAACATGAAGACAAGAATATAATGAAGTCAGTCTGGCACTAGACAATCAAGCATTTCTATATCTCTTGGGTATAAAACAGGCATAGTAACAGTTTTCTAATTCCTTTGAAGCTTTGCTATTCATTTGTCCTTTACAAATAAATTGGGGTAGGATAATACTGGATATTTTTAAGGTTACGTGGTACTTCTAAAGTTTAAATGTAATTAATTTACACTAAGATTTCCTATCCTAGATGTCTGCCTCCGTCTTTTTGTGTGCTGTGTTTTCGAACATTTCAGTTGAAACGATCAAACCAATTTTACAAGAAATGCTAGGAAAATTATGTTGCATGCAGCTGCAGGGATTTGTTACTTCATTTCCTTTTACTGTTTTGCTTGCAAAAACCTGCCTCCCACTCCCCTAGCCCACTGTATATTGCCCACATTGCTGTCCCTATGTCTGCTCAAAACTCAGACACTCTTTTCTTAAAAACTTGCTTGGCAGAGTGAACATATATTCTACCTATTTTAGTCTAAAGCAAAGTCATCTTTTGTGACAGACTACTTATGAGTTACTGCCCATCACAATTTTTTTTATAGCTGCTTAAATGCCCCCCAGTTGTGCAAGCAAAATCATGGTATTTATGTCCATAATAGATTTTAAGTAGTTTATGACATACATACAATACGATACACTTATGACCTTTTCTGCTTTCTTTTTTACTTCTTGGCTGGTGTAATTGTAATTTCCTTGGAATGTAAGTATTAGTATGTACATTTTCTTTTCTATTGCCCTGTTGCTAAGATTATGCTCACAAGTCTCTCTAGTCCAAAAACAGGGATAAGAACATTTCTAATCTTTTGGGTATAACTCCTAAAATGCTAAATCTAGTCCTAAGTATTCAAAAATTCTGCCCTGAAATAACAGAATGATTTTAAATATGGGGAGAGAGAGGTCCTGAGCAACCTGATCTAAGTGGATCTGCTTTGAGTGCAGCATTGTAGTAGACACTTCCAGAGGTTCCATCCTGCCAAAATTGTTCTGTGGTACTATGATTGTGACATTTACCTTTGGGCTAATCACCACCGTGTGCCACTGTTCCAAAAAATGTCTTCGCTGGGTTGAAGTGGCTCTTTGGAAAAACTATATGAATAAAACCACCACTAGGCTGTCAAAGCTTCCAGCGAGAGATCCCAACCTGCACTGAGGCACATGCAGGCTTTTTATATGCAAACTGCCCCGATTTCTCCCTAGCTGGTTATGAATTCTGCACTGCAAGACAGTCATAAGAAGTTAAGAGAAACAGCAAAAACTAGGTGGGAGAACTGATTTCATTGCTGTAAACTGCTGCTGCATCTCTGTCCATCTGTCCCTTCTGTAGTGTCATATTCTGGTTTGACACCCACCCCTCAAGACCTGGGGAGCATGGTTTATCAGGCTGCATGTAAATGGTGTGGAAACTGTGGAAGTCACAGTCCCGGAAATACAATGTTTGCAGAATTGCGGAGCAGCGGTGGGAGGGAGGGACCTCCGGGGCTCACCTGCTCCAACTCTGCAGCCATTTTGGGGCTCGAGAAACGTAGTGCAGCAGCTCGCGCGACACCTCAGTGCGACTTCTTGCTGAGGCTTGCTGCGTCGTTTCTGTGTCCGGGCTGCAGAAAGAGGATCAAAACCCTGCCTTGTGTTACCGAGACAGATTGTGAGGCATGCCTTTGTACCGGCTATAAACAGCCAGGCGCTGGCAGGGGCTCTGTGAGGGGGAGGCGGGCGCTGCCCCGCCCGCACTCAGCCGGTGCCGGGCGGTTCCAGGCGGTTCTGGAGCAGCCCCACCTCAGGGCAGAGCTGAGCCCCTCACGGTGGGCCCTGATGACGCCTCTGGGAAGACAGGTTTCAGAAGGTGCAAACGCTGCCCGGGCAGCGAGGAGTGAGGGACCAGTGTGAGCCCGGGGAGAGCAGGAGGGGCAGGGGGGGCTGCGGGCGCCGGAGCAGGGGTTCCCCGGCAGCCCCTGGGGAGGCCATGGCGGAGCAGGGGAAGAGTGCGAGGAGGAAGGAGCGGCAGAGAGGAGCTGTTATGGGCTGGCCACAGCCCCCACTGCCCTGGGAGGAGGTAGAGAAGTTGGGAATAACGGATTGAGGTTGAGAGCACAAGAAAGGGGAGGAAAGTTTGTCTTTCTGTTTCTTACTACCTGAATCTATTTTAATTGACAGTAAATGAAGTCAGTTTTCCTCAAGTAGAGTCTGTTTCACCTGTGACAGTATTTGGTAAGTGATCTTCCTGTCTTTATCTCCAATAACAAACTTTCTCACTCTGTTTTCTCCCGCTGGGTGGGGAGAGTCAGATTGAGTGCTTCACATCACCATCACACTGCTGTTTCAAAGCCATGACAAACATTCATCCAGAGTAGCCTGAAAATGTCAAGAGCTACAGATCAATCAGAGCAAGAAGTTTTAAATAATTGCACCCTAGACTAGAAGGCAATATTAGTACGGCCTGTGCGAAGAGGGGAATGTGTGAACAGGGGAAAGAATGAAACAAAGAAGAAACTGCTGAGCTTTATTTATTGTGCCTTCCGCTTGTCATGTGTATTACTGTGAAGAAATATGAACAAACTGTATGCTAAAATATCATGTGAGTTGTATTCAACTGTTTTCAAAAATGGCAAAGCTTTTTGTCCATGTCTTTGCAAAATTGTATATAACATCTTGAGACAGATAAAATAAGAGCTTTATGGTCTTGTTAATGCCAAGATTAATGATGACTGAAGTACCTTCAGTGGAGAGTTGTTTGCTGGACTGGACATTACTCTGCTGTTGTGTTTATATCAGTGAGTTCCCGACAGAGGCTGCTACTGGGGGAGCAGGGGGCTGTGCACTTGTCTTGCTTGTAGCCTCCAAACCCCTGAGGACAGCATAGTTGTACTTTATGGAAAAAACTTTGAAGTGAAAAGAATAAATATCTACTTTTCTATTTTTCACTTCTTTATTGCTACCACTGCAGTTTTACCTCACTTATAAATTATGCACTGTTTGCCCTCTTGAAATTGTCTGGGTTTTGAGTTTTATGCTTTCCAAATGTTTTTCCTTTCTGTACTGCTTTAGGTCACTTTGGATGGTATGTGACTCAGTGCTATTTATGGGGATGTGATTTATTGCCTTATTCTCTCAAATCTAGCCAGTCTATTTATGTATTTTGTTTTGCTCTCTCAGAACCACATTTCCCCCATAAACTAGTCTAACTTGGTTTTGAAAGAAAGTCCTTTCTGAAAAAGATCTACCTCACATATAGTCTTCAGTACCTTTTCAAAAAGGAACACCAATTGAGCCAAACCGATCTTTCTCATGAATTTTTTCTCCTTTTTGTATTTCAAATAACATTAGAAGACTGTTTGCACCATTGTGGTTTCAAGATTTATTTCCCCGAGTTCTAAAATGTATGTCGTACAGCAATAGATCTGCTCAGTGTTTGTACAACAGATGGCCAACTGCTTAGATGGGAAAGCCTGTCACAACTGGTCAAGAAACGTGGGATTTAGCTGCCTACAGGGAGATGTCTAATGAGCCTGGCTGATACAACATAGGACTTGTTAGAAACTGAACCCCAGGTTGCCGCAGGTTATTTGAAATGGTATTAGTTATGTTTAAGCAGTTGAATATCCCAGTTGTCAGTTTTACTCACTGAACTAAATTACATAGGTAGAGACTCAAACGTGACTGTCCAAAGTGAAAGGGGACCCCAAAGTATTCCTCTTCTGTATCTGCAAACAAGGCATTTCCTGCCAGCAGCAGTGGGTGTCTTCTCCTGCTGTTCTGCTGCATGGAGCCCACGTCCACATCTGGGTGAGAGTGAGACAGCAACTTAGTGAGCCTTCGTGAAGCTCATGAAATGTAAAATGCAGAGGTAAAATGGCATTATTTTTCTTGCCATCCTCTGTTCCTGACCCAAATGCACTTCAAAGCTGAGGTTTGAGGGCAGCATCACCCATGTCGTACGTGGATGCAATTCTATGGATTCTAAGGGACTTGTTTTCATGCAAAATAGACTTGAATTTAAACCAGAGGTAACACAACCCTTTGGAAGTAAAACTAGTGGCTGTTTTAAAAACATTAAAAAAAAAATACCCACTACACACTTTTTATGTCTGCTTTAGAATCCACACTGAGCAGCTGCTTTTAGAGTCTAAAATAAAAGTAGGAGTTATGAGCACTGTGTAAGATAATGAACCTCTGTATAAACTACCTGCCTGAGAGAATATGTCTCTACATGTTAATAAGGCCAGTATGCAGGGACAAACCATCTCGAGTACTTTGTTTTATTTTTTTTCTATGCCTCTTTTTGGGCTCTGTGGATGCTCTGATGAGATCTTACCTACATCCTGGCTGTGTGGGAGTCAATTCTTCCTCCAAATTGTCTGTTGTTATCCTAGCAGGAGGTTTGCCCAGTAGGCTGATGTAAATTAACAATTAGACAAAGGTTTAATATAATTTCTGCTTTGGGTTGTAGCTATGTGGTTTCACGGTTCTTCAAGATTAGCTTTGTTACCAGTGTAACTACATCAAATTTAGAGAAGTTGTTTTTGATTTATGGTGAAAAGAAGATGAGAAACAAGATATTTATAAGTGCTTTGTCATTTAAATGAGCTAGAGAAACATGGCATTTCCACTCTAACTTCCTTCAGACATACAGCAAGCGCCGTGCCTGCCCTGCCTGTCTTGGTGTTAACCACGGGGAGCAGCAGGATGCTGCAGAAAGGGCAGGGGACAAGACACAACCAGCCTCTGCACCGAGTGCTGCTACTGAGGGCAACTTACTTCATCCTTCTGCCTCTCTATCTCCTCTTGTCCTGTGTTCAGATGATAAACTTCAAGACAGGACTGCTTGCTGCTATGTAAAGGTAAAGCGTGTAGCTCAGAGGGGGCCTAGACTACCTGTGAGGCTGCGGTTGCACTGTGGTACAACATAGTGTTCTGGCATTGCTCAGTTTGAAGGTTGCTATCTCCTAAGTGCATGGAGGAGGAGTGTGTACAAACTTGGGATGCTACCTCAGAGTACGGGTTATGCTGGGTATCACTGACTTTTTTTTTTTTTGTGCCTGGCAAGGCAAAAATATTTAAATCTTAGTGCCATGTTGTTCTGTGGGCAGTCGTTCATCTAGCAGTTTCATTATCCAGCAGCGGAAATTGCCTATTGAGCATAGAATTTGTTTCCAAGGGAATTGTTTCCTGGCCTCTAATCAAGTGGATGTTTTTTAATGCTACAATATCAGATTATTCAGTGTTGTCATATGGGTACTCTGCAATGTTTTTCTATTGTTACAACATCAACGTTTCATTAAGCTGAATGTTATTATACAGTTTCAATTATCTGAGTCTTGCTTCTGCAGACATTTCTAACACCTCCATGTTAAAGCTAAATGTTTAGTTTATATATATTTCTGCTTTATATGAAAGAGAGGAAAGCTCTTAGTTCTAGCCAGGCAGTGGAGATCTGTCCCCAAAGTGTGCCAGGAAGGTTACCCTAAACTATGCATATAAATCTCTAGTAGCAGTGCTTGTTTACCATACCCTTTGCATTAGAAGATATGATTTGAAATTTCAGAAAAACTAACAGTAAACACAGTAACTTGAAAAAGTAATATAACCTGATGACTCACAGAATACCTCTGGGCGAAGCAACCTGCTTAAGACATAGAGAAAAGATTGAATAGGTTTTTTTAATGATCTAAAAATTACAGTCTGAAGTTTAGATCAGATGAATTCTTATTGGTATTCAACACAACTACCACAGACACTGCAACAATTAGGAAAAGGAAGCAGGCAGCAAAGACTATCCACTTTCATGTAGATTTTTGTATGCACACTTTTGTGTTGTGTTTCATTGGAATGGTGCCTATGTTTAAGATAAACCATACCTAAATGCTAGATCAGGATAGGGATCAATAGAGGAATATACGGACTTGTTAGATACTTTATCCCCTCTGCTAGTGAGAAGACAGGGACATAGCAAGTGGCGAGAGTGTAGATAAAAATGATGACTAGTACTGGCAGCGACCTCCTGCAGGAAAGGTGTTTGGAAGCACTTTGTTGTGCAGTTCTGTGCACATCAGTGGAGAGGCTGCTGGAGACCTGACTATATGGGCTGAGCACTGGGCAGCGACTTATCTCAGCTGACCACTGCCTTTCATGGCAGAATTTGTGCCATCCAGATGGGCAACTTTGTCTTGGTTGTTCCAAGATAAAACTAAGGAAGAACCTGGGGCTTTAGGGCCTTGGAGAGAAGGGAGAAACAGTCTGATAGCTATGGCAAGTCAGAGAGGGGCTTTTTTCCTGTCCTACTACCACATTTTGCATTTCCAACACTGAAAAGAGCATTTACATGAAAAATCCAAACTAATTTTATAACTGAAAGCAAACATAGGAGATAGGCTAACTCTGAATTTCCCTTCATCCGTTAGTAACCAATTCAGACTTTCTCCTGTTTTCTGGCTAGTGCTCTGATACATATTTCCTGGTCCACTGCGAATCCCTTGCCAAATCTCACTCAGATATGGCTTTTGCCTTCTGGCCAGTGATGTCTCTAAGTCTTGCTTGAACTGGTATCCTGTGCAGCCTAACTCTCTGCATTGAGTGAGTGTTTCGCACTGGGAGATGGCCTTGATTTTCATTGTAATTTATATTTGGGTAGTGTGGGGCATTGTGCTGGGTACCAGGGGCACGAGCATCTTTAGGTGTTTAGAATATTTTGCAAAATATCATATCAATTTATACTCCTTTGAACTACTGCATGTAGCTTAAATATTAAATAAACATGACAAACTCTGTGATAAAATTTCAGATTGTTTACTTAATTTGCAAGCAGATCAATATACATGAAGGCAGAGACTTCAGTGGTGCTCAGGGGATTTAGGCATACTGGTTCCACGTTTTTTAATTGGATTGGTGATTCAAACTATTTAGCTGACACAAAAAAATTCAAACACTGTTTATGTATACATTATGTTGAATCCTATGATTTTCATATTGCTTCAATATAATAAACGCTCTTTATGGCTATACTTTGCCTCCGCTCCTACACATCCGTTTGACTTCAACCCTGCTTTCAACTGCTGCAACATTGTGATCTACGGAAGTTTTTATTCTGAAAATAGTATGTTCAACTTTCACAATAAGGAAGTTAAATCTCAAACAGGCCCTGACAGCTCTATTAATCGTATAAAAGCCATGATTTTTGTTATGTGTCTTCACAGAGAATTTTATGCATAAAGAATTGCCTGTTTAATCTGAATAGTCTTCACCGAGGTAAAATAGCGCTCTCAGAATAACAGCCTTGAGAATGCAGTGGAGCTGTGCTGATGGACTAGAGCAGACAGGCCACTGACAATCAAGGAAAGCAGCAGCAGGTGATCAGAATATTCCCAGGTAATTTACTACACCACAGGCATTGTAATGGGTTCTTCAGCAGAAATGGGATGAGCACAGGCACACCACTAAAAATGCAAAACTGGTTCTGAAGTCAAGTAGACATTGTCATGTAAGTAGAAATCTGTTCTTATCCCTGTGCAGATTTCAAAATGAATAAAAGACAAAAAAGAAAAGGGAAAGGAAAGAATGTGGTGCAATGCTTCTTTGATCTATGTCTTAAAGGGAGAACTGATTGACACAAGGCCTGCATCTTGTTCCCAGGTTGCTGAAAAGATGTTTGCATAAGTGAAGGGCAGCTGTCATGTTATCTGCTGTCACCTCGTGATCATCCTTCATTTCTCACTAGACAAATATATAGCAGGCAGTGCATAACCCACAGAAACGGTCCATCATATTATGGACAAAGTGACCCACTCAGAGATGCTTACTGAATTTAGCATTACTGGAATACCATGGAGCTTGGCTCAAGTTATGTTAAAATTGTGTTGATGTTGTTGAAAAACCTATGTATTTAAGTGAATATTTTTGCTAGTATCCCAGGAACTGTGATGTTAGTAGCAGCGAAGAACAGGTAATGCTATAACCAATTTCCAGGCTTTTCCTAACTACCCTAGAAGGACAAGACCTTTCCTCAGTTTTGGTGACTATTTTGACCAACCTATGAACTTTCTGAGTTCTCTCTGGAAGCTTAGAATGCCTTCCACAGAAATGGCTCTAGAAAACAGTGCGTATGTAATCCTTTGATTTACACAGCAGGGCAGGACTTCAGTGAACTCAGTATCTGAGGATTTTTTTTTTCTTTTCATAAAGACATTCAGTATCCTCCACAGAAAAATTCTCCAGTAGTGTCTTTGTAGAATGCTCATGCACACAACTATGTCGTGGCTTATCTTATGTCATGTTACTAAGTAATCCTGTCAGAGAAAGTCTTCTAGGCTTGTTATAGTTATAGCAGCACTGCAGTAACGTTCTCTTAGGCATAATATAACACAAAGCAAGAGAGAACCCTATTGGGTTTACAGGGAGCAAAGCAAGGTGAGAAAGGGTACAGAGGTGAAATGGAGTTGGGGGTATGCTCACACTCTAGGTTGGAGTAAGGGTCAAGATGAGAATTCAGAGATGAGAATTTGTTTTCCAGAGTTGTTGTCTTTGGTCTAGACTGTGTTATTCTACCTAATCAAAGACTACCTTCCCCTTAACTCTGCTTATTGTTCTTACCTTTTGTGCTTGGGTTTTCCTCCTTGGTGTTGCATACTAGAGAAATAAAACAAAAAGAATTTTTTCAGGTAGCTACTATGAGTATTAAAAATTATGGGAAATACTGGCCATTTCAGGTAGCTAGTTTATATAAGAACAGCTCTATATTTTATAATGAGGAGATGCCTATCCAAGTCTCAGACTGTGGTATAAATCTGTGTTTATCAAATAGTATCCACAGATTTAAGCAGAAATATGTTATGGACTAGTGTTTGGCAAAGCTGAGGCTCTCAAAAGGAGTATCTGCATAAACAAGAAAAGAACAGTTTACCAGAAAGGACATCCTGTCACAAGGATGTAAAAATTGCAGATTTTTGAACTGTGAGAAATTTTTTTCAGATAAACTTAATTAACTAATTAGTGTAATTGCTCTAGTGAAAAATCTTTAATAACATTTGCCCACAGAAATGCAAAGTATGAAATGTCAACAGCATGGCACAGTAGAAAGGGAAGATGGAGTAAAATGGGTCAAAGCCACATGTAGTGGTAATGACTTAAGGCTGAATAGTAGATGTATCTTACATGATGCATTACACCTCAGAAGTTATGGGGCTGAGAAATTGTTGGGTGGGATATTGTTGCAGCATGAGTTACACAGGCAGCCAGGCTACATGCTTGTAACGGTCCTCCTAGCATTAAAGTAGGTAGAACAAGCCAGCATTTGTTAAAGCTCACAACAAAGTTGATGTTGTAGACACAGCAGGAAACCACTATGCTGAATTAATTTGCAAGACTGGTGCGTATGTTATGCTACTTAAGACAGAAGAGAGAGGGAATCCCTCTTTCTCTGCATTGGCGTGGAGAATGTATATAGGCAACTGGATTTTATGCTTGAGAAACAAGATTTGGATTAGATGTGGGGACAAGCTGGAAAGATTGCAAAGGTGAGAAGGATCAATGCAAGAGGAAAGAGCAGTCTGACTTCTGGCATAGAGCTCTGAAATACAGAGTGGGGCAGAGAATGGAGAATTCAACACTTTGATCAATGTTTATATTTTAAGTTATATTTGAGTTGAAATTCTGCTCTGTGGTTGTGCTGGATTTTCGGTGGCTTGCCTTCCAGAATATGCTACAGATACTATGATACTGGATTCTTATTCATGAGGGAAAGAAACAAAGGGGCTTTCTGGTATTAACCTAAAAATGTTTAAAAGAAACTTTGCCGTTACTGTTTACAGCCTTGTGTAGATAAAACATTTTGCTTGGTTGGAAAGAGTCTCCATTCTCACTAATTCAGCTACTTTTATTGTTTAAGTCACAATCTGGTGGGAAATGAAACGTTGTTTGTATGTTGTAGTTCCTTGTCTTTGAGTATAATTGCAATTATGTTCTGTAGTTCTAACAAATACTCTGAATGTATTATAAGAAGGGAGGAGGGAAGGGAAAACCTGCTGCATTGCAGTCCAGAGCCTGTTCCCAATTCCTAATATAATTTACTGACAATGAATTCTGCAAATTATTCATAAAACAGCAGTGGGCCTCATTTAACAACGTGACAAGGCTGCATGTAATTAGAACTGTTTTAAAGTGGTTTTTGCTCCTATAGATCAATTTCTCCTGCTATAAATGTTGCTAAAACAACAAATACAGATTTTTGTTGTAAAGTGCAGTACAGCCATCTGAAGTATCTGGCTCTTAGTCTGGGAGTACCTGGTGAACGCCCTAGGTGATTCAGTCTCCGGTGACCTGCTCTGAATATGACTTACCTATTTCTTCTCAAGAGTTAGTAGATGCATATAGCTTTGCAGAGACACACCTTGAGCCATGCTCTACCTAATTTAATCTAAAGACTGTGCAGAACCATTGTAGGTCTCGTATTTCATCCAAAGGAGAGTCAACAATAACAATCTTTTATTTACTCATCTTAGAATGATGGGAATTGTAATTTCACTAAATCAGCCCGTTTGCCTGACGTGCCAAAGTGGAAATTATACTTTTCTGGCATGTGCCTAGAGAAGTCCCTCTGCTATCACTTCAGTTGCAACACTTTAGGTTTTACGTGAAATCTTAATTTTGTGACAGTTTTCCAAGGTATTGGAACCCAATGCCACTGAGACAGTAGTCATGTGCTGTCAAATTTGTCTGAAGTAACCGGTAAATATCAGTTGCCTTTCTGAAGGTAATTACCTTGCTAAGTCTGCTTTAAGCTACTTGCTAAAGTGACCAGATCACAGATTCTGGTTCTCTTTGAAGACTGTAACTCTCCTGATAAGTACTACCACAGTCCCAGAGTCAGGCAATGCCAATGGACGCTGAGGGAAGAAATGACAAGGAAGAGGAGCTGCTACTTCATGACCTTTCTAATGCAGAGTTAGAAATGCTTAAAAACAAAAAATATTTCTCTCTAATATTCCTATTCCTAATGTTTAAAACCTTAATTCAAAACGCACTGAAGTCAAGAGGGATCTTTCTGTTAACTTCAGTGGGGTTTAGATCAAGCTGTGAATGTTTAAAAAATGGCTGTTATCTTCGGTTTAGATAATTACCTCATTCTCCTTTTTCAGATTGTTCAAGTTTGCTTTGCCCACAGCATTATTTTTTATATCATTTGCCTTTCTCTACTGTTTCTATGCCACTGGCCTAACTATAAATGGGGCTTAGATTAGCTATATAATTATGTTTTCTGAGTATATGTTGAACATTAATTCACGTTTACAAATCACAAAGCCAGCATATGTGCATTTAAGTCAGATAATACCATATAGACTTAGGAGGTCAGTCCTGTATAAGAGAAATGATAGGTTAAAAGGGTGGGATATTGCTGATCTCTTATGCCCAGTTCAGCAGTTCTTTTCTCAATCCCCACCTGGTCAAGACTTTGCAAATGTTAACTACTCAATCACATTATTTTTCAAGATATGGTAAGACTAGTGTATCTAATCATAAGCACAGTAGATGCTGAGAGCCAAATTCTCAGGTAAGCTTAAACTAAGAATATACGGGTAACTTTTGCAGGCTTTGGTGATTTATCTCCCCTGGTGACCAGGTCCGGGCAGTCTCCAAAATAGAAAAGAAAATTTATAAAAAGGGATGAGACTACCAAGGAACAGGTCCCTCATGACTTAGTTTCACAATTTGTGCACAAATATGCTGTTCCATTGTTGATTTAAAATAACACTTGGAACATACAAGACTCAATTTCCATTGTTGAGATACTGTAAAGAGGAAACCATATGACTAAAAATTTAAAAATTTGGTTTCTGGCAGAGTTTTCTCATAAATGAATCATATTTGATGAAAGGGGAAGAAAACCCAGCAACTTTCATTAGCAGTGCAATTGTTTTCAGTTCATTAAGTCTCTAAAGTAATGCCTGGAGGTTGAAGAAGTCCTTAGCATTTCCTTGGAATCTCAAGAGGTGCTTCTAAAGCCCATTTGGAACCTTATGAAGTTCCTGGGGACTGACAAATTAGTATAAAGAGACATTTACGGGGGTCGGATTCTGTCCGTCACCTCAGTTCAGCATTCCATCCTCCGAGTCATGGCACTTAAACACATGCTTTAATAGGCTATTGCTTGTGCATATGTTTAAGTGCTTTGATGAAATGGTGCAGATGGGAGGAGAGGGAGTGGAAGGCAGGAAATTACAGCACAGGTAGGAAGAGGGACGCAGATAAACAGAAATATGGTTGGTTGTAGAAAGAGGCAATGAGGAAGAGGCGGTCCTGTAAAAGGGAGATTTGTTAATTGGAAAACATGTTGCAAAAATTCCAAGGAGGGAGAGGCTTTAACCAGGCAGTTTTTTCCAAAATGGTGGAATCTTTATGAGAGGGGCAGGGAGCTCCCCTGCAGTAATTTATTTTGAATGATTATGTCCACTGGAATAAGAAAATCTTTCTTTCAAGCTGAGATGCCTAATTTTAGGACTGGCAAGAATTTTATGAGAACTTTTCATGAAGGTAGAGTTTGTCCTAAAAAAAAAAGGGGTGGGTGGGGGATCGGAAAATAAGTTTTCAATCTATGAAAATGAATCTTGTCTACAACTTCCAGAACTATTAATAGAGAGTGAAAGCAAACTTTCACAAAACAGCCACTGGTTGGCAGCTCTTACTTGGACTGCTAAGACCTTGGCTCACACAAAGATCCTTGACTGGGTTTTAAAGGACTTGTGACAGATGGGCACCCTGAATAGCAGGCATAGATTGACCATTGCTTCTGGACTAATGACCATTTAAAACAGGGCAGCTTAACAATAGAAACTGACGCTCTAGGTCAGGCAAAGGCAGTTGCATGAGATTCCTGCTTATATTTGAGTAGGTATGTCTTGCTTCTTTTCCCCTTCCTTTGATCAAAAAATCTAATTTGAACCATAAGAGCTGCTTGCTTAAAAATGCAATAACGTTTATCTCAACTTTTCCAGAGAACTCCTTATATAAGGTGGGGGGGGGAAAGGCATCAAAACAAATTCACAAGTAAATTTTCTCCCTGTCCATTTATATGCATAACTAGTTCCTCACTGAGTAGTCCGTCAACAAATGCGCAGTAGCACAAAGGCTTGGTAAGGAAACTCATCAAAAAAGAATCCACATTTGGTTTTCTTTACAGCCCTGGCATTCGGTTATGTGCAGCATTCATCTGTTGTCTTGCTCAATAGAAGCTCTTTCAAGCTGTTGAAAGGGAAACTGTGAAACAGTAAATGCTAACAAAGAACTATCCAACGGTTTCCCATATTGATAAGGAAATCCAGCTGATTTCTGTAAACAAGTCTTTTTCTTTCTAGAAGTCTGCCAGCATCAGGGCTGTGGAGCTATGTATAGTAACCATTGCTGCAGGAATCCAACTGGCCTTTAAAGAGGGATTTTAACCTGTAATTTCATTTTACCTGTGGTGTTGCATGAGTGTGGGAAGGCAAAGAGGCAAGGTGAGCATTCCCATCCTGTGCTAATGAGGATGCTCCAGCTGGCATATTAGATGAGCAGAACGAGGGCTCCAGTCTGGTTTTCCCTGTGCAACGACTTCCAGTCCAGACAGTTCCCGTCTTTCTGCAGGCTGTGCAGTGTGACCCTTCAAAGGGTATTCTCAAGGTGAGAACTACTCAGGGGCTAAGCCATCGGGCTGTTGGTAGGAATAGTAATGTAAATGGGAATCCTGGTGACGTTGGTATTAAATAATGCTAATACTTTTATCCTGGTATTTGGCGATAGGCAAAACTTCTCTTGAGAGATACATACACACCGAATTCTTTCAGCATAACCTTGCTAATAGAGCACTGATGTATCTCCCTGGCCCTGCCTGTCATCTTTAAGGTATGTTAAATGACTCATCTCATATCTCTGGTTACTTACATCTAAAATAAGATTAAATATACCCATTTCCTTTGCGATAGAATAGCTAAGAGCTATCAGTAACGAGCATTATGTGACAGTCACAGATTTCTGTACCATTGAGGGGAGGAAATGACAGTTTCAGGAGGTGTGCAGCCAGATAGCCTGGGATACAAAGCTGTCCTGATGAAGCAGGCCACCAGCCCATTGCAGCATAGAATGAAGATGATAGCCAGAGGAGCCTTTCCAAGCTTTCCTTCCAATAGAAGGAAGTGTTTCTATTTCCTCAGTTCTTGGACAAACAGGGGTACAGTTTTAAGCCTGTGAGCCCCTGACGTACAGCTTCACCCTAAACATACGTGAAAGGACTGACAATCAGTTGTTCTGTTAAGAAAGACCCACATGAATTATGAGGGTGATCAAAGCCCTCTCCTTCCCAGTAGAGGTGTTGATGCTTCAGTAAGGCTGACAATGTTCTCTTGTACTTGTGTGACCAAGAAGGAGGAGGGAATGAGACTCTGCAAAGTATAGGAGGGAGGGTGACAACATGTGATGTCTGGCTCTGAGAATGTGCAGTTCCCATGGACAACACAGATCACCATCTTAGAGAAATTTCAACTGTCTGTTTCCATAGATCTCTGTTCAGGCTGATGAGTTTAAAGCGGACACACAGGTTTGTCTTGTGGTAGCTGAGAGGTGGTAGAAGAGCTCAGTGACAGATAAGTCTCTGCCATGTTTCACTTGCAGTAATGGCTGCGATTCTTTCAATACCACGTATTTCCCAGAGACATAGTTTATTACACAGAGTTTCTAGGACAAAACCATGGTCCATAAAGAGAAAGGGAGTTTAATTTTACTTTCAGGTAGGCTTTGGCAAGTTTCTTTTTAATTTCTTTTCTTTAACTGCTTTCTTTGGAACTCAAAACTCTTTCCTCTTTGGGACTATAGTCAGACACTTAACACCATATCAACATCGTATTTCTACAGTCGAATATGGCCCGACTCAAAAATCCCTGGCAGGCCAGAATCTTCTGGGCTCAATTAGTGTGAAGTGTAGAACTCAAAAGTTGAGATGGATGCTCAAATGGAAAGCCCTGGGTGACCTTAAAATACTCTCTAGCAGTTCTGGTTCCTCAGCATCAATCACAGATGCTCTCTTTTCTTGAGGAAAGAAGTAGTCCTCTGAGACGACCATAGTACTTCTCATTCTAAAACCTAAGCTCAGTCTCTTTCTGTACATTGTACAATGCCAGAGCGTTACACACTGATGCAGTTAGTGACCTGCTGTAACATTAATAAAATATTCAGTGCAGTAGGTTGCCCTTGCCTTTCTGAAGGAGAGCATGAGAGAGACAAGATGGTAAAAAGAGCTTTACTTGTCTGGTGTGCCCACTTTAGGCCCTCTTATGATGGGCTACAGTTTCCTGTGTTGGGCAACTCCAGAGCTCCTTAAGACCTGAACAGGAGCTACAGTGCTGCAACAAAACAATGTTTACTACCCAGAACTGTGGTAGTATGTTTCCTTCACTTAGTTGCTGTTGTGCCTGCTCTGATCTGCACTTGTGGGTAACAAATCACTTAGAGTAAGGAGAAGACAGAGTTGTGGATTCCTTTCTTCTCTGCATTCACCTGGAGAATTTATTTGGCATTGAAAGGCATTTTGGCTCCAGTGCTTGAGAGGTGACATTAGAAATGAGATTTCCCTGGGCATGCAGGGGGATTATGTCTCTACTCAGGCTGTGGCTAAGGGATAACTAGGAGGTAAGTCAGCCAAAAATTGTGTTCCAAATTGCTGCATTGGGATATTCATAGCAGCTTCTTTTTCAGCTGTACCCTCACTACAGCATGGACTGTGAACCGTATACTGTAGAAAGGGGTCAAATGTCATAAGACTGGTGGCCACAATGCATATAGACACACAGGACAGTGTAATCAGTCTTGAAAAGCAGTTTTCCTTTCTCTAAGTTCTGGGAATTTTCTAGATTAATTTCTTCTAAATTTGCTGGGAATTTTTGTTTTGCATTTGTTTCTCAAAAGAAACTGTGTAACTGCTGTAGCTTTCCCTGCTGTCTATATGTTCCTGCACTAAAAATAAACAAATAAATTAAAAAAATCCAGGTATTTTATCTTAAAGCTTTGTCTTTTTAATTCCAACCTATGGCAATAGGGATTCATGACCAGTGTACTCTTGTATATGGCCTCAGTCCAGCAAAGCACTTAAGCACATGCTTAATTTTAATTTTGAACTAAATGGGGCAGTGAATCACGTGCTCTGGTCTCAAATGAGGTTAAAATTAAAATTAACCATGTGTCTACGCTTTCCTGGATGAGGTCTGTGTACACTATTTCCACTTCTTGCCAGCATTTCCATTACTGCACATTATTAATTCTTCTCACTTTTTACCATCTATTTCTTCATTGTTCTTGAACAGTTTTCTTTGCATCTTCTTCAGATAGATCTTATTTCTGTGAAAACCTATGATATCAATTTGGCATACACAAACTGATATCGAGATAGAATCCCAAGGCAATTGCCCAGTGGAATTTTTTTCTCTTTTTGTCCTTTTGATATTCCTTTAGCTTATTCCTCATCACAGATATATAAGAATTCAAAGTCAATTTGAAACAGCTAATGCTGCCTCTTGTGATCAAAGAACTTTAAAATCATGTTTGCTGTATTGAAAATACTCTACAGACTGGAAGGATTTGTGGTGATTTGCAGCTGTCTGATTAGAAGCAAAAAATCAGAAATTAATTTCAGTCAGTTCTACACACAACGTCTTTAGAAAAATGGAGATAAGGTGAGCTCACTCCTACATCTTCTGTTGTAAAACATTCAGCTGGAGAATATCAAAATGATATCTCTCATCTCTTTTATTAATATGGCACAAACTCCTTGATATCTTATCTGAATAACAGGGTAACGTGCAGAAGGAAATGGAGGGAACGTGTGTAAGTGGCTGACCAGAGTCTAGTTGTTTGGTTTTATTTTATTTTAAAATGTTATACTGTGCAGGAAAGGGCCATTTTTTCAGCTTTTTGTAATCGGCCTAGAGCTTTGGGCCTGTGGATGTCTGAGGGATTGAATGTACGTGGATTGTGGCAGAACATAGAAAGGAACAAGGCAAAAAAAGTTCTCAGGAAAAAAAGAAAGGCATCTTTATGGTTGATATTCTTCAGCTGCTGGTTTCCATTTCTTTCTCCCCTTGACTACATGTTATGAGCTCAATGAAGAGCTTTTTTCCCTCTTAATCTCTGCATTTCCTTGCATGATTTGATCCCAGCTCTCAGTGGAGCCTCATACCCAGTTTCTGCATCTCAGGAAAGTGGAAGATTCCCATTTCCTCAGGCCTCTCCTGCTGTTCTGCTGGAGCCTGAGGGGACTTGCTTTTGCTGAGTCAAACTGCTGCATGGCTGTGTCTCCAGTCTAGGAGGTCCACCCATCCCATGAAGGTAGGAAGGAGCTGGAAAGCACTAACCTGAGCTTAATATCCTGAGCTGGATTAAGCTGTTCCTTTTCAGAACATGAGGGGAGGATTGGAAGCAAAAGGAAGACCAGAGAAGTTGTGGGCCCACTGTTGAATGAAACAGGAGCCATGGTGATGGAGGATGCGGAGAAGGCAAGAGTTACTGAATGCCTTCTTTGCTTCGGTCTTTATTGCTCAGCCCAGCCCTCAGAAGTCCCAGGCATTTCCCCATTTCCCATGGGGAAAGAAGACGACTTCCCTTGGGTTGAGGAGGACTGAGTGAGGGATCAATTAGATATTCACAAGTCCATGGGCCCCGATGGGATGCACCCGAGAGTGGTGAGGGAGCTGGCGGAAGTCATTGCTGGGCCGCTCTCCATCTTTGAAAGGTCCTGGAGAACAGGTGAGGTGCCTGAGGACTGGAGGAAAGCCAATGTCACTCCAGTCTTCAGAAAGGGCAAGAAGGAGAGCCGGGGAACTACAGGCCGGTCAGCCTCATCTCCATCCCTGGAAAGATGATGGAACAGCTCGTTCTGGGCATCATCTCAAGGCATGTGGAGGAAAAGAAAGCCATCAGAAGTACTCAACGTGGATTCACCAAGGGGAATTCATGTCTGACTAATCTGATAGCCTTCTATGATGGCATGACTGGATGGATAGATGAGGGGAGGGTGGTAGATGACTTGACTTAAGCAAGGCGTTCGACACGGTCTCCCACAGCATCCTCATAGGGAAGCTTAGGAAGAGTGGGCTTGATGAATGGACAAGTAAGGTGGATAGATAACTGGTTGAAAGACAGAGCTCAGAGGGTAGTGATTAGGGGCACAGAGTCTAGTTGGAGGTCAGTGACAAGTGGTGTTCCCCAGGGGTCAGTACTGGTCCTCTTCAATATCTTCACCAATGACCTGGACAAGGGGATAGAGTGCACCCTCAGCAAGTTCGCTGATGACATAAAGCCGGGGGGAGTCGCTGACACACCGGAAGGCTGTGCCGCCATGCAGAGAAACCTAGACAGGTTGGAGATTTAGGCAAAGAGGAACCTTATGAAATTCAACAAGGGCAAGTGTAGGGTGCTGCACCTGGGGAGGAATAACCCCAGGCACCAGTACAGGTTGGGTGCTGACCTGCTGGAGAGCAGCTCTGTGGAAAGAGACCTGGGAGTCCTGGTGGACACCAGGATGCCCATGAGCCAGCAATGTGCCCTCGTGGCCAAAAAGGCCAATGGCATCCTGGGGTGCATCAAGAAGAGTGTGGCCAGCAAGTCGAGGGAGGTCATTCTCCCCCTCTACTCTGCCTTGGTGAGGCCACCCCTGGAGTGCTGTGTCCAGTTCTGGGCTCCCTGGTTCAAGAAGGACAGGGAACTGCTGGAGAGGGTGCAGCAGAGAGCTACCAGGATGATTAGGGGATTCAAGCACCTCTCTGATGAAGAAAGGCTGAGGGATTTGAGTCTCTTCAATCTGGAAAAAAGACGGCTGAGGGGGGGATCTTATCAACACTTATAAATACTTAAAGGGTGGGTGTCAGGAGGATGGGCCCAGGCTCTTTTCAGTGGTGCCAGGGGACAGGAAAAGAGGTAATGGGCACAAACTTGAGCATAGGAGGTTCCACCTAAACATGAGGAGGACCTTCTTTCCTTTGAGGGTGGCAGAGCCCTGGCACAGGCTGCCCAGAGAGGTGGTGGAGTCTCCAACTCTGGAGACATTCAAAACCCGCCTGGATGCGTTCCTGTGCAGCCTGCTCTGGGTGACCCTGCTCTAGCAGAGGAGTTGGACTGGATGATCTCCAGAGGTCCCTTCCAACCCTATGATTCTATGATCCCTCCTGTTGATATCACAATCACATTTTGTAGTCCAGTTATCATCGTTAAATTTGTTTTCTGTACTCATTTTCTGTGGCTGATTCTTATCTGTTAGTGCTCCTAACGAGGGGGCTACTCCTAGTCCTTTTGCATAAACTGGGGAGACTTGTGCTCTAGGACCTGCATTCAAAACTTGCACCAGCTATTGTACATGTTGCTAAATAATGTTTTTTAGAGCTTTTCATCTCTTTCATGGCGGAATTATCGGTTAAAATTGGGAAATATATATTGATTCCTTGTTATCTATTAACAGAAACACTAAATTTCCGTTTTGTTGGCTTGAGTAATTTCCTATGTTTACTTAGTGGCAAAGTTTTAAAAATGCGAACATTATGAATGTATTTTAATAGTCCCAACTCTAATGATTCATTTTGTATCTGTTCATTCGCTGTATATTTCCCTTGGTATTTAAATCTTCTGCTTTAGCTAAATTGACATTACTCAAGCACTAGGTAAGGGCTACTTACAAGAAAGTTTAATCTATGAATGATTCTGAAGAGCCACCAGTAGTATGTGAATTGAACTCAAGGTAGGAATTCATCTCTTTCTGTTATCCAGTGTACACAGTTGTTTTGTGCATCTCCTTTATGGGCACAGCATTTTGGGTAAATAATCATTACCCTGATGAACTTTAGGCACAGTAAATATGCAAAGAGGAGGGAGATATCTCAGTGCTCAAGCTGGATTTGCGAAAACGCGGAAGAGCTTAATGGAAGTTCTGTTAATTTAGAAGTCCAAGGGCATGGAGGGATATAAGCAAGTGCATCCAATCCCAAGTGATCCATCCTTGGTTGGTTTTTAATGGAGAGAAACACCATTGCGACTGGCCTGATAAAGCAGAAAAATTAACTCAATTTCTAATTAGGGATAATTTCTGTGCTTCTCTGGCCAACATGGATGGAAAGAGGACAGGCATAAGGACAGAGGGGGGGTTCCATTTTAACTTGATTACTATTGTCTCTAGTATTGTGGGATTGGCTTGGTAGGCAATGGAAGTAACACAGTTAAGGTGATTTAGAAAGAAATTAATTAATATAATTTTTTAATATGCAACATTTAATTGTTTTACTTGTGTAAAGCACATCTAAATTAGTAAAGCTCACATTAAGAAATGTTACTGTGAGTGAAGGCCCCAGCAGTAAGGGTGGTTTCCTCTCACAGCTGACCAGCACTGTAAGATCCCACCTACGTTAGTAGCAAGCGCAAATGTTATCTGAGAGGCCAAGAAAGGAAATTTTGAAACTACTTGAGAGGTCCTCCTAGAGCAGAGCTCAATTACATGGGCAAAGTTGCTATTTGTGGTTTTTCTTTTGTATTTGACAAGAATTAAGAAAATGAAGGCTGGGATTTTTTTAAGGGCTGAAGACCTCTCAGTCAAGACAAGTGAAAGGTGGTCTTTAATGCTCCAGCCAGAAGCCGTGTTCAGAGCTGAACAACAGGAGTTGTTTTAAATATTATTAGACTCCTACACAAATGTCCGAGGGCTTAATCTTGTAATGTATATGTATATGCACATAGCTAAGCCTTTTCCCCACTGTGCTCTCCCACTCTTTCTTTTGTTTTTCTCAGGTTTTCCTCTTTGATTTAAACATCTTTTACTCTCTTTTCCTTTTTCTTCTTTTGATTTTGCCTTCATTACCTGCCTCTTGCCACTTCCCTGCAATTTTTTTCTAGTGCTGCTGTGATCCTGTGATGCTCCAGCATACCCTAACTCTTCTGGTGTTTGGGAGGAGAAGAGATGTACCCACAGACGCCCAGATCCGTGCTTTCAGCACCTGCTGCTTCCTCAGACTCTGCTGTGTCACATGCAAGATCCTGCTCTTGAGCAGCATCTTAACCCTTTCCAGGCTGATGTGACCCACCCTGAAGTAGTTTATACACTGAGAGAGAAGAGTTTTTCTTTGTGAAAAGATTCCTTTATGACATGACCCAGAGCCACGTGCAACAGGTAAGAAAAATAGGCAAAACCAACCAAATGGAGTATCCTGCAAGCTCAAGGTGAACTTGCATCTGCACAAGACTGATTCTTCCCACCCTGCCTAGTGAATGGTATGTCTTTAACCAGCTTTAAGGAAAAAAAAAAGGTCAAATAATGGACGAGATAAGAAATCTAATTATGTCATAGAAATTTAAAAAAGTATTTTATCATTAGAAGCTAATCACAAGAAAAAGGGACATGAACTCTGAGGTATGGAGAAATGACAGCACTGTGTCTGACGTGAACTTAGGTTATAAATTTAGAAAAAAAACCCCCACATTTAGTATCTTCTTAACAGGGCTGCTGGGACTCCAACTACTCTATGCTCCGATGATCACCTGTAATGCTAGATGATGATTTTGTCAATGGTTTGCAGAAATTGGATGTACGTGGTTTTTTTGTTAATGGCTCTCTAGAAGGAGAGGAAGAATATTTATGTAGAAACTCTGATGTGGTTGGCTCTGCTGACAAGAAATTGCTGAAAATAGGTCAACACCACAAATGTAAAAAGAAAGCGCTACAAAGGTCACTCATTAAGAGATCCATTTTGATTTTAGCCTCACTAGAAAGAATGTAGGCAGGGCTATTAGAATACCAGCCTAGCTTTGGAAATCTGTAATTTCAAGGCGAGTTTGGGTGTCTTAGGACCTGGTCTGGTAAACTTTTTAATATTTCCAGTGATGGAGAATTCACAGCCTCTCTTGGCAGCCACTTGTCTATTATTTGTCCAGTGCTTAAACACACTAACCATGCAAAATGTTTTCCTTAAATCCAGGTGGAATTTCTGTTGTCGTAGCTCGTGACTGTTGCCTCTGCTTTCTCTGCATGGCTCTGAGAAGTCTCTGGCTTTGTCTTCTCTATCATCCCTCCTTTAGGAAGTTGAACACAGTTAATAAGGTCCCCTCTGAAGGCTACTCTTCTCTAGGATGAAAAATGCAGTCCTCTCGGCCTCTGCTTGCAGGATAAGTGCTGTACTCCAGCCCACAACCGTCCTGGTGGCCTTCTGCTGGCTTCCACCAGTTGGTAGATATTTCTCTTGAAAAGTGGCATATAACTTTGTACCTTCACGTAGGAAGCGAAGATAGGCTCTTGATTTAATGTTGCTTCAGGAAGATAAAAGTTGGTGTGGCCAAATACATCCCACCTACTGGAGGCTATTTCTGCATGCACAGAGACACCTCCATGTGTATGCATGCCACATACTCCTTTATTTTTATTACAAAAATAAACCAAAGGAGACTCATGAATATATACGAGAAACATCACACCATAGATTAAACTGTTGGCTCTATTCACTCAGTCCCACAGTCTGGGAGCTTAAGCTTGCAAGTCCAGTACAACTAAACCCTTACGCCAGGTATCTCTATATCATGTCAAACATGAAGTGTGCCAAAACTTTGTCTTGGAGTGGAAACACCACAAAAGATGTTTAGTATGCAAAAATTTCTGGTGGTTGGTTTCAGTCCATTTCTCTTTGTTTGAATTAAGTACAAAAAGAATAAGGAGATGGTTTCTCTTACCTATTTCTCCTTTTTGTAGTGTATTGATTGATTTACACTTGCTTAGAAAGATCAATATTCCATTAGGTAGCAGAGGAATAGCACTATAGCAGAAAACAGCCTGGCTGTTGCCAAAATTGAAAGCTCAGTGTTGAAAGACAAAAGTTTTTTTTTCAAAAGTGGAATGAAAATCTTTTGGGTAACTGAGCAAATGATGGTGTATTTCTACAGACCTGCTGTTAGGGTGTAGCTGTTATTGTCAAGGGAAATTGTTTTGCCCATCTCCACCAAATCTTCCTTAAGTCAAGAAAGTACCTGATAAATGTGTAAAGGAAACAATTTAGTAAGATGGTACCAAGTAGGAGTGCAATACAAGAACCATACAATGATATTCTGTTTAACTTCACCGGTACATAGTGCATAGAGAGCCACAGAGATATTGTCACACCTGATGCCTGTTTTGTCCTGAAGCCTGTGTTTCCTTACTGTGAGCCTTCCGCGAATAAAGCCAGCACAGTTAGGCCTTCTCAGTAGCTATTTTCCGGAAGGTGCATGTGATGATGTTGTTCTTTCATTTTCTTAATTGCATTTTCATAATGAATAGGAACCTGTGTAATCATATAATGAGGCATTGTAATTATGATGGGTACAGATATAATTAAAAATCTTTGCAATATATCATGAATAAATGCAGGGTTTCTACAATGAAGACATTTTTAAAGATTAGCAAGGGAGTTATTTATGTTTGCAGGTTTGGAGTCAAATGATTTACTATCTAATGGGAGGTATGAACCTATTGATTTCCAGCGCTTCGCATATTTAGCAAAAAAATTTAGCCTATCATTCCTGGAAATTTTCATTAATATTTCCAAGCCTCAATAGAGCCCAGACTCCTCCCTGTACGGATGCTATACAACAGATGTGGGGAGCCCTTAAGAAATTCTATTATCAAGACACTGTTTTTCTGATGTCCAAAAAAAGGGGCACCAACAAATTTCAGGACTGGTCCCACTGTTTTCTCTAAGGGGTAACACCAGTGATAAGTTTGACTCTTGACGCACAAAAGGTTGCTACACTTGTTTAAATGCTTGAATGGGCCCTGGAAAGACAGAATTCTAGTAAATCCCTTGTATCAGGTGCCTGTTTTAACCTTAGGGCACAGCGGCATCCTTGGTATAACCCCAGAATTCTTCCAGACTATTAGTTTTAAGAATGTGGTGTTATAAATATATATAGAATTTAATAATGAACTCATTTTACAATTCATTTTTTACTAGATAAGAAGATATTCCTTTAGAAATAATAGTGAGATTTGACTTAATGTATTTATTTTTTTTTAAAAAAACCCAAACACTTACATGAGAGACAAAGTGCATTATGCACACATAGAGCTTCCCTTTATCATATGTGGGGAAAGTTGTGGATAAAAAGACCCCTTGCTCAGTGTACTGTACTCACAGAATCACACAGAATCACAGAAACTTCAGAGTCGGAAGGGACCTCTAGAGATCATTTAGTCCAACTCCCCTGCTAAAGCAGGATTGCGTAGAGCGCGTTACTCAGGACTGCATCCAGGCGAGTCTTGAAAATCTCCAGAGAAGGGGACTCCACAACCTCCCTGGGCAGCCTGTTCCAGTGCTCTGTCACCCTCACTGTAAAGAAGTTTTTCCATGTATTTCCGTGTATACTCTTCATTATATACGTCAGAAAAAAACATAGATATTATGTGGGTTGGATTTTGACTCTAATTTTGACGTTTCTCCTCAAATAATATCAATGGGAATTATGCAGCTAAATCTCCATGTACTTAATGCTATGAAACCCTTTATCATGCCTGAGGGAAAAAATGGGAAAGCAGAAAATTGTTACTCAAGGATGTAACATTTGAAATGGCCATAAGCCAATAGAGTAGAAGATGTAGTAAGGCCTGGAGAGTGGTGATTAAAAGCAAATACAGTGATGCTGAGCAGAATTGTCACTTTCAGTGACATGAAACATTTTTGGCTGAAGGTGAATATAAATTTTTTGCCAAAATAACTTTTTTTGCTAGTATTTCTGGAAAAAGGCTGCAACTGACAGGATACTGATGTGGATTGTTTAATTCTCTGGTTATTTGGGGGTTTGGTTTTGATATTTTTTTTAGTGGGGGAAAGGTATTATGATCTGCCATTTCAAATAAACTACGCTAAATTTAGAGATAAAAAGAATAGCAATTACAAATTTAGAGGAGGAATTTCTCATACTTTCATAAATTTTCCTCTTTGGCCCCATCACTGTTAAAACTTTACCCTTCTCTGGCACAAAGTAATTTCAAGCACTTCTGAGTTACCATTTGGGGAGGACACTGGCCAACATGACTTGTGATGAGAAAACAGTGAGGACATGAGGAGAATGGGATTAGTACTTCATGCAGGATTCGTGAAGTAATGAATTCATTGGCTGGTGCTATTTGTGAAGGGAATAGTTCCTAGTTTTGTTCTTTTTCAGTAAGCAAATAGATAATTGATAACTGGGAGTAGTGATAGAACACAATCCTAGATAATGTACTAGACTTAATCTGGGAGGATGGACGGAGGGGAAGAACAGCATTTCAGCAGTTTGAAGGAAATGCAGACATCTCAGAAACTGCTGTCCTCTCTGCAGAAGACAGGCAGGAGCAGAGAGGCAGAGGTAACATTTAAATCAGCCCTGACTCTGGAAGTTGTTCCAATACGATGGCAGGATTTTGCAAAGCTATGAGGTGGGATTTTCCTGAGCAGCTAGTTTTTTCTGGACAAAACTGTCCACTGGGTGTTGCTGTAGCAGATATTTTGCAGAGGTGTCATTCCAAGGGGTGAGATTAGCATGTCTGCTGACAGCACGGGCACAGCAGCAGATGCCTTCCAAACAGGCCAGGCAGCGTCTGCGCCAGAGTGGCAGTTGTTGGTGACAGAATTTTTGCTCTGCTCTGTGGTCCTTTGTCAAAAAAATTTTTTTTTTTTTTGCAAGTTCATCAGTGTGAGCCCTCCAGATTTTTTTTTCCAAAGTAACTGAGCTTCAAATTCAAAGTTCATTAACTGCTGAGTTTTGTTACACTTCCCTTGTGACAAAGAGGAAAAGAAACCAGTTTCAAAAAGCTAAAACAAATGGCATATGTGATGAGTAAAAAAAAATATTTCAATAATCCCACTTGTTTTTAATTCCAAGCATGAAGCATACGCCTTTCTCATGCGTCTCTTATCCACTGATTTTGTTAAAGGTGAAAGAAGAGACATCATAGAATCATTTAGGTTGGAAAAGACCCTTGGGATCATCGAGGCCAACCATCAACTCCACCCTACAAAGTTCTCCCTTACACCATATCCCTTAACACCACATCTAAATGAGTCTTAAAGACATCCAGGGATGGTGACTCCACCACCTCCCTGGGCAGACTATTCCAGTGTCTGACCACTCTTTCTGTGAAGAATCTTTTCCTAATGTCCAGCCTAAACCTACCCTGCTGCAGCTTGAACCCGTTCCCTCTTGTTCTATTGCTAATTACCTGTGAGAAGAGACCAGCACCAACCTCTCCACAGTGTCCTTTCAAGTAGTTGTAGAGAGTGATGAGGTCTCCCCCCAGCCTCCTCTTCCTCAAACTAAACAGTCCCAGCTCCTTCAATCGCTCTTCGTAAGATTTATTCATGTCCACTCATCCAAGCACCAGCTGTTAGTCTGTTAGTTTACAAATCCTTTTTTTTTTTTTTTCCCCTCCCCTCAGAATGGAGGATTCCTGCCCTGATGTGAAGAGTAGGATTATACTAATTGCTCAGTTCAGTGACTCCAGGCTTATGCTTACACCACGGGGCGCAAAGCTTGGCTTCTGCTTCCTTCCAGTTCCAGCCCTGCCCGCTCTGTGTGTGGGAGAGAAACCGCAGCCCTTCTTCCTGGTATAGTATTTGTTGGCTCGTGGGCAAACTTCTCCTGGTCATGAGAATAAGCAAAGAGTAGTCTCAGTTTTTAGTAACAGTGAAGCCAGTAGCGCCTTCTGACCTTATCCACATTTACATTGTCAATAACTATGTTTGCTTGCAGCCCCTGTGACAGAGTCTGATCCAGGGCACTGCCTGTCAGAATAGGCCTTTTGTCTCTAATTAATCACAGAATGTATAAATTAAATTATTGATAGAAATAAGTTAGGCCCTCCAAAGGCAGAAATTATTTAAAAGGCTTTTAATGCCTTAATCTCTTTTACATTTCCTAAATAACTCTTGCAGAGACCACTTATCTGTTTTAATGTTGGAGGCTTCTAACTTGCATTGGATTTTTTTGTCCCTTGAAATTGTGATTGCATGTGAGAAAGAGTATCCTTGTATTTTCTGCACTGTGTGATCTGACAGGAAAATCAGAAAACAAATATGTGGAGAGTGGAGATAATAGATTTTTTTTTTTTTTAAGGCCTATGTATAGGCCTTTGTAGGCCAGTAAGGCCTTTGCAGATTTTCAAAATGGTGGCTAGGCCGTTGAAATTGGATTGTGTCAGTACGAATAGGCGTACGCACACATTAACTCTTCTGCCCATATTTTTGAGCTGGCTGAACATGAGGCAGCGCTCGTCCAGAGGCCCCTTGTCCGGCTTCTCGTGGCACTGTGCTGGGCTGCTGCGCTGCCTTGCTCACCACTCGCAGCCATTGCCCAGGCACAGGTCTTCCTTCGGTAAATTCAGGGGAAAAAGGTGTATCTAACTGCTTACTCAGGTGTGAATGACTTTCCTTAAACGCAAATTCCGGCTAACCTTACTGGAACTGAAGATAAGATGTAGCGTGTCCAGAAGACTTTGTTGAGTGATAATGAGGAAAGTGGTAAAACCTGGATAGAAAATGGAGGGGATGATCCTATGTCTGGTGACTGTGACACTGCCACAGGCAAATGATCTCATCAGGGAACATGGAGGTGTGTGATTACAGCACTCTCACACAACGATTTAATCCACAGGTTTAAAAAAAAAAACCCACAGGTTACTTGAAAAGCCATTGCAGGAACTTTTTTTTCTTTCTCTAAAGATAGTATTTATGTGTAAAAATCACACAGCTAAATTCCAGATTTAAGGTATCCATGGGCATTATTTTCTAAGCATCTGGCAAAGTATTTCCAGAAGGGGCTATTATTCACAATGTTTTAATTCTACCAAGATGCATTTTTCTGCCTACATTACCATTAAAATAATTTTTCTCAGTGCTGCACTGCTTAGGAAAAAAACAAGCAGTTAAGAAAAGACTAGCCATCAGTGCAGAAAACCGGCAAAGCCCAATTAAAACTATTCCAATGGGGTATAAATCAGTAGAAACCAATTCTCTTGCATTATTTGAAAGCCAGTGATTTTCCCCACTAATAAAGTGACCAGAACACTGGCCCTTTAATGCTGCTGAACAATGGCTTGGATTCTACTGGTGCAAAATTAATCCTGAAAGCAACCTCCTGAAAGCAGAGGCTTTGCACCTGTACTAAACTTGTCCAACTCGGCCTGTAAGCATTGAACAATGTTTATTATATTCATACCTTGCCAAGGCACTAGGTTTTCTTTTACTCTGTGTTAAAAACATCACCAAAAATCCACCCACATGAGTACAATTTGTGCGCTTATCTAGGACAAAAGCTGTCCTTAGTTTTATAAATCTTTAGTCTTAAAAATAGGTTTCCTGTGGCTGATGAGTGCCAGGGTTTCCTTAGCATTTGGAAAAGCTGACATTTTGCATCATTTATTCTTTCTTTGTTGAAGATATAAAATGGTATTTTGATTTAAATATAAAATGAAATTATTAGGACATGGAACCTGCATAACCACAAGATGGAAAGTAACTCCCACAAGAGTTAGAAGGTTACTAATGTTTATGAATTAAAATAATTGTTAATGTACATGCTGTAAAAAGGTATGTTTTAATATTATGACTCAGCCTTCTTAAAGGGACAGGAATGCAATCTGTTTACTACTACTTAGCTTTGCAGAAGAGATGATAGAAGCTTTCCCCCCATTTTCTGGAGTAATTTTCACCAGAAAGGAAAAACGTTATGGGAACTTTTTATTCTTTCTGGACGAAATTTGCCCTGTGCAGGTGGGCAGCACTGGGACTAAATAAACGGGTGGGGTGGGGCGGGGGGGAGGCAGCAAGGATTATGTGAGGATTTCACATCCTTTTTCAACAGAGTGTATAGCTGTCTTGGTTATGGAGAAACATTTCTGGCGTATTCATCATAAATGAAGCTGCTCTTTAAATTAAAAGCCTTAGCAGCCTATTTCAAGGCTTATTTTCCAAATACTGAAATATCAGGGGTCAGGAAGGGAGACTGAATAGAAGAAAGAAGCGTAAGAAAAAGAAAAGATGTTTTCAACTTGCAAATGGAGCAGCTTTTCCTGTGTACTGTAGTAGTGATGATTCCTTCCAGTACAGCTGCTGTATGCATGGCAAGACAGGTCAGATTTTATGTAGCATTCAAAAATACTGAGGAAAAACAGTGAAAACACCTGTGTTACCTCAGCTGTACATCTGTAATGCACTCATATCTACCTGTGCCAATGAGGTTTGGCTAGAGAAAAGTTCCTTTCCCAGCAAGAAAAAGAGAGTATTAGGAATTTCTGGCAGAAACTCTTGCCGACTCTTTATTCATGCATGTTACTGCTTATAAATGTGTTTAATTGAATCTGGTTTTGCTTGTAAGCAAGCCCTCTGGGACTGGGGCTGCCTTTGGTACAGTGCTTGTGTGGCATTAGCCACTTTTATAAAGTGTGTGCCTAGATGGGAATACAGATGTGATGAGAGGAATATATTCTGGTCCAGGAAACTGCAAAGCTCATCATCACCAAGTAGTGATTGTGGTCTCTTTGGCCTAGAAATGGCTAGGAATGAAAAAAAGATTTCAGATCCAAACTTCTTTTTTTTTTTTGTTTCAATTATTGTTGGTTTAGATTACCAGAACTGTGAGTAAATTTTAGTGAATTTAGTCATTTTAGTGAATTACATTTTCTTTGAAAAAAGTTTTCTGTTCATTCATTTTTTATTGTGCAGTGAAATAGAACAAGCGTATATAAGCTGGTCCCTTCTTTTTCTTTTTTTACCTTGGTCTGTTCTCTAATATGAATATATTAGTAGTATTATTAACAGTAATTTTTGGGATTACTCTAGTTGGAGAAAGTAGATTTTTATTTTTACCCTTCAGTAACTTTAAGAAAAAAAAGTTTAACTTTTAAAAATTGTACTGAATCAGAAGGAAAAAAAATAGAAAAAAACTGTGATTAACAATTTTCCTCTTATATGCTATGCAAGAAAAGGACAAAGGAAAAATATAGTAACAAAAAGACAAAAACTAAATGGCCTTTAATGAAACAGTGTGGAAGCAACCAACACTGCTAAAAAATTTTCGGCTTTAAAAAAGGTCCAATCTTTACAAATAGAAATGTTCACCAGCTCTGCTTCTAAAGAAAGGCTGAATTAGGACGGACCAAATTACCATATTACAATCAGATTGACTGAAAATTGCATCTAATAAAACATGAGAAATTACATATTTTTGCTTCCTTTGTGCATGGTTGGAGCTCTGACAATGCCAGCAGTAGTAGATGCTTAGGGAAAGAGCATTAAAAAATAAAGCAAATATGGCTGACGCTTTCCTTGTTATATTCGCTCCTGCTTCTACCAATCAGCAATTTACGGACTTCCTGAGCCAGAACTTGCATCTGCTCTGTTGTGTTTACTAAGCATCAATGGACAACCTCACCTCATAGCTTTCAGAGCTCTCCTTTTGAACACTTATTTTTATTCTCTGCAATATCCTGTGATAATTGTCTATGACATGAAACAAGTGAACAAGGCATTTGTTTAATTTTTCATAGTTGGTCTATATATTTCTTTCAAAATGGCTGCATTTGCTGCAATTCACACCAGTCTAGGCTGATAAACCTCATTGCTACATTGCATCCCCTTGCTCCTACTGCATCTGCATCTACTGTTAGTCCTATGATGCTTTTTACTAAGATAAACCCACTTCTGAGATTCCATCCAATATAATAGATGTGGACCAAACAACAGGTTCAGTCAAGTGACAGCAATGATAACTAGGACCTTTTGAATCAGTGTATGGAGTGCCTTAGGACCTTGCAGTAAACCTGGCACGTATTTTTGTATGCTGCACTTCCCGGCCAAAGTAACACCTCCCCTGCCTTTCTCTCCACAGGAGCTGGAAGCCAAGGTCAGAGTCTGTACCTGACAGTTTTGCAATGCATCAGAGAAGCCTGAACTTCAGCTGATGTATTTCGAATTGTTTGTCAGATTAACAGAAAGAGAAGGAATGCATACCTTGGTGCCTGGGAAGAACAGTAAACATACTTAAGGCTGTAGTTTTTTTATTCTTCAGCATCTATTGATTTAAAGTAATCCTTAAGGGCACAGTCCTTGCATAATCCATTTGTGCACTTGGGAGGGAGAGAGCAGGAAGACCGTAGAGTGATATAGGTCACCAGAGCGATTGTTTCACTTACTGGGTTATGCAGGGCCTATTTGGACAGCAGGTGCTGTTTTGGGCAATCAAGCCTACGCATTGTCATTCCTGTCAAGATTCTCAGATTGGAAGTGTCAGTCACACAAATGTCTCCCACCACACACTTTCCCTGCAGCTTGGCCTCTCTCTTGCTCATTCATAGTTCTGTGCTGTATCCCCTTTCCCCTGTGGTGTCTGCTAGGTGCATCGGCCTCATGGACTCACCCAGGACACAGCTGAGGGTGACTCTGTGCCCCAGCCAGGAGGCATCTTCTCCTTGGCTTCTTGCAGCTTTGTTCTGTAATCCCATCTCTCCTTTTGACTTTACCTGCATCCTCTGCTTTACTGATTTGAAAGCATTCAGTTCAATCTGAAAATTCCCCATGGCTTAGTAGACCTGAGATGGTTCATCCTGCCTCTGGATGGGCCGTGTTGGCACCTTTCACACTGATCTGCTTTGAGAATTAGCTGTGAGAGGGGGTTAATCAGCCATTCTGGGATAGGCACTGCGTTCTTCCGCAGCTCTTCAGGGTTGTTGCAGCATGGACTGAGATTGTGTCAATGGCCAAAATTCACCCCCGTACAAAAAGCCTGTGCAATAGTTCAAATCCTACTTTAATTAATAGATCAGGATTTTCAGGGTGTGTTTTGTCCTGGTCTCTGCAAATGGGGACACCCGCCTTTAAGTGAATGTGAGTTTTTGATTCAGATGTTCCAGAATTAAATGCCTGCAGATCTCTAAAATGGATGCAGTTTGTATTATATAATGAATTCAGATGATGCTAAACTGATTTTAAAGAAGATGAGGAGAGAGTGTCAGGAAGATATTTAGTCCAAAAAAACCCCCATCTGGGCAGAATATAGTGTTCACAGGCCTTATCCCCATCTGAACTGTCTAAATCTTGCTCAAATTTCACTGTGCATTTTTTTCATTGAGTTATATAGTTACTTGTAACTACAGAAGTATATCAGCATCTGAAACAGGGAACTGGGGAAGAAACTGAATTAGATTAACTGTTGTTCTTTATTTTGATGTGTTAGCTTCTGTGTTCCTATGATAGAAACCTTTTGTCTTATCCAGCACAAAATCAATACTAGTTCTAACTCCCTGCTTCAGAGGACTTGGTAAACATGTAGCAGAATAGCTCTCATTTCTTAAATAATCCAAAGCAAACGGAATTTTCCCATTACTCCTGCATTATTTTTCCAACATCATTAAAACAAGTAGCTCGCTCTGCCATAGGAATTTTCCTCTTTTCTTGTTTTTTAATAAAAGATGGTAGGTTATAGTTTTTCTTATCTGTATGCTTTGTGTCTTAAGCACTGTCTCTTTTTAATAAAATGTTGGAGATAGGCAAATAAAATACCTCATGAGATCTTCTACCAGTGATTAACTGAGAAATTAAACATTGTCTGTCATTCGCATGTATTCCTAGATGACCATTCTCGAAAGCTTTTCAGCAGAACCTGAAAGCTTCCTTTCCTAAGCCTTCAAGAGCTTCATGAAGTAGAAATCATAATTCTTTCTTCCTACAAAAGAGGGTGTATTGTATGTGTACATTAGAAATTAATTTGGCCTTCATTAAGGAGAAAAACTGTATGACACTGACTGGACCCTGGCACGACACAGAGAGGATATCTGCAGAATCCTCTCTACAGCTCTGCTGGTGCAGCTCAAGCCCAGCCCACAGTACTCCTGTTGTTCTGACTTTGGCTTTCTTGTGAGATGGGGCTGTCAGTTGTGCTGAACTACAGAGTGGTTTTGTGATGCCTGTAAACATCTACAGGGGTTGTAGCCGCTGCTTCTACTTCTATGCTCTCAAGTTAATTCCCCAAAGATGAAAAACTAACCCACTGAGCAGTCTTCCCTGGTGGGAAATCTATTCTAACATCCCATGAATACAGATCAGGAACAAAAAGTGTCAGAAACATTTAATCTCTCATCTATCTTCCCATGTCAGATAATTGTTTTTATTTTGTTAATCACTACTTTCTAAAAAGTTTAGTTTTTCCTCTTAGTAGCAGTCATACTGGCTGCATCAAAACTGCAGATACATGTGCCCTGCAGTGTGACGCCAGTACTGGGCCCCTGGGTTAGGATATCCGCTAGAGCATGCTGTGGCTCCCTCCTTGCCCCGTTTCAAAGGAAATCAGGCTGAAGAGGGGAGATAGTGCAGGAGTGATATTTGGCATGGACATAAGTAAATGATCATGAAGCAGGAATGTTCTCCACCTCTTTGGACATACCCAGTGATTTCATTGTACATATCTGAAGTGAAGAAAGCTAAAGAAAGTGAGACTTCCCATAAGCCAAAACAAAGAATAAATAAAAAAAAAAAAAAGAAAAGAACAAAAGCCCTGTAATGCTATCATGAGCATATTGAAGGTGATGAAGTTTAACGTGCATAAGTTTAGTTTTCTGCTTTTTCAAGATCTTTACAGCCTTGAAGACCTTTCTTTCAGCTCTTCAGCTAAAGGTTTATATTTCCTGCATAGCATTCAACGTGCTGAATCCCCACTCCATTGCTGTTTGGAGTATCTTCTATATTTTCTCAATTCTCTTATTATTCATTGTTTGCCATTGCCTAAAATCTTCCTCTTTCTACTTTTTTTTTTTTTTTTTTTTAAATTACCAAGTGGTCTTACATGTTGTGAGCATTAATTCTTTCCAACTTATGTCAGTGCTCCGGGGGATACCTTACCTTTGTCTTGTCCATCGTATTGCAGTTGTAAATGCTCATGTGTTGTTACTTCCCTAGGTGTTAAACTGAAAGAGATGGAGTGGTTTCAGTTCCTGTTTGTTTTCACCTTGACTTCTCTCTGAGTGCTCTTGGTAGATGTATTCATTAAGGATGCACACATGAGCAAATATAAATAAACGATATGGAAAGAAATATTCATCCCCTGGTTCTAGAGAACATAGTGTTACGTGTTTTGTAGCTGACCTGGTAGGATATTGAAAAAAAATTTTCTTTTTATTTTTTCAAATTTCATTCAAATGAATATTGGAACCCAGAAAACCTGATTTGTTGGAAATGTGAAATCAATTCAGTAGTTTTCTCTAATACTGATATTTTAATGTGCTCTCTTTCTGAAATTATCATGGAGCTGTTAAAAATGTCTTCCTCTCTTAGTTATTCAACACTGCCTTCACTGAAATGCTTTCAAAGCAATGAGAAGAGGGGTAATGAATAACAGTAAAGAAAATCATTGAGACTCTTTGTAGTAAACAATCACAAAATGTTACAATAACACATATTCACAAAAACAAATCTCATGCTGAAATCACGTAATGAAAAATCCACACAATATCACACAAACAAAATTCCAGCCTGGGTGTCCTGTATTATCTTTTATTGGCAGCCTAGGAAGATTATTAGTGATATTCTAACTTGCGCGATGAAGAGACTATAAGTACCCAGATAAATGAATAACTAAAATATTTTTATATGACCTAAACCACAAGAACAGCTTCAGCAAATGACATTCATTTGTTCTAATGTAAAAATTATACAATAGCAACCTGAATATACCAATACTAATAGATTTCTAACTTCAGCAGATTTGGTCTGAGATATACTATTTCATTTAGTTTTCAGATTTTGGAAACTCTCTTTGTTCCTTCATTGTGAACCTCATCTGGCATAAATCACAGAGCCAAAGGCTCCAGTAGTACAATGCAAATTTGCTTGTGGGAGGGAGAAAGGGTTCACAGTTAAAGTGTATCAGCTTTTATGACAGTTATTATTAATTACTATTACTATAATGTGTTGACCTACTCCGCTCCCTGTTCTGCTGTTCATTGATGTTCATTCTAGAATATCAGAAAACCTGTATCATCTTTAAACAGGCTTGTACTGTTATAAATCATTCTTTTTCTTTATACAAAGAGACAGACAGCAAGATCATTCAGAAGTTGTTCCACGTTTTTTTTTTTTGTGCTGTATGTACAATGTTTGATTAAAATAGAAGCCTAATCAATTTATTAAGGCTCTATTCAGCAGAAATATAGTATAATATTATTTCCTTTTGACCTGTTTAGCAGACACATAGCTGAATAGTCCATACCAGGGCAAGGATGCACAACAAGCACTGCACAATTTGATAATAATTTGTTGAGGCACTTCTCAATACAGTCTGTGACATGTAAATCTAGCTAATGGAAAAACTGACTGTTTCAGTAAATTTAAGGATAGAGGCTGCTTGGATCTAGTGGAATTGGGATTGGGTCTTTGAGTCATCATAATCTGAAAATCACATAGTAAATCCAAGCTCTTCTAAATGCTGTGATGACTTTTTTTTGTACTTAATAGAGTTAAGCTGAAATTGAATACTGGGTACATTATTTCTACAATAATTTTGAAAACTTTCAGTTTCAAAGTATATGCTTCATTATTTGCCTGTGTAGAGGATGCCTTAAGGTGAAAAAATGCATATGAATTTAAAATTGATTTGTATCCTCAGAGTTGAAAGATAAAGATACTTACTAGCATCTCTAGAAGTTTGTGTTAAGATGTTTCCCTTTACAAAGAATGTAACTATTTTAATCTACAATTCCAATCCGGCGTGTTGAACCGACATTCCATTGTTATTGGATTGTAAATTCTTATCTCACTTTCATTTTATAATATTTAGGGATAAATTAAATTTAATATAATTCAAGTTTAAACAAAGCTGCAACTTCTCCATAACCTGGAGATAAATAAAACACTTGACTGAAAACATGTCACTCCGTCTACCCTGTTACCAGAAAGCCATGCGAATCACTTGAGATTTTTTTTCTAACAGTTAATTGAAAAAACTTGGCTGACTATTTATTATTTCACATTCCTCTATTAAATCACCAAAGATAAAAAATGTTTCTCTGTAACGTGGGTAGTGTTTAAGAATGGAACTTGAAGTGGCATATTTTTATGAGTCGTTTAGTTGCAACTGTCTCTTGTGTGGAAGTTCTCAAGTCCTTAGGCAGATGGAGAGGAAACTGCAAGCTGACCCTAAAAGGACACACCGGGAGCTTGGTGCTTCTCGCCACATTTTCAATTAGTGCCTGTAGGTGTTAACAATGTGTATGTATGTGGTGACCGAGGCGCCGCCTTATCTTACATCATTCACAGTAATTTAAGTAGGGAAAAGTCTCTGACGAGAGCAGATGGCATGGGCAGCAATGTCTCTTCTACTCCTCTGACTTTTCAGCATCTGCATTGAGCTTTGGACTACCACTGTTGTTCCCAGAAACATAGTCATTAAAGGTAAACAGTCCGTTTTCATTAGTGCGAAAAACAAGAGTAGGAAAAAAACCCTGCTTTTTTCTACTTCTTAGTTTAGTAATAGAACTAGAGGAACAACTCTAAAAGACGAAGGATTTTTTTCCTGTTATTGTTGGAGAAATATTTAACTCTCAAATGGATTACTCTCAGTTCCACAAGTTTTTTCTCACTTTGTAACCTCTATAAAGTCATGACCAGATGAAGCTCTTGTGAGGTTCCTTCTGGGTTCAACATACCTAAATAAATGATCCTGTTCAGGGAGGCATCTCTGGCAGGGCAGTATCCCCTCAACCCTGTATCCAACAGCAGGCCATTGTTATGTGCATTATTAGGTGCTCTTGTAACACCGAATCTCCCTCTTACATTATGTCTACTGTCTAAAACCCATCACAGTATTCAGAGGGGAGACTGAGTTTGTGTTTTATATCAAATATTACAGATTAGAGAATCTGTGAGGGCTTTGAAGTACCACCAAATCTAAGTGCATTCTTCCAGTTTGTAGAAGTTCACGTGCATTTTCAAGGTCATGTTAACTGTTAAATAGTTCCCTTAAAGCTCTGTAATTGCTGATGTAAAAGATGCTTTGATCCAGAAAGATGTGAAAAATCTCTAATGTTTCACTGGGGTCAAGAGGGCACTTCACACAGTTCTACTTAAGGAACATTGGTAAATGCTATGTTGCATTAGGAGAGGACTGACCGTGAGAAAAATGTGGTGTGCAATTTTGTGTTGAGGTGATAAATTTGGGAAATACAAATTTTTACCTATGAATTCTGAAACAGATATCATTAGAAATTTTTTCTTCTTAGCCAGGTGAGATGTGCATTTGTGAAAATCAAGCAAACTGGAATCCCACTCATCTTGTTAATTTTACTTCTGAATTTTCTTTACTCTTTTTCTCCATCACAAACGTAAGGTTACACCAGTATTTCTGCATAATAGCTCATTTCTCTCCATGTCAAATAGAACAATGGAGAAGTAATGAGGGTAAATTGTCAGTTTGTTTGCATACTGAAAATATAATCAGTGCAATTTGTCAGACTTATCTGCCCTTCACTAGATAAGCATTAATAAAAATTCATCCTTACAAGTATGAGCCCTTATATTAATCCTTAGAGACCATTTTCTTCCAGAATTATTTGCTAACAAATATAATTTTCATGCTGCTCCTTGCATTGCAATTTTTGATCCCTTGTAACCACCCTGTAAATAAGTCTATGTTTTCTGACACTTCCTATATTTCTAGATCTATCCTTAGATATAGCTAAGTGTCATGGAAGTTGGCAGTGATGTTTCAGAAAGCTAGAGCACCAAGTCTTGGGAACTGCTACGCTCCTTATACATCACATATTTAGACAAAAAATAAATGGTTATATCATACCAGGTGGTTGCTTCTGCTAAATTCCTTATTGCAGAACCTGGAACTTGAATGAAGTGAAACATGAAGACTCTCTCTGACTGAGAATATAGAAATGAAGCACATCTTAGGCAGTTGGAGGCTTTTGTTCTAAAGACTAAATCAGATGAGCTACACCTAAGTCATGTCCACACAGAATTTACTGTGAAAGTTGAACCGTATACCAACAGACTTAGACATATGATATACATGAATGTGACCTTTAAAGTACTTTTCTAAGTTTCCACGTGCTGCAGAGCTGAGTAAACAAAGCATAATATTTACACTCAGCAACTTTTTGAAGATACTTCTATTCTTCTAAAATCTCAATGACACTCATTGTTTTTAGATGAATTAATTTCTGCAACTTTTATTTTCTAGCTTATTCCTGGCTGCAGAATAAAAGCATTGACCTTGACTCAAGAAATCCATAAAGATAGAAGGAATCAATTTAAAAAATAAAGTGCTTGTGAAGGAGATAAGTCTCCTCTAACACTTTGAACTATGTGGGCTTCCAGATCAGTACTGCAATGCTTGCTAACTCTGCTAGAACCTCTGCCTTGCTGACATTTTCATGTTGACCTAAGCTATAAAGCCCCAGTCATGTTTCTTGTTATTATCTCTTAAAAATGGGTGCAATATGGCTATCCAGCAAAAAGCCATTAGGCATGCAGATAGACTGAATTTTTCGTGGCTGATCAGAAGACACATAAATCAGTCACAACTTAACTTCATGATCGCTTCTTTCCCATGTATTTTCATCCTCCATTAAACTGTACTTTTCATGTTTCAATATCAATTTCACTTTAAAATCATAAATTAGAAAGGCAAGACTTAAAAAATACAAATTTTAAAATCTAACTGTTCATCTTTTTAATTGTAAACTTTACCTTAAAAAAAAACCCCTCTGCCATGAAGCCATGTGCCCCAAAGGATTAACCAAAGAAATGAAAGCAATCATTTTGTTGCAACGGGATGTTAGTTGGCAAATGTTGCCAAAGCACTTTTGAGAGTTTCACAGGATTATAATGCATATGTTTGTAGAGGGTTGATGTTAACAAATGAATGTCCTAGTGCTACATCCAAGGGCTGCGGTTATAGTGCTCTGAATTATTTAAAGTATAAATGTGTAAAGATCCCTTTTCAGGCTCCCTACGGACTCAAATTTGATGTTATTGCTACTGTTGCTGCTCCTCTTTTATGTGTTTTTTTCCAATAGATTATTTCAAAGTACATTTCTATTAACTGCATAAATCTCACTGTGCTCCCAGGAGTTGTATTTTATGATTGCACTATATTTACAGAGGATCAGATTGTGGCACATAGACGTCACTGGCTTGACCCTCAAAAGTAACTTCCGTTGAGGCTAAGTTGGCATCACATCCTGAAGGGGGACTGTAGGACTTGGTAAGAACAAAGCCACAGATTACTCATATCCATCCCTAAGGCGTGAGAACTTAGTCCCATAACCACTTAAGAGAAACACTCGGAGCTTTTTCGCAATTAAACCCAAATCACTGTGTTCTTGCTTACTTCTGCAGCAAGTAGTTCAGATGACTTCAGAGGGACTACTTGTGACAGCATGGGATTGCTTTCTGGCCCTCACAGGTCCCCCACAGTTGTTCGTATCCAGGCATGGTAATCTGTAGAGGTACCACAATTTACTACTCTTTCAGGCTGTTGTGTTTCTTTGGAATCACCAATTTCAAATGCAAAAGGAAAAGGCTGTGTACAGCAAATGCTGTCCTGATGGCTCATGTTGGCTCTTTGTTTGGATTTCTCAATTGAAGAGAAATAGGAAACTATCATTCCTGAGGCTGTTTCCTTCCAAGGACTATTTCTCTCTGAGGTATTAATTCTGCCTCTAAAACTGCAGAATAGAAAGGTAAATACACATTTGAAATGGTTAAAATTAATGCCTTATGCCATAGGGGAGCACATAGTCAGCTGAAGCAGCCCCCTCGAGCTCCTAATGACTCCTCCATTGAATCCTTTGCTCTGATTATGTGAATAGGTAGGTACTTGCAAACTTTGGGAAGGACTTCAAGTGTTAGCAGTCAAACTGGTAATGGCCCTTTAGGTATACTTCTGTAATGCTGTCTAAACTCAAGTGCTGGGCAACTGACAGATTTAGCTTAACTGAGTGTGGATGTGTTTTTAGAATGAGATTCAGATAGGCTGTTATTCCAGGATCCACTTTAGCAAAGCTTGCAACTGTTAAGTGATGTTAATGCAAATGAGTCACATTATTACCTATGTAGTAATAGCACAGCATGCCCTTCCCGTTTGTGACAAAGTGCGTACAAATATGGACTGTTGCCATCACAACAAGCTCTCAGCCCAATAACTGAACCATAACTAGGTTATGAGAGAGCTGGCGCTGTTCAGCCTGGGGAAGAGAAGGCTCTGGATAGACCTTATCGCAACCTTTCTGTACTTAAAGGGGGCCTACAGGAAAGATGGGGACAAACGTTTTAGCAGGGCCTGTTACAACAGGACAAGGGGTAATGGTTTTAAACTAAAAGAGGGTAGATTTAGACTAGATATAAGGAAGAAATTTATGCTGAGGGTGGTGAAGCACTGGCACAGGTTGCCCAGAGAGGTGGTCAATGTGCCATCCACGGAAACATTGAAGGTCAGGTTGGACGGGGCTCTGAACCACTTGATCGAGTTGAAAATGTCCCTGCTCCTTGCAAGGGGGTTTGGACTAGATGATCTATAAAGGTGCCTTCCAACCCAAATTATTCTATGATAGGAGAGAAGACCACCAAACGTGTGTGTGTGTGTTACATTGAGCCACGTGTTCTATATTTAGCTGTGCTAGGGAACCCTTCTTCACTCCCTTGGCTCAATCTGTTCTGTCATTAACAAAGCAAGATCTCATCTGTATGTGAATAATCACAAACACTGTGAAAGGATGAAAGCCATTGTGCTGGTGTCAAACTCTGATGTCAAGCAATTTTGGAGTGGTTTCCAGAGTCATAATCGTTTCAGTCATTTCAAAAGAGTTTAAAGTAGTTGTTAAAAGGAAAGTGCTTCATCATCCTGGGAAATAGAGGCATTCTTGGCCTTCAGTCAGGCGTTCTTCAGAGCTAGTGACACATTTATGTGATTATAATGCCAAATGACTTTTCTGTCCTTCTCTGTTTATATAATAGATGAGATGCGTGTGTTTTTTAGGATGGAAGGAATCAGGGAGGATGGGATATTTACATTTCAAATATGGGAAATTGCAAAATTCCCTCATTATTAAAAAAAACCCACCACCAAACCCAGGAATATCAAATTGCGATTTTAAAGTTGAAGGTGTAAGTCTAAGACGGGCTCTTGCATCAGAATTGGGCAAATCTGGATGTCCTGTTTCTTGGCCAACCTGGGGCACATCAATTCCCATTGGAGTTATTATGTGCCTGCTTTCTGCTGATTTTGTCAGTCTGCTCAAAGGACTGGTAAAGCTATTCTGAAGCCAGCTGAAAAAATTCCAAAACCTGTCATCAGCTAAACTGGTGCAAATCATATTTGATCAAGTATATCCCAGATCTACAGAGAAACTGAGAGCAGAATTTGGCCCGCTATGTTTCATAAGTGCAGTGCAATATTACACATATAGGTCTCTTGATGATCTCACCGAGTGTTCTGATCGAGTTAAAATCACTACCAGAATTAGTCATCGTGATCTGTTTCCTTTGCCATATCTATTTCACAAGTGTTTCACGTTTTCAGAGTAAATACAATACTTTGATAAATTGTTTCATAGCCCCAGCTGACCTCCCAAAATTTGTTCAAACATTTTAATGGGGAAAAAAAGCTGAAATTTAAGGATTCTGCAATATATAAATTTAAATTTTGGTTTATAAACTTGGCGGTCAGTCTCTACCATTTAACAATATGTATGGGTTTTTTTCGTCTTCTCAAAATGCCAACTGTATTATTACATAGCTGGTCTGTTTCGTCAGTGTGCGCTAGGCTCTGGCTCTGCCGCAGTCAGGGAACTTGCCTTTGCACCTGTCAAGGCCCAATCTGGAAAGTGGTGCATGATAAAGAGTTAGAGTGACAGTCCAAAATTGTTCATGCAGCAACCTTTAAACACTTGGAAACATTTTTCTTTCATGTTTTAACTGTACAGTTTCAATTCCAAAAGTCCTGTTTACTACAGCAAACAATTTTCAGCGACAAAAAGGAAGTCTAAATTTGTACGTATACCCTGACATTCAGGTGCTGAAGTTCCTCAGAGTAAGTCATATTGAGAAATTATATCACTGAGAGATTTTTCCATTGAATTCATAATGTAAGAGATGGACTACTCTTTCAAAAATCAAATGATCTGGAAATACAGAAGAGTTATCATTGGATTTCTATCTCTCTTTAACAAGCGTGTCAGCCTGGATGTGGCCCTGGCCAACCTGCTTAACTCACCCCGCTTGAGCAGGGGTGACTCAGTCTCCAGAGGAGCCTGCCAGCCTCAGCTGCCGTGTGATTCTGGGTATTTCAGCAAGATTTACACCCTGTTTGTGCTTGGCTAGTAGACCAAATAAAATGAATACTCTAGCATAACTTTGTCCTTAAACCATGTATTACAGGTTTATGAGTTAATATAAATAAATGCAAGAGAAAGAATGATTCATCTTTCACCCCTTGAGAAACTGTAATAGCTTACACTAGATAGACTGTCAGTATAGAATAATTGGTACCATATTGGTACCTAGTTCTTGGCACGCTTTTTTTATTAATTCCCTTTGCAGCACAGAAACAAATCTTGAAATTTTAAAATGGCGCTTTGCTTAGCATGAGAATTAAGCTTCAGTGCCCTTAGGTGGAAATAATTGGTGTAGCTTTATGATACTCAGAAACCAGTGAGAATTGAGTCTTTTTGCTTTCAGGAAATTTATCCTGTTTTTATCATCAGAACAGTGAAAAATGAGAAAGAATAAAGATCTAGATTGTAAAAAAAATATATATATAAAAGTATATATATAAAAAGATATATCTATCTACTGCAAATGTAGTGCTAGTTAACAGTAATAAAATTATATATTATTAATATGCTAGTAACTTTGGTAGTATTTAGACTAGATACATGCTGAAAAACAGTATATTCTTAAATGCTCCCTATTAAATGAACCAAATAAATGAAACCATTGTTATGTTGCAAAAAATTGCTATTGCTCATGTCAAGGTCATGAGAGAGAGTATAATAAAAGGATAAGAAGGTCTGCTGGATTTTTAGATGACAAAGTAACTTTTATGCATGAACTTACAAACTCAAATGGGACTTGTATAAGCCACAACCCATTCAGCCTCAGTTCTACTGAAGTTTTACTATCAAAACCTTTTCCAACATAACTAAAATGGTCATATGCCAAAGTGAGTATGTCACATCCTTCCAATGTAAACATGAAACAACTTCTTATGAATAATTTTGGTTAGATAGTCTGGTGCTAAAGTGCTAAATAGATCACAGAATGTCCATGAGCAGTAAGATTTCTCTCTTGCTTTTTATCTTGAATCCAGAGAATTATATCAGTATATTCACCAAACTTAACAACTGTTGAAAAGTCTTTCTGTTTTTTACCATTTTTTTATGTGCTTGAATGTTTATAGTCCATTTTTGTTCCAGTAGTTATGGAGAACTACACTTTCAGAGACTGGGACTTCTGTGATCACATTCAGTTGGTATTGGATGATCATTTGTCCAATTTGGTTGGGACGCTAACTATAACGCAGTATAAAACAAAAGAAATGAAGAAGCAAGTACCCACTCTTATGGCATTCAAAAGGCTTTCCATGAGGATCCTAGTTTATGTGTAAAACAATTCCTTATTTCCAGTGAGCATCACTGAGTTTATTGTGATGTCCCATCCTTCCCTTCCTAATGGACATTTCCATCCACTGACGCCTTTGCAGCAGATGTGTTCTGTCCAAATTAGAAATGTCACACAGTACTAAGCCCAGAGGATGTTTTAACACTATTTAGTTCTATTTCAGCTGACACATGTTGAACTGCTTACTCTATTGACAGCCTATTCCTCCTATCCCATATGCGTGATTTTTCCCCTCCTTTGACAATAGTATATGATTATGCACAATTTGTGACTTAACACCTATAGTCACTCCTCGTTAAATAGATTTTTCATACAAGTACAGGACAATAATTTTAAACAAAAAGTGTTTTCAGTCAACTGTTACACAGTACAGGAAAGACATACTTTTTTAATTTGCTTGTATGACTCTCCGTTCTGATTCTGGTTTGTGTATGTTACTATCAGTACAAGTCTTGTGTGTGTTACTATCAGTACTTCTATATAAATAATTAATGTTATTTAAGCAACACTGATGACAAACCAAAGCAATATTATTTCACATATGGCAACTAGAAGATCAGAAGGCAAAGCTAACCTTTATTTAATTTGTATAAAACAGCAATTATGTATAAAATACATTTGTATAAAATGTTCTCCCTATTAATTCATCTTTCACTTCAAGCTGAACTAAGGACATTGAATAAGTCTGATTCCCAGTCTTGGTCTTGTATCCAGAAAAAGTAGTGGTATGCAAGGTTACATGCATATGGGGAAAGGCAAGGCCTTTTACCTTAAAAATTGTTGTTACTTTCATAACTTTTTAGGTCGGAAGTTATTCTTGCCTTCATCATCTAAGTTTTAATATAAATATCCCCCTCTGTTATGATGCTGTTATAGTACTCTTTTAGAATAGCCTCTCTCTCCCCTGTCCAGAAAGAAACTTCATTTATAATTATATCAGTGCATTGATTTGTTGTTGCTCTTTGAATTATTCTAATTAATAATAGGTCAAGCTTCATGTGGAGAAGATATGTGAAAAGGCTGCAAGGGCTGCCCTGCTGCTTTTTATAAATAAAGCAATAGATACTTGAGTAAAATAATTGTGATGCCTCTTTTTCCATGGACTGTGTGATGGCAGCAATCTGTGGTGGATCCAATGTCCTGGAATAATCTATTATCTTCCAGGTGAATGGTGTTGGAGGTGGAGAGAAAGAATAGAGACACCTGCAGGAGAATACATCAAGCAAAAGAGCAGCTTCTGCTGGAGAGAAGCAGATGTGACATGGTGATGAGATGTTGCTTTCCAGGTTGAAAATATCTTACCTAGAGAGTTTCCTGAACAAAAGGTAATTTTCAAATGTGATTGGAGTCACTAATTAATTGTTCTGGTGTTGTGCAAATATTCCATCCTTATCTGCAGAAGCATGTCTAAGAATCCAGACTTTCAGAGTAAAATGGATCTGTCTTGAGACAGCGTAACTAAAAAAAAAAAAAAAAAAGAGGAGAAGAAGCTGCGTGCTTTATTCTTGGGTTTCCACACACTATTCTGTCTTCAACCCAGAAAAATAAGGACTAGCTATTAATGACATGAACAAGATCAGTGGGAATTTACGGGATGGCCTTTACTACGTTTAGGTTAGGTTTGACAGATTTGTGTTCAGTTTCTTGTGGTTTCTTAAGTTAGATGGTCAAAGGATCTATTTGTGAGCTTTATTTCAGACCCAGTGGGAATAATTTGAAAACAATTATTCTTATAAGATTTTATAAAAAATGGTAGAATTGTGTCAGAGGCTGATCTCTTCCTAATTCTAGTATGATGCATTAAAGACTTCTGGGCTTTTTGGCATTATTGATTCTGAATCCAAACTTGAGCTAATCTTTATTCTGATAGATGTAAAGCAAATTAATGAATTAAGCATTTAAGCATGAAATAAGCATTGTTATATATCTGAGAAAAAAACGCCAAACCATTTCTGTATTTTTAGATTTGTCTCAAAAAGGTTTTGTAAATGTAGAAGTTGAAAACATTAGGGATCATAAAGTCTTAATTAGGCATCATAATTCTTCTCACTTGTTGTAGTAAGTGCCAGAGGAGGTTGTTCTGGAAGAAAAGAGAGTTTGCCTGTGAGGATTCCGTACTATGACAGAAATGACCGCTTACAACAAATGGAGTTCAGAAAAATCTTTATAGGTTCATGTCATGAGAATACATTGGGGAGGAGTCTCAGTATCATAGTAGAATTGGATTTTTTTTTTTTTGAGGAAAAACAGGCCTGTAGTCTTTGCAGCTGTAAATTTCGTGCCAGTAGATATGACCTTTGCAAATGCTGGATAGTCCCTATTTAAATTAAAAAGGAACCTTTACAAAATACATAAAAGCTTCAGTACACAGAATTATCTGTTTAAAATTTGTGAATCCGTTATATTTTGCCTTCAGTGGTAAACCACTACTTGGACCATTTATCAATTGTAACTCTCCAGAGTTTGTCTGAAGCATAATGTGTTCGCACAATGTCTGCTGTAGTATGTCCCACCTAACGGTTAGACCTTCGGCAATTCTGTAATAAGCATAAATAATAATGCTAATAAATTGAGGCACAGAATTGTATGTCAGAGCATATGTAGAGTGCAGGCTTACTTGACGTGAAGCGCATGTTCTGAAATGACCTGTGCGGTATAGCAAATTTGTTAGGCTATTATCTTAGTCCTGATAACAAAGTAAGTCAATTTTTGAGACGATGAGTTTTCATTGAGTAGGGGCCAGCTTTTTCTAGGTTTTGCTAATCAGCACATATTACTAAGCTTAATTTTCCTACTGCTTCTTACAATTAATTTCAATGTTTATGTAACTCAGTAATTAGATCTGGGGCATCTGATTGTCTTTTGGCACTTTTCATTAATTTCTTGGGGCTAAGCTGCTTGAGACTGTCCATACGTGATCATAAATTATACGGTGAAGGACAGAGAGAGAAATTTATGCCTCTGTGATCTAATTATTTTATAGGTAGTCCATGATGCATTTTCGCTCTCTTCCTTGTTAGCATCCAAATCCACAATAAAATAGAGATTTAGATTCTCTACTTCTGGTGGTTCTAACAGGAAAATTACCTCCATCGAATAATAAATGTTTCATGCCTACAAGTACTTGCTTGCCACTCCACCTTTTTCCTAGAACAGGTAGACATATAATCCATTGTCACTAAAGGCAGTTCCAAACGAAAAATACAAAATACAGCATTGTATATGAAGAACCAAATGTTTGAACCATTCAGAACTCTAACTGAAGTGGTGAGAAACTTTATAGAACCGCTCTGGACAAATTTATATGTGGTCTGAATTAGACTCCTTCCTCTGAGAAGGTTGTATCCGACCTGTAGAAAGCAGCATTATTGGCTATGTGCTTGACAAATGTGGGAGCATATCTGAGTGCAACTTTCTGAACGCCTTTTAATAGTAGATGTCTAGACATATCTAAAGGCTTTACAGCTTTTAATTGTTATTTTCACAACAGAATATTTCTGTGCTATTATGCTTGAACGTTTTTTTTTTCATTATAAAGGGATAGTTTAAGATAAGAAACAACAGGTTGCCAACTTTCCAGAGAATTTTTTTTTTTAAACTATTTTTGTCTACAGAGATTGAAATTACTCCTGTGGAAATTTTCAAATACAGTTAAGGAATAACTTGTCAAAAATTATTTATTCATCTAATGATAGATTCGAATATCTTATGGGATTTTAGAAAGTGCCTGAGTAAGTTGGAACTAATGAAGTTTGAGCATCTAATATGTTTACCTTACCTTAAAAATGCTGTGAAATGCTGGTGCAAAATTATGAGAATTTTTTTCAAATGGACATAAAATGTTTTAGACACAACCACATTTTCGAAAGTGCCTTAGTAGATATACTTAATTGTTTAAATCAGAAATAAACCCTCCACCCTAGTATTTAAAATACTGAATATAAATATGCAGAGAAGTATTTTTGCATATGTGAAGATTTAAGGTTGGGAAAGAAACAAGGCTTGTAGGGAGAAGTGGCTAATACCATTGAAAAAGAGAATAATTTTCCAATCTTTTCATATCTCTTTAGTCTGTCTGACGGCCTTGTTTGCCTTTTCCAGCGGTATCAACTAGTCTATTAAAATGTATTTCTTCCTTGAGAAAGCCTTGTATTTCAACATGAATATCAATCTGTTAGTTATTAAAAAAAAAAAAAGAGTTTAAAGAATGTCCCCTACTTTGTACTTAAGGAAAAAGCTAAAGCATGAGAAAAGATAACAAGGGCTCACCTCGGGATTATGTGCAGTGACAGTAACAGTAAGTACTTCTTAAAGAAGGGCTACATCTTCCAAAGAACTAACTCTTTTCTGTCTGAAAGAAAGATCAGAAGAGCCTCCGAGTGGCATAGTAGCAAAACCAAGCCCCAATTATTATTCTATAGAGAGACAGAAACTGCAACTCTTCACTTGGGTTTTAAGAGAATGCTATTTGATATCATCAAGCAACCCCGTGTCTGGAGACTATTTATCAATCCAAGCAGTACTACGTGCTGTACTTAGCTGCTAGGCTTAGGTTTCTATGTATTGGATAATATTCTGAAATTCCATCTCAATGTTCCCATGAGAAGTATGGTTGAGCAGACTGAGGCCAAAGGAGTTCAAATATTTTACTTTCCCAGCGTGCAATTCTTGTAAGCAAAAGATGAGTACCTGCAATGACTTCTCAACAAAATCCATGAGATTGCCTCTGCATAAGGCAGCGAGCTGCCTCGGTGCTGTAAATCACCTCTTGAGACACCTGTATTTCTACTTTAATGCAGAGGGAACAGAGGGAGACTAAGTTCCTGACTTAGCTGCCTCATCTGAATACCAAAAGTCAGGCTGAAGTTGCTCATGTTTACTTTTAAATTGAATGGAAATGCAAGAGGTTCTTTTGGTGAAAGAATGGGAATATACATCCTGAGCTGGCTCTGTAAGACTGTTTTAGGTCATCTAACAGGAGCTAATAGCTAGTTGTATCTCTTGTTTGCATTTGCAAACTCTTCAGACCCTACTCACTCTGGCTGAAAGGTCCGTTTGTACCAGGTTTTGAATATTTTGTCTTATTGTCCTGAAGGACAGTTTGCCAGTTATGTCGTTTCAATAAATTGCACATGCTTTGCTATATTTTTACCTTCTGTTCCTTCGCTTTTGAAGGCTTAGCTGGAGAGTGGGAGCTGCCAAAATTGCAACTGTGCAGTATTTCCTGAGCTGGCAAGTTTGACATTTCTCCCTCGCTGACAATGCCATGAATAGCTGAATGATAATGTGGTGGTTGTTTTTTAAGTCTTTCTCACACCTGTCTTTGTTTGTCTGCAGAGATTCCATGTTCTCTTTTAAATGACTAAAATGGAAGCATTTCCAAAATAGTAGGAGTACATGCCCACAAAAGCTCCTTTCCTTTGTACTGGTAAAGTACAGGCCAGCTAAAAGTACCTTTTACTGGAGTTGGTCAAAACCCTTTACACAGGGGAAAAGAATCTTAATATGTAGTCCAGAGCTGAAATTAGGCCTGAGTTAGTCTGAAAGCTATTGGAAACCCAAAATGTGGTGGTTTAGATATCATTCCTTCTCTCCCACAGGAAAGACACTGTCAAAACCACACAGTTCAATCCTATGGTTGAAGCACCAGAGCTCTGTGACATGTACCTGTCTCCTAAGGAATTTACTTGCAAACATAAATATTTTGCCAGACATGATTACTTTTTCCACTTTCCGAACTTGGTGAGAAAGAACATTGAGGCTTGTTATTTGAATACCAAAGTTAGAAGTTGATAGACTATAGACAGCTGTAAATTGAGAAGGAATTGAGGCCACATCTGTTCTTCTCTATTGTCCCATTCCTGTATTGGGTGACTTGGGTGACTAGAAGAAACCACTGATAATAGCAACATACAAGTCTTCAGAGTGTCTTGCAGAGGGAGCGAGTGTCTCCTGTGGAGAGCTCTGCACCTCAAAGTATATCGTAATAATTAAATTGAGTTTAGTAATCCAAAGGCTCAAACACTAACCAGCTAAAACAGGAAATACAAAAAAAGGGAAATGCCTTTTCTGTGACTTTTTGTTTTTCATTTCATAATTGCCTAACCTGCACTGAGAGTTGCTTTTTGTCACATCTCCTGTCCCATTTGAGTTTGTTATTCTTGGATTTCCTTTCCTTGGGGGAAATTTTGTTTGTAGTTGCTGTTTGCTTACAGGATTGGAAATAAAAATAATTCACTGCCTGTCATAAAACAATTTACCTGAGAGAAAACAATAACACCACTGAGGCGACTGTGCAGTTACATTTCTTGGTAAATATGTGGTTTTTACTGATTGCTTTTATTTTCACAGTTCCTCTCTCACAGCTCTTGACAACCTCTAATTCCAGAGGATAAATTCCCTCTTGCTCCAAAGCAGGATACACCAGTTAGACTGATAAAGGCAGTTGTATTAGCAGTGAGTAATAGAATAGAGACAAACCAACAATAAATAACGGTGATAATCTGTCATTATTAAAAATAGCAACAAAATTGATATTTTGCATTTTTGCCTCCAAGTCTTGAAACCATGAATCAAGATTTTCAAAAGCAAGCAACTGAACTTAGTTTGTATGGGGCACATTTTAATGACATCTGGGAAAGTAATCTTAGTATTAGTTTTGTTGCTTTATGTATTTTAAAAAACACATATTGGTCTTAACTGCGCTGGTTAACAATTTTCCTCTTCTGGCCTTGTCTCAATTTTCTACAAGTTCTACCTCTTGATTTATGTGTGTTATTGTTAGTTCTCCCATTTTTGTAATTTATTAAGTATTCTTTTCTTGTTACTTCATGGATTCTTTAATCTCTACAATGAATCTTTAAAAATTAGTATCTTCTTGACTATTATTTTGTAGCACTTGGAAAAATAATAGCGTTGTAACCTGCTCTCACTCATGCTTTTCTGTTAAATTCACACCAACAATCTGTTTTGTAATTGTTTCTAGCTTTCTGGAATTGGTTCTTTAAAAGCACTGTCATTTAGACTTTATTTTGCTTGAACATAAGAAATGTAGTAGGATGATTGGTTTTACCTCAAATATCACAGGTTTTTAGCTCTGGGAGAAATTAGTCCTTATCTCTCAAGGTAGAGTTTAATATAGATTTCCTCGCACGTTGGATGCAACCCTTTTGATTTAGGAAATTATCTTCTGGACTAGCATCAGTCTTTTAAGGTACGCATTTCATATTGTAGCCCTATGTGTTAACGCAACATTTTTCTCTAGGTAGAAACTATAAATTGATGTTAAAGACCCAGGCATCCTTTACTTTTTCTGGCTTTATGGTCTGTAAAAAGTGTCATTTATGTCCCATCTCATGCTTTATCTGTTATCATACTGAGCATTCAAGATCACTTTAATATTATTTTTCAGTGAATCAGAGAAAGGTAACTCCATTTTTTACACAGCTTTCTCAAATGCAAGTAACATATTTTGGAAATCTCTAGTTTCTGCTTGTGAAATGGATAGAGAATCTATCCCTGTGGCTGTTCTATAATGCAACGTCTCTCTCATAGAAGATACTTTTCCATAATGTCTTCTGTACTTGACGATGAGAAACAGTAGCTTATATCTAATAAATGTCAGGCAGAAGATGGGATAAATTTTCAATAGCAAACTGCAGTGAAGCGCATAGGCTAAAAGCTGCAATATATCGTTTGGATTCACAGGCTAGCAAGGACTGTTAGATATGTCCTGATCCTTTTATGGTAACATTTTTGGTGGAAATGAAAGTCTTTAGGTTGAACGAGGTACTCATCTTGCTCACTTATCCTCAGATTCCTCAGGCTTTTTTTTTTAATTTACAATGAGCTTGGAATTAGGAAATATAAACTCTGTGAATTCTCTAATTATACCTTGCTGAAACAAAACGAGTACAGACAAAAAATATTAGTCAGTTGACTTCATTTCATAGCAAAGCAGCATGGTTTACATATGGGAACACAGTTGGTGCCATACTCCACAGGCCGGTAAAGAATGGGGATGGATTTCAGGGTTGCCAGAAGGATATCTGAGGCCTTTTTGAGGATCTATCTGAATAGCACTGCTCCAAGGGTAACCTTTTTTTTTTTCTTCTTTCTTTTTTTTTTTTTTTTTTCCTCTGCACATTGTCTTTTAAAAATGTATCCTGGTCTGAAAATAACAGGTCTTGTTTTTGCAAATTTGGACAGGGATTTTTTTTTCTCAGTCAGTGCTGTTTGGTATTATCACATCCCCACTGGTTTTATTCTTCGCAGTAGACATTTTTAAAATGCAACTTAAAATCTCCTGGCTGCAGCAAGGGAGGGATTATCACACATTAATTTGATATGCTGCTCTGAGTGATTTTGTTGTTTTATTGCTTTTCACAACATTTTAAGATTTTGCTATTCATAACCCATTTCAGAAATTATCATCAGAGCGTATTAGTCTTACCCGTGAAGGACAGATGATATACATTTTTACAGCTTATTAGGCTCCTAGATGTACCCTGAACACATACACAAAGTCTGCTTGAAATTTCGGCCTCCTACATAGCTACATTCAAATTACTGGGTAGGTGGTCCCACTGGGGTTCCTGTTTTATACTCTGTAACTATCAAGATTCAGTGTGCCAGTGAGGATCCTAATGATAGCTAAGAGTCCCAAAACTTTCGGTTTTCATGGCAACCACACAGTCTGTTGTACAATAACTACTGCTTTGTCACTTGTTTCAAGTTCAGCTTTGAAAACAGTTGGCAGTGGAAAAGCATCTTTTTATGTCTTCTTTCTACAGAGCCTGATATTCTTGCCTGATGTGTTTTGTTAACGCACAAGATACGTCCCTTTCCATGAAGTTAATTGGCAGTGGGCTTTCAGCGACTTTAATGACTACGTGATTAGCTTGCTCTTCATGGCACTATGATAATGAGTTTCCTTCAGGGGAACACTGATACAATCCTCAGTTTGCATGCTTTTCACCTCGGAGGTTTCAGTTGAAGCTCATGAAGGTTATAGTCAGAGGTGAGGAAAGGTGTAATGTCAGCAAGAAAAATACCCATTAGCTGCAGATACCCAATTAGATACCAGCTAGGTGGGGCTGAACACAGTCATTTGTGGGGGGGTACTAGGGGAAGAAGAGGCCTTTCACAAATACTCCTCTCAAAGGTCTGTTATCTCTCCTGGTTGCTCTGGACCACAGTCCCAGAATGGTGCTGGGGCAGGAGCTTTTGATACTGATGGCAAAAAACCCACAGTCTGGGGTCCCTGACTGTTATCCCACAGGTAGTGGTAATTTATTCAGATCTGTTTAAAATATTTAACTTTCATTTGCTACTCCAAATGGCAATAAGCTCTGAGCTGCTGCCTGCTGAAAGCCATGAAAATGACCTAAAAACTTTTAATGGGCTTCAGCTTAGACCCAGGATATTCATTTTTGCAACAGTCTTTAGGATGTGGCTCTGAAAAAGCACACAAATGCATGCCTATATTTAACAACCTAAATATACTCCATCTGAATAGAGATGTTATCCTGAATCAAGGTGTGGCTAATTGTTATGGTGCCGTTATTATTAAGAAGCAGTCTACCGTAGATGTGGCTGTGCGTTGGTAGTTGATAGAGTGGTGCATATAGATCCTTAGGGATAGGGGAACTTTCCGAACGAATGGCTTTCTCAGACGTGACAGTAACAGGACCGGTTTCAGAAGGGTGACCTAATTTAGGGTGGACCTCAGTATAGTGGAATTTTTTCTTGAGAAGCATGATGACAAAGGATTTAGATCTATTTCCCTTTTTCTTATTTTTTTTTTTTGCATGCACAACTGTAGCCAATTAATTCAACAAGCAGCATCTGGTACATTTCTGTGTCTTTATGGTACCATAAAAGTCTCTAAATGATTAAGGAGAAGCGGTTGTTATAACCTCTTTGATCTGAGTGAGGAATCAAGGAGTTTAAGACCAGGGAAAAGCAGTTAGATAATCTCAGTTGACCTTCTGGGTATCACATATATGTTGCATTTTACTCAAATGTCACTGTGTAAAACCCAAATATTTAAATTATATTATTGAGCTTTTGAGGTACTGCACAGTGTGCCATATACAGGAAGCAGACAGATTAACCCTACTGGTATTTCTGGTAATCAGGTGAAATTTGCTGTGGTAGTGATGAAGCATGTTCCCCTGTCCCCTGGCTTTGAAGGGATATGTTGTTAAAAAAACACCCCAAACAACCAAAAAACAAAATCCCCAATGATGATATAATCCTGAGCTGGTCAACAAATTAGACGTCAAGACAGCAACTTTGCCATACTCCCTTGAAGCAGATGTTCATCCCACGTGGTGTCTTAGCTCCAGTTGTGGCCCAGCACTGACTATCAGAATAAAAAAGTGAAGGGAAAAATTCCTGGAATAACAACTCCCTTATCTCGTGCTTCTGCATCAGAATATGCTCTTGGCCTTCTGCAGACTGTCCTGCCCTGGTGCAGATATACCTGACTCAGCACCACCAATCAACCACCTTCAACGAGAAATTATTTCTCAATTAGAGCTCAGTTACAGCTCCATCAGCGTTTAAAGCAGGCTGCAAGTTCTAGTGGTAACTAGCTCTTGTAGCTGCCTTTGAATGTCTGCCCTTTTGCTTCCTGCCCTTGATCCGACCTACACGTTTTCTTTTGTTTTGCTAAAAATAGGTAGTCTAAAGCTTTCAGCAAAATGAAGTGACCTGTTCAGAGACGAACTGCAATGTTAAAGAGTGCATTTGCCTTTTATCAAACATAATATGCATCAAATCAATTATCTCAGTAAAGGCTAAATAGCATTTTACTGTGCTGACCAGGGAGCTCCAAGCTTCTGTGGTCTCACACAATATTTTGTTGCTTTGAGAATGGTTTTCTTCATAAAAGAAAACAGCACTGATTAGGAGTTGCTTGGAATTAAAATACTCAGCCAAGGCTGGTATTTCGGATGTCAAGTACAATGATGGAACAAGAGAAATTGGAATAGGAAAAGTAATTTTCATTTTCAATGTCTAAACTGAGCGATTAGGAAAAAATTAGGTTGGCATGGACATAACCAAGAAATGTCAATAGGTAAGAAATGTCAAGTAAATCACAGTAACACTCTAATTTGTGCTAATCTTTATATGTGCTTGCTCTCTCCCTAGCTCCTTCATCCATAATTTGTAAATAATTGATGGGATGAAGAGACATAGACGGGGCTTAGAAAAATATGAAGATTCGCCAGTCTCAAGATCTGGGGTTTCATGATGAAATAGTCAAAGTATCTATGTGATTCAGGAGGCCAGGTCCCGTTCTCCAGTGGAGTACCCAAACACAGCTGCTGCTCTGAAAAATACACAGCCTACATCAATGTGACAGAAAGCAGGGAGGGAGGGAGCCAGGAGGTGTGTAGGGGGTTAAAAGGAGATGAGGGCAGAGCCAGAAATAGATCTAGTTTCTATACAGTCCTGTCTTTCAAGACATAAATTGCAGGGTGGACTACATGTAGATCCAGATGCACATTTTCAATCTGGAGTTTTAGACCTACCACCGTCTGAAGTATTGCCCCACATTCCTGTTTTATTCCTTCTGAGTGTAGTATGAATTAACAGGAAAGGCAACTGCAGTCTCTGAACATGCTAGTCTGTTTGTACCTTTGTTTGTTATTTAACAGCAGCTTTGGGGAGAGGCTTTCATGTATGGAATTTCCCCTAATACTGTCACTTGAAAGTTTGAAGTGCTGCAGGAGATGTTTTCACAAAACCTATCAACAGGGGAACTTTCAATGCCATTCAATTCCTTTTGCTGTCCGTCTGGGTTTAAAAGAGCCACAGATATAGTTGTTTAATTGCATTTGGAGGGGCTCGGTCCAGGGATTATGACTAGAAGTAGATTTTCCCGTTCACAAGAGTAGTGTCTCAGTCACTTTCTCAGTGAATTTCCAGATACGAAAGTAAGAGTCATATTTTCTTTGGAAGTCTTCCTTGCTGGCCCTGTGGATTGCATTTCTTGCTGTGATCTAAGAGACAGTAATGCCCTGCTCAGTTTTCTCAAAGCATTGACAAAAATCCTGGTGAAACTTCTAAAACCTCTGACTGGGGAGGAGTAAGACTCTGATTCCTCTGCTTCCCTTGCCTTACTTACCTGCTGTCTCGGGAAAATAGGTACCCTGTTTCCAGGGACTGGATTCCCCAGAAGGGGCCACCTCTTGGGTATCCATGTCTGTTATTGATTTTTGTATATTTTGTTTTGCATTTTCATTTGCTTTGCGTTTGTCTTTCTGGTATACAGTCATTACCATCAACATTGACTTAAAATCAATTCCCTGACGTTGACAATGGCTATAATTGATTTTCAAAAAGCAATTTTCTTTGTTGTGGAAAAACTCCAGATATAATTCATGTTAAACTATACTGAAACCTATAAGCCAAACCATTGGAATTCTGAGTGTTTTAGCAAGATCAGCCCTCCAGTTTTAAGTGTATGTCACTGCAAGGTATCACAGAGCCATGAAGTAGAAAATAAAAGCACAGCAATTAATTTTAGAAGTTCGATGTGTTGTGTTGGGAATACACAGACAGATTCATATGTGATTAGATCTTTCCATGTACAGTGAAATGTAACCGTCCTATAGAACTGAACACACTTTAAGAAAGGCAGGTGAATTTTAAATTAATTAGTTTTTCCTCTACTCTGCATTTGCAGGCAGGCTTTGAGGCAGAAATAACAATGTGCACAAAGTGCTGATACCTAGTGTTATGGAAATCATATATTTGTACACTCTTCTGAGTCCTAAATGTTCCCATTTCCTTGTTAAAGGTAAACTGGTTTAGATTCTATATCTTTCCTGAATCCTCAACTAAATTCAAATATTGGCTCTTGAAGATGTTACTATTTCTAAATATTGAGTCTCTAAACATGATAATCAACACAATATCGTGGATACAGCAAGGACTATTTGACTGAATGTTGCTATGTGAAGCGCTCATTAAACTGAGGCTGTGTTTACTCAAATTGTCATGACAGACCCATGAGTTTCATCATGTAGATTGGCCCAGTAGCACAGAACTTATGATCAGATTTGTTTAAAATAGGCATACAACCAATGTATAGCTCAGCCCCTCATTACCATACATGCAAATGACTTATACGTATATTTTTTTAGAAAGGCTCAAAGTTGGCAAGTCTGTCTGGAGAAACCCAGCACAGTTTCCTCACTGTTGCCTGGCTTCCTTGAAAAGATCCCAGCCTTCACCCTCTTTTCATCCCAAACCATAGTTGTACCATGCTCATCATTTGGAATGTTTTCCAATGTCGTGATCAGCTTCAAACATAGGGTGAGCAGTGAAAAACCTTGTAACTCAATAGCTTTATCTCACATTTTCATTATGTTTCAAAACTTCAAAATATCATATCCAGTCATACCAAGATATTTTCAGTTAGGAATAAATTAGTTTTAAAAGACGATTGTACCTGGGTGGCCCAGTATCATTTAGAATAAGGCATATTTTGGAACTGAATGTTTTGGTGCAAAAGTAAACTGAAAATGGAAAATACTTGTGGGAGAACTTGTGTATAAAGGTCTAAACCTTAGAACTTCCCTTAGCTCACTTCTGAGTAGACTGTCCAGTGCAGTTACAAAAAAAAAAAAGAGCATAGTTCCCACTCTTCCTTGTATACTAATTTAAGTATAATTGCCAGCAGAATTACCTGAAATGTCTTAAAGTCTATGCAAGGAAGCAAAGAAAACAAATATATGGGATGTTTGTCTTGTAACTGAGGAATTACTTTTTTTTTTTTTTTTTTTTGTCATTAATAAATAGGTATCTGCATTACTCTAAAGCCTCTGGTAAGCTTATGATCAATGTCCATTTATTTTAGAATGTCAGGATCGGTTTAACCTCAAGATGGTGCTAGATGGTTGTTGGCTGTCACAACAACAATTGTTTGTCATATAAATGTTTGCAGAATGAAAAAGCATCGATAACATGTAATTGGCTAATAACTAATAAGAAAGATAAAGGCTTCGTATTAAAGTGTATCACTTTTATAGATTAATATGTTTATCTACCCAAGCTAGACATGAATTGATTTGAAAAAATATTGATTATATGGATGTCTCAGAATAAAACAGTGCTTGGGAAGAAACAGAGCATATATAAAAGTCATTGGAACAACAGTGATGGGAGACATACAATATGTAGTTTGACAGCTTGCTTAGTTATTAGAACCAGACAGTCTGGGAGTAATGGGAGTGTTATTCTGGCAAGTTAAAGTAGTTGAAACCTGTCAGATAAATAGTAAATACTTAAAGTTCTTGAAGAACTTAAAGAATTACTAACTCTTTCATTCAAAATAAATAATACATAGAAGTACTGTAATTATTCCAAATCAAGCTGTTTTTATGCTAGAAGGTTATCTGGGGCATGGCTGTAGTATTTAAGCTATAACAGTGCTATGAAAGTGGTAAGATTCTATTAGTGCAAACAGAGGACAATATAATGTATCAGTATACCCATTCTTGGATCACCAGGGAAATGAGCCGCACTGATGCGTCAGTACCATTATTCTGGCAACTTTCTTAGCACAAGCAGTTGTATAGGTGATGTAACTGCAGAATAGAAAATGCAGGCTGCTGTTGAGGTTTTTCCCTTCAGTGATGGCACCAGGTCTGATTTTTTAACAGGGCCAAACAGTGGCCAGATGGCCAGAAATTCATCTTACAGCTTCCTTCCTTGTGAAACAGTTAAGGGAAAGATTTTCAAAGGAACGCATGCAATGTTGTTGAGGTTTATGGCAAAAAAAAATAGATGCTAGGTTTGTATAAACTGCTTGTAACTCAATGTGGTGGTCACTAGAACAGACCTACTCACTTTGAAAAAATCTTTTCCCAAAATGAGATGTGAGTCTGCTTGAAGATCTTGGTTCTTAAGCATGTCTCCTGTGATCAGTGGGTGTTGGAAAGCAGGGACTCTCTCTTCCCTGCACCAGGGATTTTTGTTGTTCTTTTAATTTTTTTTTCTTTTGTCTTTTTTAATGCTTGCTTTTTTGGCAACAAGATTTAATCTTTTAGAAAAGCTGCAAAATAGGAACAATTTATGTGTCAAGTTAATTTATTTTGTACCAGAAAGGCCTTTCAAAAAGATGGCTTTTTAATATATAATCGTATAAATGAATCAGCAAAATAATATGGGGACTTGATGATGTGCAGTGACAGGAGGCTTTTTATTAAATTTTATTTTATTTTTAATTTTGAATTCATCAGTTTCACAGACATTTGTCTTGATATCTTCCAAAGTTTTTATAATTGTTTAATGCAAGCAATTACTAATGAGGAGGCTAAATCAGCCAAGACAATGTTACAGAAATGTGAAAAACTCTGTCATTGAAAAGGGCTGCTTGATCTCCTGAAATAATTGGAAATTTACCACCATTTCTTTGTAACCTTAAAAAAGAAGGTTTTACAGTCCTCCTCATTTGTAAACCTGGAATGATATTAAATGAACATGCTGCTGCCTATACTGCTCAAAGTCTTAGTATATAATGCATTTCTTGGAGAGAAAGAGTCTGCTAAATGTGCTTGTTTGGCTTTATAAAGCAGGGAAATAGAAAATAGACTGTGTGTCCTACCCACAGATTTCTATCAGATACAGATAAAAGTATAAATAGCCTAGGAGACAGTGTCCTCTTAAATGATGATTCTAAGGTTAGTGTGGTCTTTTGAGAAGATTTTTCTTGTCTAAACAGTTATAAAGAAACTGAAAGTTGATTTAAGGTTTTATTATAGAGAATGTAATTCTACATCACTCATATTCAGTATTTAAGCAAGAAGGTATTTTGTGTATAATTTTAGAAAGTTTTTCAGAAGGAAATATCATACTGGTCATGCCAGACATCAAAAAATCTATTTTAACAAGTATTTCAAAAGGAAAATAGATGACATTTTTTTAGAACAGTGAGGAAATCAACATACTACGCTTTTTTTCATTAGATTAAATTCCAAAGTGACATTCCAGCTGACAGAAGGAGAGAGCTAGTAATAAAATTCATGCTTCCATGGTTCAGGATTAATCAAGGGGAGAGCTAGGGTAAGAATGTTTAGCTAAAAGTCATTTTAAGTCACAAGTCCATAGGATAGATGATTAATTATGTTGTCCACTTTGGGCAATGACTGTGCAGGACAAATTGCATTTGAACTTGGCCACAGAAGAGTTTAAAAACCGCAAGTACTGAGTGACAATAAAAAAAATATACAATATTTGCTTTCTCTCAAAGCACTGTGTATTGATGCTGGGAAGTGATTCCCTTTGTCTTCATAGAGGAATTTAGGAGGAAGTTGTCTATAGATATTGATCCTGACACACCATTCTTCCAGTAACAGTCTCAGAGGTGCAGCTTGCTGAGGTGTAGAGGCTGAGTGTTTGCACTGACCTCTGCCACACAAAGATCATAGTCAGCATCTGGATCTCCATATGGAGGATAAAACTTTTTGTATTACAAAAAAGCTTTCCAACAACTATTTTGGCAGGGACAATCATAAAGAGAATATTTGAGCATCTTATTACACTGTTAATATATTCCCATCAGGAAGTTAAACTAATTAACTTCTCTCTTATGCATACCTTTGTGATATTTTTACATTTCCCAGGGCACATAACCAGTCACAAGAAAACGAAAATGTCACCTTCCAATAGTCGCTCCATAGCAGGCGATGGAGGACGTTCTTAAAGAAAAATATTTAGTGTGCTGTTAAGTTTCTTGATGAGGTAGATCATGGTCTCACCTGATATCTTTACTTCAACTTGATGTGTATCTCTTCTTTGTCCATTTTTTAAAACTTTTACTTCTTTGTGCTCTTCATATCAGTTGCCTATTCTGCTTGTGTTCACTGATTGCCAGGAAAAAAATATTAATTATTTCAGGATTGAGAGATATGGAGCTACTGGAGAGTCCAGCTCCGAGATGATTAGGGGACTGGAGCACCTCACATACGTGTAAAGGCTGAGAGAGCTGGGACTGCCAGCCTCGAGAAAACAAGGGTTAGGGGGGATCTCATCAGCACGTACAAATATCTGAAGGCAGAATGTAAAGAAGACAGAGCCAGGCTCTTTTCAGTGGTGTTCAATGACAGGAAGAGAAGCAATGGGCACAAACTGAAACACACGAGTTTCCCTCTGAACATCAAGAAACACTTCTCTACTGTGAGGGTGATCGAGCATTGGCACAGGTTGCCCATAGAGGTTGTGGAGTCTCCAGCTTTGGAGACATCAAAAACCTGTCTGGACATGGTCCTGGGCAGCCTGCTCTAGGTGACCCTGCTTGAGCAGCAGGGTTGGACAAGACAGCCTCCAGAGGTCCCTTCCAACCTCAAGCATTTTGTGATTCTGTGAGTCTGTAACATTTGCTGTTCAGCGTTTTCTGATGTCATCTGTGACAGTAAAACAATGATGCAGGAATAAAAGACCTGGGTCTCTTTGGTCTTGAACTAAACCTTCTAACCCACTTGCCTTCTCTTTTGTTAGGTTTTCATTTCTTCAATCTATCTGTGAAAGCAAGGCCTAAGGAAAGCATCCTTTGGAAGAAAACAGATTTCAGCAATGAACATTGGTCAAGTAGAGCAGAACATAATTTAGGTGAGTAATGAATGACAAAACACAATACCAGTGTCTGTATGCAAACTCATCCTCTGATGGCAACTTCTGTCTTTCATAGTATTCTTCCTATTGTGAGGGAATAATTTTTTTTAAAAGCGTCGTTGTCAATGCATTGTGGAAACCAGCACTAACACAGAAGGACAAGGACCATTGTCTGCATCTGCCTAGTGCTTCTAAATGAGATATTTTTTAGTGAATTGGAATCTAAAATGGCTTGTGTGTCAGTCAAGGTCATTTTTTGTGAGCTTGTCTGATGCACACAATGAAGCTACTGTATTAAATGCAATTCAGCATAATATCCCTAATTTAAGATGTAGACAATTATGACAGATTAACCAGAGGTAATAGCTGTGAACCTGATTCTTTATTACCTGGATCAGCGATGCTGGAAGAATAAATGGAAGACATAAATGAAATAATCTGTTGCTGGGCAGTTGAAGAACACACTAAATCACCTGGCTAACCAAGAATGAAGATTATGTTTTTGAACTGACAGAACAAATCATGGTAAAGGTCACTGTAGATTTATTACCCCAAAGAACATTATAATAAACTGGGTCGTCTTTATATTATTATTAGCTCAAAGAAGCCTCAATCTTCAGATGATTCTCTGTTGCAGGCACATGAATTTGTATCAGAATTAATTAGATGACCATGTCATCTGATCAAATTGATGGAAATCTATTGAACTGCATGAACTATATGTCTTCAAAAAAAGGCAGTGAAGATGTTGGCAGCACTACCTTGTCTGGCTTTTAGGAGATTCCACAGCGTTGTGTTCCAAACCCAGGATGAGCACAGGGGCTGATTTTAGTTTGGTTTGGGGTTTTTTGGTTGGTGTGTTTTGTTGGGTTTGTTTTTTTTTTTCCCAAAGCAAATTTTATGAGAGGAAAGGAATTCTGGATGATTTAAGTATAAAGTTCCACCTTCTATTTTAAAATCTCTAGACTATTCAATAGGTAGCAAATGCAATGAACTTTAACATCTATTTCATGAAAAAAATAGAAACATATTCTGAAAATATTTAAAACCATTATTCAAATATTTATAATTTAAAAAATGCATGTTCGTCAAAATCCATATTTAAATGAAACTTCAATTCCTGCGAAGACACCATTGTTACTGAAAAAATTTGGATTAAAATCATGCTGTAAGTCCCATTCAAGGCTATAAGTCCACTTAAATCCTATCTTCCTGGGGGACTCAGCCACTATGAAAAACCTGCGCCCAGATTTATCCCATGTACCTTTAACAGTTTCACTGATGTGCTGCGCAAGAAGTCTCTTTGCTGGTGTGGCCAATGCAGAAAGATAAGCAGCTCCAAGGGAGGCTGCATCCCATGTGATAATGCCTTTTTTCTCCATTGATAAAAGTACCAAGGTATTTAAGCCTCCAGTGCTTAGAAGACACAGAAATCAGGTAATTCAGTAATTGAGTGAAGGACCTGTGGTTTTTTCCTGCTGGTACTCCTAACAAAGACTGTTACAAGTCTTGGCCGTTATAAATGAGACCAGTTTTGTGAAGTGTAAAGGGATCTTCTCCTGGCCAGGCATCTTGCTGTGGTCTGCCTGAGGAGGCTACTTCCAGTGCAATTCAAGCTGGACAGTTAATTTACACCATAAAATTGTATCTTAAAAATGAAACTGAAAGGCTTCGGTTCAGCGTCTCCTCTGGGGATCCCAGGGCAGCCATAGAAACAACACAGAAGAAAAGGATTTCATACCAAATCCTTATTTTCTGTCAGCAAATGCATCCAGAATTATGGGGTAATAATTCCAGACAGATTGAGGAGCTTCATGGGTGTTTTGAAGTTATATATATATTGCCCACAGATTTTCATCTCGGTGAATTTGAGTGTGTAATAGCCTGTGATGAAGCGTGCAGGCCTATCAGTGCCCCTGGAGAAGACTCTGAAGACATTTCACACTCTGTGCTGAGCAGGGTCTGTTAAAAGGAGATCCTGCGAAGCCAAGTGCCCAGGAGTTAAATTCCCAGATGGCGTTTGAAGCTATTCAGGGTGTTACTAACATTGGAAACATCATTATCTGCAGCCAAACTAATTTACATTCTGTATTTTGAAAGAAAGGATTGGGATTAGTTAGGAGAGGACTGTTCTTCCTCCCAGGCAAAGGTGTGAGCACTGGGGTAATCGGGTGTTACCTGAGAGACTTCTGATTTCTTGTTCTCGTGTTTGATTGTCAGCCTACATGGATGACATGCAGTTACAAATATTTCCTTGAAATAAAGCTTTGATAGCTTTACACACATCTTGTTTACATTTTAATAATTTAATAGCCATACTTGTAAAATCAGCATACTAGAATTTCAGTGTTTTTCTGCTGGACACTGAAGGGCCAGCATGCTGGTATCTCTGGGCAGGACAGTTTACTTGATGCAAGGTTAATTCCTTCACACCAGCCATGCTGCCTGATTTTGTTTGGGTCTTGTGTGTGATTCAATTTTCTATTAAATAAGGATAGGGATTTTGATTTTCTCTGAAGTATCATAAGGTATAGATCAGTCAGCATCAAGAAGGTAAATGGTGAAATTAGAAGTATGTCGACAGTTTGAATACTCAAACAATTCAGTAACATGATGTAGCAGTCAGAGAAACTATAGCCAGCATGTATTTCTACAACCAAGCCTGCAAATGTTTCCAAAAGACATGACCTACTTTGAGTGGAGGTTATTTGACTCAAAGTACCCTAAATAGGTACAATTTTGTGGCTTATATTATGCTCAAAGCCACACTAGGTGGCAATAATGGTCCCCTGAAGGTTGGCAATAGGACCTACAGAAGACCGTTTAATTTTCTACTTTGTAAACTGAAAACCACCTTTTACTGTCCAGCTCTGCTTTTCTCACAGAAATGAGTTTTGCTTCCTCCCCATCTATTGTTAAAAGATAAATCCAAAGTCAGTGGTTTCATTTTCTCCAGGAACACCGCTTGTTCAAAGCACTGCTCTGAGAACCTGTCAAGTTCTTGTTCACATGCACTCCTCTGCTATGACTAGAAACAAAGTACTGGCCTTGGGAAATATTATCCCAGCTCCTGCAGTGGCCAGTACTGTTCTGTCTGTCTCTGATAGCCCAGCATGCCAGAATGATTTCAAATATCATCCACAGTGAGCTAATATTGCCAAAGAGATTTCAAATACCAGCCAGCCTTTGCTATTCACACCTGAGCAGTTTAAAATATCAGCACTACAGTAGCCTCATAAATTAGCAGCACATTACATCTTTTCGTTACAGATGTGGCAATGTCATCCAAGAAAGTTAATGACTCGGGCACCAGGAAATGGTCTTCCAGGTAGCAAATGTTCAGCAGATCACAGTATTCCATTTATAGCACAGGAGATATCTAAAATGTCACCATTGCTCTGGAGAAAACAAAGTACTGCATCCAAACATGCTGGAGGCTATGTCAGTGAGAAAAGAGTTTCTCTTGCTAGCACAGGTAGTTAACGTTCATGGTCATCTATTATATTACACATTGTCTTTAGCAGCTCTATGGCTCTGTGTAATAATCTGTGGTAATTTTCTCTTGATGGATATTGGTAGTCAAGACCAGAACAGAGGGGTTTATTTGATTATTCCAAGGCACACTACAAATCTTAGTAATCCTTGCTGCCTCTCTGTGATGTCAGTCTTGTTTAACTATCTCAGAAACACATAAATAGAGAGGGAAAAGAGTTTGTCCAAGGTTATCTCCATGGCAAACAGATTGGAGCACCTCAGTTCTCAGTTGCTGACCTCCTTTTTACAAGGTGAGATGCTGTTTCCAACACAATGGGATTTTGCATGCCTTCACATTGGGGTATCTGTGATCCTATAGCATACTCAGGTGATACTGTTCTATGTTAAGCTATACAGCAAAGTTTCTTAAGTAAGCTCTGTGGCATATGATGTGGATCTAGAGTATGGGGACTGACTAGCTGTTTAACACAGACACTGGAAGTAGCCTGAAACAAAGCGAGGAGTATTTAATATCAGAGTGTTTTCACAACTTTGAGCTTTCTCTGTCATGTTCACTGATGTTTAGCTTCATAGGAGCAAATTCAGGGTGAGTTCTAGATGGGGATGATAAATACTTTCATCCTTTTGGGTAGTTAACTGCAATTTTTAAAATGGTGGGGAAACATGGTCTGTTTTAGACTTAATTCTCTAAAGCAACTTCTTATTATTTATTTACTTATTTATTTATTTACATTTATTTACACTTTCACCTAGTTTCACTTCATTACAAGTACATCTCTGGATGTGGTGTCAGGAGGCTTTCCAGCTGGAATGAAGGGAGGAGAGGGGAGCTTTGCTCCTGCCAGGATTCTGTCAGGGACATAATTCCTGAAGTCCCCAGAGCTGCTCTCACTAGTTTGGGCCAGAAGCACTTGGGACTCAAAGCCTGCCAGCAGCGGGGCTCCTCCAACCTGCATAAGAACGGTGCTTGCAGAAGCAGCTCACTTAGTGGCCAAGTTTCAGTCCTTCCAGGACACCTAATAGGTGGAAATATGGACTGCCTGGGCAAAAAGGAAATGTCTGGCTGTAGGCCCTTGGATTGCTACATTTCCCAAAAATGTTCCCAAAATATTGCATTAAGAGTGTTGTCCAGACTGACTTTCTGCTTGCTCAGACATTTTTTACAGTCTACACCTCACATTGTCTTCAGTGCCCAGGAACATTCAGAGCTTCAAAACCTGTATGGATAGACTTTAAAAAAAAAAGAGAAGAAGGGAATGCATTAGTCAGAGTTTAACAGTTGCTTTCCAGGAAAATGTCACGTCTTTGCAAGCTTGAAAGTTTTCCCTGGATACTGAGTCATTTCTGCACAAAATTATTCTGGGCCATCCAGTCCGTGATACCGAGTTGTATTCTATACATGGTTGCATAACAAAAATAAGTTATGCCGAGTTCATTCAAGATCTTGTGGATGATTTGGGAAAGTATGTGACAATAGCCACAGGTCAGGATAGTTGAGAGTCAGGTTACATTATTACAACTTGCCAGAAACCAGACCAGAGGGCAACATTCAGTTTGGCAAAACCCATTCTGGACATTTTTTTTCATCACAGTTTGCTGTACCTAACATGTCTCCTATTCTCGCCTTTATGGAACACAGAAATGAAATTGTTCTAGACAAGTTAAAATCAAAGACTTGAACTGTAAATAATCTTTTGTTGGTAACAGATTGGGAAGAGTGGTTTAGTTACATGGATACTGTTACACCTGAACGGGCAAAGCAGCCTGATCTCCTCCAATGTATGTAAATCCAATTGGGTCTTTGTATTTTTATGCTAGGGTCACAGAGGGAGAATCTTGTGTATAATTTTAGCAGAAAGTCACCTTGTAAAAAAAAAATAAAAATATATATATAAATTCTAACAGGTCACAGTCTTGCGTGGGAATAGAAATAGAGTCCCCACCAAAACCTTGTTCTTTCATGTATCTCTGACCCACCCTTGCTCTCACAGATTTCCCCATTTCCGAAGGAAGCCTCTGGATTTCTGACAGTAGAGGCTGTCTTTGAAATATGCCTGCCTTTTTCTTCCCTCACTGTCGTTATGTGTTGTCCAGCCTTCAGTCAAGAGCATCAGTTTTAGCTCAGTACTAACATCTGATTCGTGCTATAGCTAGCCAATTTTCTTCACTCTCTTCAGTTTGCTGAACATCCCAGAGGCTGAAGGATTCGTGTTGCCATTCTTTCTCCCAGCTTTTGGCATGAAGATCTTTTATGCTCAAGCCCAAAATACTCAAGATCTTGTTGTGTGGAAGGTAGTTATCATGTGAAGTGGTGACTGCTACGTATAGAAAGCAGAAAAGTTTCTGAGAATTATTGGAAAACTTCTTTTAAAGTAGTATTTCTTGTACTGTATTTGCCATATCAAATGATAAAATCTTGGTTAGTGGAATATTCCTCCCCTTTCACATATATTCTGAATCAGCAAAATATTGAAGTAGGTTTCTAAATGGAAACCTGTGAATCCCAACTGGATTAGACTGACCAGATGTTGAAAGTTAGGAAAACCTTGCTTAAACTGTGGTTTCTGCTGGTTAGATATTTAGTATTGCACCCTGTCTTAGAAGGTAGATGGTGGTCAAACTGTATGCCCTGTGTACACAGTAATAGTGAAATTTTAATGTGCTGTTGAACTCTGTTCACAGGTCAGAGAGTGGTGTGAATCTTATAGATACCATGTAGGTCTTGATATCATCATAGTGGTCTTGACTAAATTGCAGAATTCCCTCAATAATATGTTGCTCCCAGGTCACAAATAGGTTAGAAATGCCTTTCTCACTGTTTGCAGACTCATTGCACGTCTACATGGCAAGTGGCACCCCAAGAACCTCCAAATCAGACATGTGACTGGCTGCACCTTGTTAGCTCCTGTAGAAATTATTTGTGTTATTCTGCATAAAGGTATCACAAGGAACAGAGTGGATTGTCCTTCCTGCCACCTTTGGAAAACATCATTCAGAAAGTGATGGGGGTAAAGGGTGAAAGTGAAAAAGGTTTGGTACCAGTTCCTTGTGTCTTGTACTCTGGACAGTTTCATTCTTGTGAATGGCCTGTGGGAAGTAACCCATCAAGGGGATTTATTAGGAGGCAGAAGGGAAGGTAACTCTGCCCTTCAGTGTGTGATGTGATGTGTTCATCTCGGGTCTTGTGATAAGAAAGCAGCTGTGCTCACATGCATTATATAACAAAACTGTTCTGGCATCTGCAGTCAGATGATTTCAATCACATCCAAATTTCCCTTTGTACTGCAGTTAGAATGGGGCTGGTATCTTGCTTTACAGCGATTTACACCAGCCAGGGAGGTCTCTTTCAAAAGAGTGTTTACATCCATTGAGTCTACTTGACATCATGGAAGTGTTCTAAAAAATCCTTTATGTGATGGACAATCTCACCCTCCTATATTAGTGCAGAAAACCAGATAGAATATGGTAAGTAAATATTTCAGAAGAAATAGTAATAAAAAGAAAAAGAATTGAGGCAGGATTATTTGGCTTTCAGAATTGCCAAAGTATTAATATAAGCTGCACTTCAGTTTCTATCCGTCATGATCTGAAAATCTCATGAAACACTCTCTGAAAAGGAGAATGGACAAGTTTGTAAAAAACCACTAGTATGCAGCGAAATACCTTTGAAAGCCTGTCTGCAAAGCTGTATCTTACAGTTTATTTTGTTGTTTCAAGCTATTTTACATAAACTAGAACAGCCTCTAGTTATTATGAACCTTGCTTTGCAAAATATTTTCTATAATAGGATTATTTATTGTTGAATATAGAGCAGTTAAAGGTGAGCTTCCATCTTTTAAAAGACAGTGCGCGTATATTGCCAGTGACATGATTAAAACAAGCTGATTAGTATTTCTTAACAAGCTGCTTAATATTTGTTAAAAGCAAATTTTTTCTATCAGGCTCCAGGCACGCTAGAAGAGGATGCAACGTTTGGTTTAGAAGGATTTTGAGATGAATGTGCAACAGTCTATGCAATGTCCTGGGCTGCATTTATACTTGCCATTTCTACATTGTCACTAGGTGGCCATGAGAGCTTTCTAGGCATTCAGACACAAAGGGTTTGATTCATCCAGGGAGTGGAAGAAGTCATTTATGGGAAAGTGATAAAAGAATAAAAGAAGTGAGATTTGAAGGCAGAGAGAATATTTTTCATTAGAGGAATGGAAATTAGGAAAAGTGGAAAAGCATTTGACCATACAGACCCATTATCTGGTTTCCATTTTCCCAGCTGTTTGAACTGCTTTGATATAAATGATGACTCCTCTCTACAAACTTGCTTTGTTGAGCTAAGTCGAAGCTTATATCGTGGCTGTAACAGCAGTGTTACTACTACAACACTGAGTAAAATACTTGCTATGGCATGAGCTGAACAGCGCTAAGAGCAAACAGATCAATCCGCAAACATGGGAATACCAACAAATAACAGCAGAGCTGTGGTTTTGTCACAAAAACTTTTGCAAGCATCAGTGGGCACTTTGATAGTGGAAAGAGCAAATCTAGTATGAGAGAAGGTATTTCATTACCTGTTGGAAAACACAGCGTGTCTTTAAGCACTGGAAAGAATTTTATCTTGAACGAATGTTGGTGTGAGGTAGTATTTGCCCACTCATAACATTGTCAGATCCTGTGGAGTGATCTTCCTTGACAGCTTCCCTCGGAACACGTCTGTCCTTGGGGGAGGCAGAGGCCAGGCAGAGCCAGGATGTTTGAACATGAAGGGCGAGGTGTCTCTTCCAGGCCTTTCCTGGCAGCCCTGCTGCCTCCCCGTCTGATTTTCTTTGCAGTATTGGAGGAACACACTGATGCTCACTTTACCTATGCACCCTAATGTGAAAGCACACATTTCTTTTGCCTTTATTTGCAATGACCAAATACCCTTCTATTTATTAATAGTTTGTCATTTCACTGTGCTGAGAATGTCTCCATTTGTGAGATGGCTTTTCACATGTAGTGTATTGATTGTGATATCTTAACAAGTGAAGCATTGTTATTAGACTTCCGTTTTCCTTAAACCATCTACCATGAAAGGTCAAAATACTGTAATTCTGAGGCGAGGCATCTGCCAATGATTGGCTCACTGATTTGCCCATATATATAGTGCCTTTCCCCTGACTAATCTACCTATTCAGTGAATTGAAAATAATTGATGGAAGTCCTATGCCAAGTTTTCAGTCAAATGCACTTGGTTGCAAATATTTTGGCAGGATATACAGGCGGGAGAATTGCAATATCTGTAAGAAATTATATCAAATGTCAGTTTGCTTCTGTGAGGCTTCATGTAGGATAGATGTTCTTCACAGCAACAGTTAAAAGCCCTTGGTCCTGCCCAGTGAACCATTGCAGGTATAAATAGCAGAGTCCCAGCCACACAGTTTTGTGTGTGGGAAACTGTTTCTTTTCAAAAGCCTGCGAGTGCACGGTAGCTGGCAATGGGCTTGTTCCCTTTTCAGCCTGCTCTAGTGTTACAGTAGGACATCGGGAAAATCCTTTCAAGATGAGAATAAGAAAGCTGCTGAGAGCTCGGAGGGAATCCTGTAGGTGTTAGTTAACATTGCAGCTCTCTTGGCCATCCTTGTAAAGGCAAGGTGAGCCCTTCTGCCTGGGGCAGGGAGCTGTCTCTGCCTGCGAGAAATGTTGACTTTCCAAACAGGTAGTGCCTGAGCCTCTGAAATGATGTCTCAGCAGCTCTTCCCACAAACTGGCTACTCTGTTACACAGCACAATTAAGAAATGGCAAGAAAGTCCTCAGCGGGATGTATTTCATGGCAGTAAACCCAAGAAACATTGTTCTTCTCCCATAACTTATTTTACCAAGCATGAGACCACATCTATCTGGAGCACAAAACCCCCATAATTTTTGTCCAATGCTTTAGTCTTCTGTTTTGTTTACAAGTCATCGTGATTTAGAGCTGAATGAATAATGGGCAATATTGTTTCTCAAATAGTTCAGGCATAAAAACATAAAATTTAACAAATGAATAATTCACTGAATATATTTGTGAATTATTTAGCCAGCTCTATATGCTGAATAAATACAGGCTGACGCAAAGATCAGGGGAGTCAGTACCTTTCTAATGACTTCACCATATTTTGGATCAGGCCTTACAAGGAAAAAGAAAATTGACAAATAATTTATTTGAAAGCAATTCCATAAAATCTTGACAAGTTGTTCTCATTTTCTGATGTGTATAAATTGCATTCAACCCATGTCAAACACATTTTGAAAAATGTATGCTCTGTTCAAAGACAGTTTGTAAACAGAAAATTTCAACTTTTCCACCCACCTGTTGTGTGGGTGTAACTTTTGGGCAAGTCACACTTTGGAGAAAGCCAACATTTTTAAGAGGTAAGAAATTAAATGTATCATATTAAAGGTGATTAAAAATTAATTTCTAACAAGAAACAGGAACTTAAGAAACTTGAAACTCTTTTTGGTCTTGAGGAAACTGATTTATCGAGTTTTTTAATTATAGTTTTGTGAAAAATGCAGCTTGTTGAAAGAATTTCTTTCTTTTCCTAAGTTTATAAATTTGGCTGATAGAAGAGGAAAGGTGAAATCAGATGGGAGCCTGTCTGAATGCATATGTCTCTTGGGTTTAAAAAGTAGAAAGACACAAGATAAAATATACAGTAAGTGGATTAAAACATCTTCAGAAGTGTGTATTTTTCTACTGTAATCCTGCAGTTCAAGGACAAATGAATTAACGGCAATCCCATTAGCTTTTTTTTTCCCCCACAAAAACTTCTGACTGGTGGATCACAAGGTCTTGTGCCATCCTAATTTATGAGTCTGATAGCAAAAATAATTACTAGTATTTGTAATTTTATTGGCAATGTACCAGCTACCATTTTGAGTGCTTCTTCCCAAGAGGGTTTTGCTTAATGACTGAGCAATCACTGACAGAGTTGGGATTTTAGAGTTGCTCTGAGACTTTGGATCGCCTTGTCTGAAAAAGTATTTTTGCCTTTCTGCTAATGAGAATTTTTTTGGAGACCTTGAATAGCTAATTTATTTTGCTAGGTGAGAGAACATGTTTTTCTTATTTTAGGGAAAACTGAGCCAGACTCTCAGCTGATACACCAACAGAGACGCATAGTTTTATCCACTTCAATGGGACTGTATTGATTACTATTGATCACAGCACAACCCCAAGTCTATGTGCTTTTTGGGAAATGTTGTTCACATATAAGGTATTCTGAACTATATTTGCTCACATCAATTAACTTGTTTACAAGAGGCAGTAATTGCATTTGTCCATGGAAGCATATGGATCAGAGCACAATTTCATGCAATTAAGTTCTATTTTTGAAACTCACTGAGTTATAGAACCCGAAGTTCCTTTCTCTTCTGATTTTGATGGATTAATTGATTTGTCCTACTTTAATCTTAAAGCAAAACTGTATATATAATATAGGTTGTGTCTGGACTACTCATTTAATTCTTAAGTATTCATTCTGATAAGTTAGGATCTATAACATTTAGTTGAGATGAACGATTAGATGTTATATGTACAGTTTGCCTTCTGCCTGTCTTTAGATCTATCAGTTTTAAAATAAGTGGCAATGGGGAAAATAGAGGATTTTAGAATCTAGATTTTACAGTTTTCAAAATTTAAAAAAAATGCTAGATTTATTGTATTCAGAGGCTCAACTGTGTACATTAGTGCTGTCATTGTTGATTGATAGCAGTTCAGGACCTTGCAGTTTGGCTTCTCGTCTTGGGAACTACCATGCTTGGGCTCTGGCTCAACCCTCCATGTTGAACAATACAGCTGGGCAGGTATATTAAACTGCTGATGTGTCTGGTGCACCAGAGGCTGACAGGAAAAACCTAGTCCTCCTAAGGCAACAAGTCACGTTCAGTATGTCTGAGTTAAACCGGAAATCCTTCAAGAGCCATAAAGGCAACAGCTTTTTCATGCTATTGTGTAACTCAAGGACTGGATAGAAAACGTTAATGTTCCTGGTGTTCTGGCATGAAAAGGAGCAGGAAGTGTTTTGACAGTGCAGTTTGTATGCCACTGCCTTTGTCCGTACTCTATTTCAAAGGCTTTAAATAGATGCTTTCAGACACTGTCTCTTGTTCAACATAATGCACTTTAGCAAAGTGTAGAATATTATACCCCAGTAAATGTTGTTTGGTTGACTGTGTCTTAAATTGTTTCTATAGGAAGAAACAGAGTATGCTGTTGAATATCAAAGGAGGAAAAGAGTGAATTTAGGTCTGAATTGTACCCGTGCTCAGCTAATCACCCAGACATGACACAAAGACTTTTTGAGGACATGGGCACTGCCACAGAAAATGCGGACAAAGGTACATTTAGCCCAGTATTCTTTCTCTGCTAGTGACTAGCACCCAACACCTTCAGAATCAGGTGAGAAAGATCTCTCAGCTGTCAGGTTCACACCACCATACAGTGTTCAAATATTTTTGGTGCCTGAAAAGGTCAAAAGCATTTTGATAAAGTCTCAGGACTTCCACTCCTTTAGTAAAGCCCTGAAACTAGCAGGGGGATTAGGGAGATAGGCTAAGACCTCCTGGTGGAGCAGGCAACAGGAACTGCATCGTTCTCAGCTGTGTCTGGAATTATGCCAGCCACACAACATGGAAGAGATGCTGTTATTACAACCTAGCCACTATTTTTATTGCTTTTTTACCTGTGAAACCCATTTGTGGCTTCAGATGGGGCAGGAATCCCAGGACAGTCTTGTATATGTCCTTGGTGGGATTATTGGGGTTTTCACAAGGACAACACTGCTCATACGGAAATGTCCCTAACTGCTATGCATCCACAAATGATAAAAAAAAATGTGACTGTGTGCAGGCCATTTTGCCTGCATGTTACTAGAAGCAGCATTGGAATGAAGGTCCAACATTTGTAATGACTGTCAGAGATCGTTTAGCTCATTTCTGCAGGAAATCAGAGGTGGCATGGACAGTTTTCACTCTTTCAGCTTTTGTAGTTACTGAGGCAGTTTAGGGAAACACCATCTTTTCTCTGTCTGTGTTGGGACACTATTTTATATATGTGGAGTTTGTGAGTAATCCTGCCTCAAGGACAGAGTAACATTCCCCAGTGGAAGGATATGTTGTCATATGAGATATTGCAAGTTTGGTGTGTTTGGTTTTTTGTTTCAATTTCACTTTCTCACTCATCTTATTCAGTCTCTGCAGAAGCATGGTATTACATTTAAAGTGCAAATTTACATAGCAGCAATTTGTCAGTTAACGTGAAAGAAGCAGGTGTGGTGCTTCAGCTCATAACAGGGATGTGATTCCTCGCTGAACAAAGCCTGACACACTTTTAACTGGCTTGTTTACACCATCAGCACTGCTGTTTCAACAGCCGCGCTCTCCAGTATCTCATATTAATTGGCAACTGCAGCCAGAAGGTATAAAGTGTCACTGTAAATTGCTGGTTGTTGAATGACGCATGTGAAACCAAATCACTACCTTAAATGTGGTATAGTAAGAAACACAGCGCTTAGCATGCAGACCTGTCGCTCCTGCAACTCCAGCTGTGAAAGGAGGAATATCCCCCATAAAACACTGCACTTCTCTGTTGTCTCTGGGGGTTTCTAAAGAGAAGCTGGGGATGCTGTGATTGAACGAGTAGCAGTAGCTGCAGTAAATACAGCACTATCAGCTGGTTACCAGCTCTGTGTACTGCCTAGCTATTAACTGTAATGTGGCAAAGCAAAACAACTCTCTTAGATACACCAAGAGCTTTTATTAACTGTCTCAAGGATTTTGCTCCCTCCACTTCCCTTTGCTCCTTGGTGTTTGTTTCCCTGCTTTTTCTGTCTACCTGTCACCTCTGGTACCTGTCCTTTTCAGCCACCTTAAAGTGCTACACCATCATCAAACTCAGTCTTTCAAGCATTTTCCTTCATGCTTTCAATTCCTTATTTTTGATTACAATGCCAGTCTTTGGTCTTATGTTGGCGACTGACCTAGTGTTCATTTTTATGTCTCTCTTCATTTTCCTCCAAGTTTCAAATCTCTGGTCCATCTTTCAGACCCCTTATATCTGCACTTCTGTCTCTTTCGTGCTTCTGAAATCCTGACCTGAATTTTGACATCCCTTTTTGACAACTGCAGTCTTTTTTGTCTTTTAATTTTTATTCTTCTATCATCCTAAAATAACAGCAGGAAACCCCTCTTCTGAGCCTTGTATTCCGAATTTAATCCTTTTTGAATATCTTTCCTTTCATTAAAACTAATCTGAGGTGTACTATAGTCTTTCTCACTAGCACTGTGGATATCATTGTTATGACGCTCTTCTTACTCCTCTCATCCCATCCCACCTATTATTTCTCTTTTTTGAGGCTTAAGTCAAAATGCAGCACTCATTTCATGGGCTTAGTGGTTTTTGGTCAATCCCTACAGCCCTCCTTCCTGTATCCGCAGAGAACCTTTTTCCCAGCCTGTTGCAAATGTCACATCTGCATCTTGTCTCTCTTACACAATAAGAACAGGGAATGCGCTGCTCCATATTTGTTAAGCCTTGTGCACCTCTCCAAACTATACAAGAAAATGTCATATTTATCTATTATTAATAGGACTGAATCTTCAGTCCCCTTGGCTCACCTCAATATAAAAGCAACAGAAAATACTCAATATATTTGCTTTGCCAGGATGAGAAAATTAATATTTTATTTCCTTTTATTAAATAAATAATGTTTTGCAGGACTACCATCCTTTGAGGTATAGAGATACTGCATTAATTACCACCTATTTCCTTCAATCCTCCCAATGAACTAAAGGAGAATCACTAAAATGCTTTTGCTATTTCTGATTAAACCAATGCTTTGAGAATTTATTTCAACCTCAGATGAATTTGTGCAGTTCACAATCAGTTCTGTTATGATAATGCTCTTTCCCTCCTCACACTTGCTTGGATAAATGCCTGTCCCTCAATGTAGGCTTGCACCCTGGTGGTAGCTGTGATATAAAGCACAGGCTTGAAGATGGTAAGAGAGGAGTTGTAAGTCTCCAGCTGTTGCAACTTCTTTATCTAGCTCTCTTTTTATTTTGACCTCTTTAATAGCTATTGTTAGCATCTTTATCAAATCAGGAGTGTCATTCCAGTAAGTTCTCCACATGTTCCTCTCCTGGCTGCTCTGCCATGTTAATCTGTATTCTGTAATGAATATGACTGGAAGCTATCTATCCACTCTGTGCAGCACTCCAGGGTTTTGCGAAACACATTGGGGACCGTATTTATTTAAACATTACTATAAATGCAAAATGAATGTCATACTTTTCACAGAATAGCCTTGAGTTGGTTCGTTTTATGAAAAGCGCTCTGTTTGTGAAATCTCACTACTTGCTAAAAGACCAGCAAATGTTTTCTGGGGAAAGTAGACAGAAGATAGGGAATCATCAAACACTAGGAAATCGATCATAACTGGATTTTCCTAGCTAACCAACAATTCAAAAATATTAGTACTTTTTGCAGAATTTCTTCACCTGTAAACCTTATTTTTTATTATATTTTTTTCAGTAAGTTTGATTCAGGCCCTTTGGTGTCAATAAGATGACTTGTAGCAATCAGTGAATACAGAATAACTCTTTATAAAATAAAATAATTATTACTGCCTTATAGTTAGGATGAAGTTTTCCTGAAGCAGATTATTTGAAAGCGGGTCACTGTAAAATTCCTTGCATTCTCTTCAGAAGAATTTAAGACCTCTCATTCCAGAGAGAAGATGCTGTGCTAAGGTGACCCCACTCTGATTCAGCACTGCGAAAACTGTAAGCCTCACTAGGTTTCCCTTAGGACTGCTGGCTCTGCCCCATTCTGTTTCTGACCACAGATGTTCAAGAAGAGACATTACAATGTGTGTCATTTAATCCTCTCCACCTCCACATTTATTGTAAGACTGCAAAGTTGTTTAGGAAGAGGTATGCCAGGAAAATAAGTTACTACAGTTTTTCTACCTGTTCTGCAGCACAGTGTTTAAACTTTTAAGTCTATTACTCATTATAAGTATGGTGGATGGGTTCAGTATCTCATTAATTAGAAAGTCAGCAGCGCATTTTACCAGGTAGGAGGACATAGTCCAGCTACTAAATATATGTCATGACATCTTAAAGAGTGCAAGGTTGCACTGGCAAACGATTTACTTTAATATATTTTTAACAGTGCTGAAAGAATCACACAGTGCGCTTCACTTAGACTTCAAGATTATTTACTCTTTTTATATGAAGTCATAATAGAAGTAAAACCAAAGCAGTAATCAAAGGAGCAGAAATCAAGCTCAGGACTCTCCTGTTCCCTGGAAAGAAAAATGGGGCTACTTTTACCTTTCTGTAGGCTCTTGGTTTCCTGGTCTCTACATTTCTACAGGAGGAGAAGGTTTGAATTCCCTCAGACTATGAAAGTCCTGAAACCCCTACCTCCGACTTCTTGGCCAAGTACTTAAGCTATTAGTCCTGTATTCCTCTGCAGTTTTTAGGAAAATGTTCCTGATTCAGATTTATAAGTGATTTTTGGTCAGTGTCCGTCCAGGAGTCTGCTCCCAGGCATTTCATTTGAGCAGGTAGGAGCATCTCTGCTGCTTTGCTGACTGCTGTTGTGCTTAATGATTCCTACCAGCATCTCTGCATTCATCATACAGGCTTTCCTAGTCTGGCCCAAGCCACCCAACCCTCCTTAGGTATGAGGAAAACGTATCTTTAACTCTGGCCTTTGAATGTTTGTATGTGGAGCCTAATTTGGAGGTTAGGTCTGCTTGCAAGAGGTGTCTGCCTTCACGCTGACTTGTGAAAGAATGACGATTTAGTGTATAACTGGTGATATTGCATTGCTCAGAGAACTGAGCCCTGTGCCTTTCTTCTCCTCTGTTCCATGCTGAGAAAAGTTAGACACTTTCTCATGATCCTGGCTATTAGAGGAGTGAGAAACATGGGTTGATGTAACACAGAGCGGTTAAAGAAAAGAAACCCATTGGGACAGTCTTAGACATGCTGCTAACTTTAAATGTATGAATCTGTCCCATTTAAATCAAAGTTAATCAGAAGCTGGGAATTTTTGTGATTGGGGAAAAATTAAGCATGCACTTGAATGTTTTCCTAAATTAAAACACTGACTATGTTTTTCTTCAGTTAAAGATGGACCTCTTGTAGGAATTCAAACGTTAAACTGTTCGTAGTGGAACTTTTAATGTGATTGTATGTCTTCACAGATGAAACAACACATGTTAAGATCAGTGGCAAAACTGAGAATATACTCTTACTTTCCACTTACACCACAGTTTTATCTTGCTTTTATAAAACCCTGTGAACTTCTGGTAGTAATTTCTAATAGTAATTACTAGTAGTTAATGTAACAGCTGTACAGTATTAAATAATTAGCCTGTGTATAAGGTATCATAATCTTCACCATAATAAGAGGTGATTGTAGTGAGTTTTTATACCGGTCTTCATTATTGTATGATTTGGTACCTGCTTGATGTTACTTTCCAAAGTGCATGTATTAAATCTTGTCATTTAAACAAATGAAAATTATAAAAGGGAGACTTAACACTGTTTCTTGGCCACAAGTTTTTACAGCACTTGTGAAAGATTCTTTATGACAGATATGAAGACATGTTACTAAAATACTTTGTCTTTCTGGAAACCTATCACAGTCTATAAATGTCTCCCAAAATAATGCTGAGAGCATTCCAATATTGCCATCCCAAATATACCCATTTTTCCCTTGTCTTGAAACAAACCATAGAGAATCTTTGGTTTGGACTGTCAGGAATAACAGTCACCCCTAAAGGGAGATATTTGACTTCCATCTGTTTGGGTTTGGTTTTTTTTATTTGTTTGGTTTTTGTGCTTCTAGTCTCCTAATTTTTTAACTAGTTTTTTCTTCGGAAGAAACCTTATTTGACCTTCTTCCTGAGTTTTGAGTATTCAAGCAAAACACAAAGAACTAGCAAAGTACTAGCAAAAGGATTAGCATAATTTAGAAATATAAATTCATCCTCTCACTCTAATGGAAAATCTGCTAGGAACAATTTGATGTCTTTGTTCATATTGTGTTATCCCTCATGTAGTTATTAATTTACATTGCTCTGTGAATGTGCATGAACTTCCTAACTTTGTCGTCTTTGGTATTCCCGCAGCACAGACCCTGCTGCCTGACGCTGATGTCTGTTGCTCTTGCATGTGGAGGGTCACTTGCAGTTTGTGATTGTGTCTTTCATTCTCTTTCATTCATTTTGCTAAAGATCACTTCTCTTCCGGTAATATAATGTGACTCAGGATCACAAGCAGAAAGCTTTGTGGGAAATTGTTTTCTGTTATTTCTATTCAATACCTTAAGCCACTTGCATATTTTGTGCTTTATTTTCCATTCATGGTTCCATTTTACAAAAATGGTTTTGTGTTCAGCCACAGGCATGGGCTGTGCATGCAGCCCATATTTCATTCATTCTCTGTAGGCTTTTAAGTTCAGTAGTAAGGCATATTTTGATAACTGAAATGAAAAATAATATTTCTAAGAGATTGTGTTGATCTGAAACCAGTAATAAATACACTGCTATTAACAGAAGTGAGCAGTAATTTTGGGAACCGAACATAGTAAATAGCAAACAGCCCAACACAGAGTTTTTAGCTTCAATATGTGGATCTAACCAGCCCAAAGCGCTGATCAGGCTCACAGTGCCTTCTCTCCTGCCTGAGACCAGGCCAAGAAGGGGCTTCATAGAGTGATCACATCCGATCCCAGGTTCTGTCTCCAGATTGACTCTTAATACTGGTGTTAGTTCAGTAGTTTCATTGCTAATACTTGAAAGGATTCTCAGAATGGTTATCTTACCATAAGGTGTTAGTGTTTGGGAAATAGATATTGTAGGATATAAACAGGCCAAGCGAGACACATCATTTTTGGGAACACACTAATTATATGAAAGTACCTGAAAATTCTTGGCCTTGGTGTTTTTCACCTGGGGAAGGCTGTGGATAATACCATATTTTCTATTGCACGGGGTGCATGTTTTCTTATCACTTTTGTTAAGGCTAAGAGACTAAGAAGGGCTTGGAATGATGGAGCTGGGGGGGAGGTGGGTTGAAAGGAAGGTTCAAACAAAGAAGTCTGGAAAAATATGACTCTAATATACAGTAACTTATTAAAACCAAGGGAAAGGAATTTTAAGAAAAGACCTTTGTGAAAGAGCACTGAGTTTGAACACCCACAGTTTGCTCAGAAAGGTGACTCAGGCCCAATGAACACCAGGTGAAACAAATAAAGAATTAGTTCTGCAGTTGCTGGGTGGTCCAGGAGAAGCAAAGGCCAATGAGGGCCAGGAAGGCAAAGTAAAAGGGGTTAGCAGCCTTTCCCACATTTGGTAGTTTAAAAGAGAGTACAAAAGGGGAGCTGCAGTATTCGTGATCTCTTTCTGGAAGGGAAATCCAGATGGACTTAATTCTGGAGAATGACATTCCATTCTAAGGTAAGCTAATGAAATTTTTTTCTGGCTTAACTATGTAACTTGTTTTGTTGTTTTTGGGAGGAACAAGTCTGACTGGGAGCTAATTCCTTTTTACTTCTGTGCAAGTTTTAATGCTGTCTTATGCTAAAATTGCAGGATTGGCTCTTCAGTGCTGTTAGTTTGAGTAGGCAATACTTCAGTGAGAGCATGTAAAGATGCTTACGTTAATGAAAGATGGTTTCAATCCCAGTACTGGGAGATATTACGTAAGACATGCTTTAGCATTTATTGTGTATGGGAAAGGTAGAAGCTGCTAAATGTAGGGTATCTCTGTGGCCTCTTCCATATTTTTACTAGGAAGATCAGTTCAGTATCTTTTGCTTTTTTATTTTTTAGCTCCCTGTCTTCTGTTTTATGCAAAGCTTTGTTTTTTGGAACTGAATATGCTGGGAAATACTTAGAAGCAATGAGGAAAAGCATGGTTTGATAGTACCTATGTCTTTAGTTAGGTTTTCATCTAGTTCTGGACTTAAGATCTCTGGATGGAAATGTATGCTGTTATGAAAAGATTTCGCTACAGAAACAGTGGCAACTTCATAGTTTGTTTCTTGAGGTGTGACAGCATGTTGTCTTTCAAAGTTTTTTAGGATATTAAGCTTTAATCTAGAATGAAGCATGCTGATATACGTGTTTCCCCTTAGTCATTGTGATGCATCTGAGTTGACAGTGAAATAATTCAACTTGTGCTTTTGGAGTCATCTTCCATTGTCTTGTGTAAACTGGGTCAAATTCACCTTTTAGCTGCACTGGAATGACTCCTCTTTGTGTAGGAGGAGAGTGATCTATTTTGGAGGTATCTTCCTCTGCTGAGGAACTGATAAGGTACCAAAGTTGTTTTCTTAACGGAGCTTGCATTTCACCATCTATTTGTGTAAGGAGAATTGATACCTTTTTTGACAATCTGTCATGAGGTAACACTTCTAAAGAAGTGCCAAGGATCCTTGAGCACTGATTTAAAGAAATATGTACTTCAGCATTTGAAATAAGGAAGAAAAATCTTCCTTCCTGCAAAAGAAACACGTCTTGGAAGAGCATAGTGCTTTGAACTGAAAATGTGTGCTGCCCTTCAGTGAGCTTTACTGTAGAACTACCACCAGCTTTACTGTAGAACGTTCATTAGGTTCATTGTCACAGCTGTAAAAGCCGTGACGTTCTATCCAGTAAAACTACTCTTTATTTTCCTTTTTATACACCTTTTCATTGCTTCTCTCAATTAAAATGGTTTTTGCAACTCTCCTGTATTCAGGACCAATGAAATGAAAGAGAATTATATGTACTGTCACAGTCATACTGGGTTTTGCTAGATAGTGGCAAGAAATAGTATTTGGTTTGGATGTGGGGTAAGTAATACATGACTGCTTACTGTAAGCATATACAAATTTATAACCTTTATCTGTTGCATTGCTGTCTCTACTTCTTGTGCTGAGTTCCGTTCTGCTTTACGTGTCCATGAAGCACTACAGATGCAACTGGTTGCAAAACAGCCCTGAGGTTAAAACTGGGAAATGCTTGCAAGCTTAGTCACAGAGTTATAAGAGTGACTAGGGAGGAAACTTGTGTGGAGACCATCAGTTAGTGTTGCATCGTTAGCATGTGTAGTAGGAGCAAAAAGAGACCTCTGAAAGTCTTTGAAGAATATCGTAAAATCTCTTCCCTAGTAGCATCCCAAGGACTTCTTTTGTACTTCTATGTAACATAAAAAAACTATCTTGTCTTGGAGTCCAGTCCACTACCAGTAATGTGCTTTTGGTTCCTATGGCTTGCCTCTTTTGTATTCCTGCTCCTCCTCTTGCTTTCTGCCAAAATACTAGCATTTTCTGCCTAACTTGCTACTTTGTTAGGGTATAGGCTGTCTTTGTGCTAAAGGCTATGGAGCAAGAGTGAAGGGCAATGCATGCTTCCTTGTATGAATTCATGAAGTGTCAGTATACAAGGTCTTAAGTTCTTGTTTCTTCACAAGTTCCCCTCCAATAGTGATTATGCTGTTTTGTTCCTCTAAAGATGAGTCTTTCACCATTTAAAAAAAAAAAAAGAATAATCTCGTCGAAACTGGCATTAAATATCACATCTACAAACTTTGTAGTAAAGCAAGTGGACTGGCAAGAAACTCCTGTTTCTGTATGATAGCCTGTGTTCCTGTTTTGCTAAATCCCATCATGTTTCCAAAGCAGTACCTGCTGTTCTCAAACAACACATGCTGTTACCGGCTCTACACTAGACCAGCTGGCATATTCATGACTGAGGAGACTGGCTGGGCAGGGCAGTGGGAAGGAGGAATGCCTGGTGTAAAGGGAATTGACCTGTAAACATACTTTTGACCATGGCTTGTTCCATAAATAACCTTATGCCCTACTGCCTCCTCAGCTGCTGGTTCTGTCACATGAGCTCTAGCGTTGGAGCACAATCCCCCTTTGAAATATTTATCCTCCCAATACTGCTGTGAAGTTGGGAATTACTTCTCCCGCTGTTCATGTAAGGAATAAAGCCTGTAAGACTAAAAGGCGGTGCTGCTCTGTATGCAGGAATACTATGACACAAAAGAAGACTAAAGCTAAATTTTCCAAGTCCCAGTTATGGTTCCTAAAAAAATAAGAAGCAACTTTGCTTTTTTGTTGGTGTGCTCCAAATGATAAATGCCTGCCAGGCTCTTAACACCATTAATCACATATTTCCCTAGACTCAGTTCAGTGCCATGTCATGTGCAAAGCCATGGCCAGAATTCTATATGGCATTGAACCACTGTTTTTTTTGGATATTGCCAGGGGGATAAATATATTTTCCCTGGATTACAAATAGGTTTTTCTGGCTTTACTTTCCACTTCAGTGGCTGATGCAGGACTGTTTTACTGTAAATTAGACACTGATATTGTATACAAAATATGGCATGCCCAGGAAGATGCAGGGCTGTGAATTATAGGTGCTGCTTCATGCAAACAACATATTGGTATAATGTAGCAGCAAAATGAAGTACAAAGTATTATCAGTTCTCTTGTATATTCTGGATTAATTTCATCCCAGATGGTGACAGGATTAATGTATCACCAGAATTGCCCCTTGTTGTTTCTTGATGATTAATAGCTTATCTGCATTCGTGTCAGTCTAGAGTAAAGCAACACTACTAACTTAAGTAGTGGAAAGTGTCCTGTGGAAGCACTGCTTGCAAAGCAAAGATCCAATGCATGGTGATAATGTTGTGGGCAATGCCAAATGGAGTTTGGACTTACTGGAAAGTCCAACACCTTTAAGAAACTTGATTTTAAAACCTTGCACGTAAATATACACAGAGATTTCTTCTTCTCTGAATTAACTATATGATGGTTTATTTAACAGGCTGCGGTGATGTGAGAAGTGTCTTACTGGGCATTGAGTTATACAGCCTGACAGAGAAATTTACTGTCAAGATGAACAAAAAAATCTATGAGTGGCTTCAGATGACAGATAAGGTTAAAGCTGCTATATTCTCCTTGTCTAAATCATAGGATAAAGCTTAATAATCTATTTATTCTAAAAGCAGCTTCTTTGTGTCTTCAATAATTGATTTTTGAGGGAGAAACAGGTTGACTACTGTTCAGGACTCTCTCTGCTCAGATTTAGGGCCCTAATGTTCTGTGAAGTCAGAATTTCACAATACTAACTCTCCTGGCTGTGGAGCAAACAGGAATTGAATGCCGCTGGTGCAGTATCTGCCTCCTAGCAGAGGAAGGTCCCTGCCACCTACCTGTCACCAAATCGGGCAGAGGGGAGCAGGAGGGGACACTGCTGCTATTCTAGCTGAAAGGGGGGTGAATGCCAGGACTCTCTGCTGGCTCTAATTGATTTTGAGGAGATATTTTGATTTTTTTTTTTTTCTGAGGCAATCTAAGGTCCTATTTTTCTGAAAGCGGGTTAAATGTCTTGCGTTATACAGGAACAAGGCAGTGTGCTGTACAAGATCTGCTCACCATACAGATAACCCGAAGGATCGTCATTAACAAAGATGCATTGGTTCCTTCTCTAGTACTTGGCCAGCACCAATAGGTACTATCAGTGACTGTCGCTGAGTAGGGTTGACTACCCTGGGGAGAGGAGTGGCGTGAGCCTAGAGCAATCTTTGACTCTCTAGAACTGACGTTAAAGGACCAGGTCAGAAAGTATGGTGAGGATGCACTAACCTCTTGAAATTAATGATATTATCATAAATTTCTGGTCATAGTATAAATGTGCTGTACTCTCAGCAAAATACCCCACAAGGCTGAAGTGAGACAGATCACCCTGAGTCAGGAATATGTTTTGGTTTAAAGCATTCTGTGATGATGTTTTTGCTTCCCCGCTTTTCAGATTTAGAAGAGGCAAGGACGGACTGGGAAATCTTATTGATTCCTGAATAAATTTAAAGTTGTTTAACTTGTTGGCCCTAAAGGATGGGGAAATGCTCTGTTTTTACACAATTCAAGTGGGGAGGACCCCTACAAATTATATGAAATCTTGTTCTGTTAGAGTAACAAGTGTATCTCATTCCTTTCGGCTAGGAATATGTCTCCATTCTGTTACTAAAATGGCTCTGTTGTGTCATTTATCAACTCTGCAGTGCATGAATCATTTATCATGGATTTCTATGTGGTCTGAATTTCTGTTAGACACTGCACCTTGTACCCTACTTTTTCAATGCTGCTTAGAGCTACTTGTGCTGTTTTGAAGTTATACCTTCTTCCTGTCACACTTATTCTTTCAGAACTTCTTTTGAACAGCTTTTTGAAAGGAGCCCTGCAGATGTGAAACTTTCTTGATATGACTATCTAATATTGACTCTCTTGCCTCATATTTCACCTCCTATTGATGCTTCTGCTAAACCAACAATGGAGAAATGGATACATAATTCATCAGACCTAAAGGAGAGGAGGGAATAATGGGAAATAATAACTTGCATCTAAGGTTCAAGAAAACTGCTCATTAGTTGAGTTTTTGTTTGCAAGTCTAATACTTTATTACAAAGGGAACTGATTTTAAACTGTGGACTTGTTGTCTCCAGGCAGCAGTAACGTCATCCGTCATTGTGTTATAGGTGCTTGTAGTAAGTCTTCTGCCCTTTTACTTAGGTTCAGATAACTGATTTACACTAGAACAACTAAGAAATTACCTAAATGTTCCCATGATTTTTTCCCCAGAACCACACATCCACGGGTACCTGCTAGTCCTCAATCTCACAGCACTGTGTGATTTCTTCTGGAGCCTCTGGCTGGGAAGTAGCTGAGTCTAACTTCCAGATTCAAGCCACGCTGAAATGGTTGGAAAGTTTTGTGAGGGAAATGAGTGCTCCAGAAAAATAAAGAATAAATAATAACAAAAAGCTGGTCAGTTCAGCCTAAGGCAACTGTCTGCCCAGAAACTGCATGCTCCATCAAAAGCTAAAATATTCAGTCTTTTCGTGCTAGTGGCTACCTCATATTCAGCTGGTCATTACTATCTGTACATGATAACTTAGATCACACTTGTTCATACAGTTGTGGGGTTTGGTGTTTGAAATAGTGTCTGAAATTCTTTGAAAGATCTTGTATTTACACTGCGTCTAAACAGAATAGAAAAAGGCCCAGTCTAAGAGTTTGTCTCTCTTAATACTGAAGACTTGGCTGAGCAGATTCAAGCTGAACAGAGTCTCCTGGAAAAGACGACAACCAATTAAATGGATCTTTTTGCTCCTGGCAGCACAACTCTTCCTCAGTATTGCCCACTTTTCCATTCATTAAAGACTTCCAACATGACACTGTGTTTTTGCCTTCTGCTATATCACTGTACATGGCCAATTTGCCTGCCTTTATGCCACCAGCTTCTATTTCTTCTTTCCTTGTTTGCTATACAGAGGCTTCTTGCAGTCAGGATAAGGATGAGATGTTACTAAGCAAAGTATTTACATATGCACCCACGATTCCTTTGAAATTGTTGCATTTGATAGGGCAGCTGGTTCAAGAGTTCTAGGACTGTAAAGTTACAAGAATGATTGCTTCTTGTTTGGGGATCTGGTAGTGGTGTTAATGGCTGTGTCGTATAATATTTTATCAGAGTAGTCCATGCAGTCATCACTTCCTAGTATTGTTTAAGTCCTTTTTAAATCAGAATGAAGCAAAATTACTCTGTTCTTAATTTCTTGCTAATTCATTCGTGCTACATTCAATGATCACAGCATGCATGAGGCCTAAGGAAAAAATGCAGCTTCCCTTTGGGTGGGACTCAATTATCTGACTGTCTCCATGTGGAGATGCATGTGCACTGGGTAATGTTAACGTGATGTCTAATATATTACACTTCTCTAGCAATATGACTGCTATCACAGAAGGCGATGAGGGTGGGGAAGAAGTGAATGGATTGCCACAACAGTGATGCATTTATATTTGGAACCAGCATTGCCATGCCATTATCAGGATGTCTTTGAGTAAATTTCAGGCTTTAACATCCATCAAGCTGCCTGACAACACTAAGCCTGCATTTGTGAAATGTCTCACAGGATAGAAGCATAAATCTGAGTTATCTACATAACAGGGATATTGAGTTATGTTACACAGGAGGGGCCATAAACATAGCTGCTCTGGAAAGCATATCTAAGAATAGAGACCTAAAATGCAACTCATTGTATTACAGTAACACTGTCTTTATCATAGCTCTAGCTTTCAGCAGAAACAGAAGGAAAGAAATAATTTTAGAATTATCCCTTCAGGCTGACTGCTTAGGCCACACATTTATGTGACATTTTGTATCTATCAAACGTGGGTAAAATTGGATTAGACACTTCTATCATCCTTATTCAGTGGACGACTTATTCAAGCATCTGTTAGCTTAACAAGTACTAACTAGGGACATGCAATTCGTTGAGCAGGAGATGAACCAAGCTTTAGAAGATCTCATCCACTACTGAAATTCAAAGAACTGTGTGAATTTCATAAACTCAGTTGAAACTAATTGTTCTGTCCTTAGCTTATTACCTGGGATACTTAAACTGAAATGTCAGGTTTATTTGGCCTATTGTTTTTCATTGCTACTACAGCAATTCTAGTGTATATCACTTCTATACAGTAACACCATCTGGAAACTAATTATTCTCAGCAGAATAAAATGGATCTGACAAGAGGGAATCAAGATTATCACTGCATCTTTTCCTTTGAGTTGTGTTGCTGTTGTGAATTGAATAAAAAATTTGTATTTGATGTAAAATATCTAAGACTCTGTACTACTACGTAAAACTCATATTTTTACTAATTGTACTGGGATGGTCTTTCCATTTCTACAAAATTTATTACTTTAGAGAAAAATTATTTCAATAGAATGAAGTACATTAAGCCACTCATTGGGATATTCCAAGTCATTCTGTCTTTAGGTCTCTCTAGATTTTTGTTCAAAAACTTGGAGTGGACTGGAGTAAATCATGATGTGGAACAGCACTAGGTTGCAGCTTGTTCTACAAAAAACTTGACAAAGTATTTGCTCAAAACACTGGTGTTCTGGATGTGTAATCAAATTTTTTTTATTTAAAACATGATGCATTACTTTGTATTTCACACAACATGAAAATTATTTAATGGAGTGGGAGTTGGTATGACCATAGACTGATGTGGCTGCTGGCCACTGATGTTAGAGGATCCATAAATTATTACTTCTTTGAAAACAAAGCATAATGGGGAGCTCAGATCCCTCTGATTCCTGCTTTGCCACCTAGACTGACTGCAGGAACATTATTTGGCTCCCTGTCTCCAAGTTCATTATCATCTAGAACAATTAACCCTGTGGTTTTCTGGGGCACTATCCATTTCAGTTTGTTTTGAATTAGATGTTCGTGGTGTCCCATAGACACTTATCTGTGTCAGGCTGAGAACCCTTTAAACCCTCTGACTTCAGAAAGAAGTTGGAATGCAATTGCTGCCAGGGCTGTGTGAGCTCAGCTTCAAAATCATGCTTAAGTCTCCCCTCTCTTTTTAAAGCCCTACCTTGGCCTTTCACAGAGATCATGCAAATTATAAAAGGAGGAGCAGATATGAGGTGAAAACACAACGTAGATTCCCCATCACCACTGGGGAAAGGTCTGAATACAGAGCTGAATCTTGCGATTAGTGTGGTGGACTTTAAAACAAAGTGCCCAGAACGTCATTGTTTGAGCATCCTCCATCCTATGGGAGAAAGCAGAAGAGGAAATGTGAATCAGGAATGTTTGTGTTTCTACTTTGGTACCTAGACTAAAGGACTTGCCCCACTTCACAGGGGACAGGAGCATAATAGTAGTCACACAATACTTCCAGTCGATCTGTAACAAAGAAGAACTAAACAGTCCAGAGATAAGCTTGGTCTTATGTGACTTCCACATTAAAAACATCTGGCTTTATTAAGATTGAAGTATAATTAATTCATCTGAGGGATATAACCATGTCTTAGTCAAGGAGGATATGCTCCGGATAAAAATGACCAAGACTTAATATTAAATAACATGAACACACATGATCAGATATATGTGCATTCACTTAACTTTTGAGTCATTAGTTGCTCTTTTGAGTCATTAATCTACATTCCTTTGCTGGTGGGAAGTAATCCCAAATTCTATCAAACTACTGAAAGGATTTTGTGGAATAAAGGGATCCTTATCTTGGCGTTTTGAGGCTGCTTTTTTTAAAACAAAAAACCAAAAAAAACCCCAACCTTTTGCTAGGATGAAAATGACTGTTCTATAGAAGGACAACAGGATGTAATGGAGGTGGTCTCATGTTGGAGCCCAACGCAACCGTGATGCAGTTTTTAGGTGATGATAGACGTGCAGATTTCTTTTATGGGCTGTACTTGGCTGTGTCTTCTGGGTGAAACCAACATACAATGCACAAATGATGTTCCTGGACATTGCCTAGCAGTGGCAATATAATAAAACATTGCTTTTAACGAATGCTACCAGCAAGTCAATACCAATGTTCCCCAGGCCCTACCTAGCATCATCCATCCCTTCACTTCCTAGAGGATTAGAGGAAGACAGGCCCAGCCTGTGCCCTGGAGAGGTATGTTTTGAGTGTCCATGGACGAAAGCAGAATGCAGATTGCTGGTGATGTGATTAAGCACACCAAGCAGTGATTTGCCTCCCATTCATCTCCAAGGCAGCATTAGAAGTAAACCTAGTTGGACACCTGGTGCATGTAGTGAATGTGCCATAATACTTGGCTTCAGCAAGGTGAAAAATGAAGCTTAGAGTATCTCTCCTTGCAAAAAGGGGCAAACAATAAGTTTAAACGCACACTTGGATGTGCTGAGAAAGACTTGTCTTAATTTCTGGGAGGGTGGTCTCCTACATATAACTAACGGAGTACCACGTGGTAACTGCATAAATAACCACCTTTTTTTCCTAAAGAAACCTGTTTATGAAGGGCTGAGATAAAGGGTAAATCCACTTTTACACTAAACAGACAGGGGATGGTGTGAAAACCAATTAACTTAATACACTAGAAAAGGGGCAAAAACAAAGCCTTTATACATGGAAAGAAGGAAAGCCTTGTCAGTTACTAATGCTTTCTTTTCATGCTAAAAGAACAAATGTAACTTTGCCAGGGTTTTTGCTCATAGATAACAAGGAACTCAACAATTTGTAATAGTCTTATCCTAAAAACAACCTTAATTACTGCAAAACCAAAGGCAGAACATACAGAATACTTTCTAGAGACATTGCTTCTTAATTCATTGTATCTAAACTTTTTACCTGACAGTTGGGTCTAAGCCTTTATGTGCACTGTCTAGATGGTAGCCCCTCATCAGAGGGGAAAAAATAGTCTGTCTAAAATTGGGCATGTTCAACAATCCAGTTGAGCTTTGGAGGCTATGCTTTGAGTTGCTGGTAACTGGTGCTCATGGTGTCCCTTGTGTAGAGGTTTTTGCAAGGATATATCATTGCACACTCAATATATGCAAGACAGACAGTGAAGGGCAGTTTGCTGAATGGAGGTGCTGGACGGAGACGTGTTCAGTGCAATGTTCCTACAGGAAACCCCCCTATGTGAGAGATCTTTGAGGTGTCCCAGTGATATGGTTTGCTTTAACTCTAGAAAGCTGAGTATGAATGTTGGAGACACAATTTGAGGCAGCCCTGCAGTGTTCGCTCTCTTCATCTCCTGTACTAAAGAAACATTTGCTGTGACCCAAAATAAACAGTCCTGTGATCCTACACTGAGCCACAGCAAGCGGACTGTCATGCTTCAGACTGTTCTCATAAGCTCATCTGGGACCTAAACAGGTCCCAGAATGAGGGAGGAGCAGAGTTAAAATCCTGCGCTCATAACTGTGTTCTGCCCCTCAGTCAATATGAGCAGAAAGATCCCTGCACGTAGGGGAGCACTGTGGTCTTTGAGTCCACATACAGAGAACAGGTTTCACCTGGTGCATTGTTCTTTATTCTCTTTGAAAAACCTAATCCTATGTAATCATCATATGAATTGAGTCAGACAATTGAGTCAGAATAGTCTTCCTCCAGCAGCTCTGGGAATAGTATCACAGCAAAATGAAGCATTCCTTTTCAATTCCTAGTGTAACTCAGTATAATAATTCTTCCTATTCTCTCATCATTTCCCCTCTATTTCCTCTTTCACTTAGAGGTTTCCTTATTGAGAGAGGCTATGATTGAAGACAGGAGAGTGATAGAAGCAGCATACTTAGAAAACAAGTGAAGTCATGGAGTCACTCATTATCAGTAGCTGTATGATGTAAGTTTGTGAAGTTGCAGGAATTACAGGATCTAGATAGCATGCTGGGAACTGTTTTTTCTATTTTAGTAATAAAATGGTTGTGACTGAGAAGGATCATCTACTCATGCAGTAAGAAGTGTTGACGTGTGGCCAAGTCAGCATGAATAGCTGTATTCAGTACATTAATGGAAATAAACAACTTCATTTCCAAGAAGGAAAGGGTTGTTTGGTTTGGTTTTTTTCTTTGTTGTTGTGTTGTTTTTCTGGTTTTGTTTTGTTTTTTAAATAAGCTTATATCAATTGTCCTACGAAGCAGACTTAACTGACAACAAAATAAACGAACTACATGAGCACGTAATTTTCAGTACTGAAGAGCCCAGTGGATTAATACTTCTGCTAAGTACAATGACTATGGAATAGTGCCTCCTATCTTGTCTTTACGTCCTGTATTTTACAAATGAAGAGCAGTGGAACTTGCAGAAAAGCAGATATTTTTGTGGATTGGTGAGGAAAAAAAATATGGGGGGGAACCACTCACAAACTAGGGCAAATCTAAAAAACCAAAACAACAACAAAGCTGCCAAATCAGAAATGCACAGGTACTACTGAAATCTGAGTGTTACAGGAGATTGTATAATAAAACTAAACCATGAGTTTAGTATATGCAAACTTCAACTCTTTACCTTTCTCCCTTCATAAAGTTTAATTTTGAAAATGAGCTGCAGTTGCTTTACTTGGAAGAACAGATGTAACTGGTGTGCAGAGCATAGCTCAGACTAGTTTGCCTTCCAAAAATGCAAAACATTTGAAATGATGCCACAAAAGTAACACGGCAAATGCAGCTTTGAACAAGGGTGTCAGTGTTTACAACCAATGCATAAGGAAGTTGGATTATTAAAAAAAAAAATTAAAAACTGCTTTGATGTTTGTGTTTATAGGTCATTAGTTTGCTGTATATTATGCAGATGTACTCAGCTGTTTGCTAGAAAGGGTTCACTTGCATAATACAAGCTTTGACTTTTATTTTAAACTATTTTATGTAACTTGTAATTTTTGATTTTCTGAAGCTAGCTGCTGTTTTTTTCAGTTTAAGGCTGTTTTCTGGGGTTAACCTCTTAACTTACTTTATAAAAGGTGAGAATTATCCACTTTATTAAGTAGAATCACTGAAGACGTAGAAAAAACTGCTTTTCATCCTCTCTCTTCTTTTTTTTTTTTTTTTTTTTGCCAAACTCCAGATTAGTAGCCTTCCAACAAGAGTATAAACTGGCAGAAAGCCTAACATCTTTCAATAAAAAGAATACTCATTACTGTCAGCAGAAGAATGAGTGGACTGTGCTTGCTAATGAGAGAAAAAGTAGAATTTAAATAGAAAAAGGAAATACTCTTTGATGCTTTTAACAAACTTCAGATCTTTGGTACTGCCCATGGGTTATACTTGTGTGCCCAGCATCACGTCTTATTTTTGCTTCATATCAGGCAGAATAAAAACAATGATACCTTAATATAATGAGAGGATGCGAAAACAGTAGTTTTTGGGTGAGGAAGTGAGGGCTTGAAAGGGAAAAACTCAATGTTCTTTTGCTTTGAGTTTGACCTGGCATAATTACGTACATGTGAGTAGATTTCTCTTCCAAGAAAAAAAAAAGCGGCTTTAATTTCCTCAGTCCGCTACAGGAAAGGAGTTTTACAGCTTTAACTGGCTTCTAAAGGAGTAGTTCCTGGCTGCTGAAGGACAGCAAAATGCATCCCTTCCCCTCTGTCCTGAGCACGTAGTCTTCTTTCTTTTGGATTATGGTGCTGACTTGGGGAATTTGGAGTAGATGGAAAAGCCCTAGGTGAGAAGGAAACAGTGGCTTTCCCACAGCCAGACTCACTGACTCCTTCTGCTTTGGGTTTCTCCCCATAGGTGTTCCAAAACCATAGTTGGCAACAATTAATCTTTTATTAGTATTTTCATATTCAAGAAGGTACAAATTATATTCTAATGAAATGTAGGTAAACCAAGTAGGGAGTATGCGTTCTATCACAATGCAAAGGCATGTCTTTTCTGTCTCTAATACTTAAATAAATAAAAAAGGACTGCTTCCTAATGCTAATGGAGGAAAATCAAGTAACTTCTGAGAAATTAATCAACACTTCAGAGGCAGAACTGGAAAGGGAACCTGTATCTCCTGACTCCTGGCCGTGAATTCCTTGTAAGAACATGGCATCATCAGAACCAGAGGTTGCAGAATGACATCTGTTTCAGCAAGGCTTATAATCTGTGCTCCTGCCAATGCTCTTGAGTCCTACACTTGTTAGTTCAAATGTAGGCTGTATAAAACAATCACTGGTGTCCATAGGATTTAGTAATAAAAGTGAAGAACGCAGCTATAAGATTACAAAGCAAAAAGTGTGCTAGAGTGGAAGAGGCTACTGTTGTCGGAACTAAATGTTCCTGGTTAAAGGGGTGAAAGCAACAGGTAACACTTAACAGGTAAATTCATAAGGAAGCAATATTTAAATGTCAGCATGTTAATAATCATGCTGAACTATGCCACATGACAACTGATGTAATAAGTTTTAAATTAGATAGAAGGAAAAACTCCTTTGAAGTGCAGCTATTATTTGAAGTACTTTTAAAGTCATCATATTATGATCCATCAAAGAAAGATCAGTAAAAAGAAGTATGGTAAAAGTTATTCTTGAAATACACTTCTAGATTATTCAGCATAGTGATTCATGCTATATGTTATATTATGCTGCTCTTGAAGCATGGCTAGGGAAACTTGTGACTAATATATCAAATGGACCCAATCTTGAGAGATAAATGTCTTCAAGTATGAAATGAGTGTTCGTGTGTAGGTAGGTAACTTCAATGAGTGATCTTACCATTGCTTTATGGGACAGATCTTGTAGCTGCTTAAACTGATATTACTCAACTGATCTCGGGGTAGTACTGACTCATACCTGCCCAGCATTTGCTTCTAACTCTTGCTAAAAATTCTCTTTTCAGGTAGCATAATAGCATGGCCCAAAGTACACTGTCTGTTGGATCCCATTTGCCTGTTAAAATAAATCTGTGTATTGAACTGCTGTAGCAATGGCTAGTTTTGGGAGGGTGAATGGGATTTGTGTTTGTGTGTACACACACACATATATATATAGTCTATAATAGTGTGGGTATAGCATGTAGCCTATGCCACCCTGCTTCTTACCATGAACATATATATATGTAAGAAGCAGGGTGGCACAGGCTTATACTATAGAAAAGTATGAAAACAGTTAATGAAGATATTTTTAGTGGTGCATTGCTGGAATCCTGTAATTTCAGCAGTGATGGAATTGTTTCAGGCTGTTTGGATGCTACTTTATACACCAATGAACTGTAAAAATGTGGAATAATAGGGAAGAGGCCCTTTAGTTTGTGCTTACGTGCAGTTCAGCTTGTGTCCTGCATGCTCAAAAAGCAGGAATTTGAGTTGCTGTCTTTCATCTTCTTTAATCTTGTGGACATATGTGAAAAAGTTGAGACTATTTTCCTTTCGTATCTTTGCAGACATTTGTAAGAGAAGAGGAAAGTGGCTATTCAGTTCACCAACAGCCTCCTCAAATTAACAGGAATCGATAGGCACATACGGCATACGACTGAAAATCTCTCAAATTATAATTGTTTGGGCACACAAGGGATTTTCAACTTTATACACAGCCACCAACCTTGTGTTAGTAACATCTTTTTTTAATGGGAAAAAAAATATGTAAATGTACTTTTTTCTAAATCCTTGTTATTAGTTTCTAGTATGAGCAGGGCTACTCTGGGGAAAACTGAGCAACTACATCCTTATAAGAATTTAGCTGATTTGGATTTAAGCCTAAGCTCAACACACTTAAGGAATGCCAATAACTGGTTGCCTAGCAAAGGTACTGTTACAAGTACCTGGCTTTATCATATTATCTGGTCTCAGGGGTATGTGGCAGGTTTCCTTGCTAAGGTCATGCAAAGCTTATACTTCTGGTACACTTTAGTGATGTCTGTGCCTTAGCTGTCTAGAAACCTTTCTTTTAAGCTTTCCAATAGAAAGCATAAGGTAAAAATCTTTCTTAGGAGTGTTTCCCAAAAATCTCAGGGACCCAGACCAAGAAGATAACTATCTCTGTAGCCCATAATGATTAGGGACAGGAAACCTAATAGTCCTTTAACGTTTACCCCTGTTTGACTGACAGATCTGTGTCTGAATTCCAACAGGGATTTTTGATGTGGTTTTAAAAAAGGATGATCTGTGTACTGCTAGGTCTTTTGGGGGTACAAACCTGATAAGGGTCAAGAATGATCAAATGGGATGAGGCACATGATGGAGCTTGCTTCAGCTTTGTTTACGTAGTCTGCAGAGGTATGAAGGGCATCTGGTCCAATGCAAAGCACACCAAGCTGTCCCAAATACCAAGAAGTGGAATAAGATTGCACAGGTTTGGCACTCTGCATCAACTGTCCTAACTTTGCTAATCCAATAGCAAGACCCCAGATCTGGATTTGCTTTTGTCCAACTGCAATGTCCTTCTGCTGTGTTGTGTCTAGAAAAACAAAGCAAACCTACTGGGTAACAGCTCCATGCCTTTACCGCTTGAAGTAATGGGTGGTATCTCCATGGATACGCCTACTATAGATCTGTGTCTTTACACATTCCAGTGTACAGAGAGCATCTGTGGCTGCCAGAGGTGCCCAGCAAAGCGGGTGGGAGAGGAAGGGCATTGCCTGTGCCACAACCCGAAGTCTGATGTACAGGACTGAAAGAGAAGTGCTGAGAAATATGTATGTTTTGACTCCTTGTCAAATGGAGGGCATCTAACAAGAAGCTGTTTCACAGTCAATAGGAGAGCAGACAGATCTCCATTTTTAAGAGTGGTGTGAGCTCTAAATATCGTACCACCATCAGGATTTTTTAAATTTCTATGCTAATGGAAATTAACATAGATGTCTTGCATTTCATTACTATTGCATTCTGGTAGAGCTTGGCAAATCCTATACAAGGGTATCATCAAACACTGGTTTCCAAAGTAGGTTTATGTAACTGTGGCACACTTTCTCTTATTCCAATCTAGCTGATAATAAGATAGATGGAGGAATCAAAATCAACCCTTGTGGTGGAGAAGGCACTCCCCACAAGCCTACTGAAAAGGGGGGAAGGGCTGTGTGGTGGGAGGAGAGCTCAACAACATCTTTGTCCTTTGTGATAGCTTGAAGAGCTCCCTTGTCAGTTTAAATCTCTCTCTGCTGGTGAGGATCAGTTACATTCCTGATGGACAATCCCCAGGATATTCCAGGAGTTTGTAATTTAGACCAGGGGCCATCTTTGTTCTGTCTGTCCTCATCCACTGTTGAGGAGTCTTGTTTCTTAGCCTGTTCTTATAAGGTCGCAAACGGTTGCGGTCTTGGAGAATCTGCTGAATTAGCTTCTCTTTAGAAAGAATTTGCATAACTCTCAGCACTTCACAAAGTTCCTTTAAAGTAGCAGAGCCTTAACATATATTGCTGTATTGAAAAGCAATAGACACAAGAATGTTGTCAGCTGCTCTGCTGAATTGGGGCTGCAGCCTTAACGTGTTTTTTGATATTGGGTAGTGTATACTATGCTTACTTGCAGGGTTAAAACAAGCAGTGATAGGAGAGAGGAGAAAGAGCCTATCTCACAAATGTTAGCTTAGTTAATCAGCTATTTTCCTAAACTACCCTTATTCATTAAAAGCAAATGATGTTCTACTAATAAAATCTGATCCTTGCTTACATAAATTTATTCTGACACAACCTTTAATAAATTGGAAGGGGAAAGTACCAAAAAACCTCAGTTGTGCACATCTCTGGTATACGATACTGATACACTTTGACACCTGCACATTTTAGTTTACATCAAAGATCACTTTAAACTGGGAGGGAAAAGGAGTTTAGCATAAAGTCAGCAGATTTACCTTAGTTTTTTACAACAAAAGTACCACTTAACTTAAGAAATATTTTTTTTTAAATTGTGTTGTGGGCTTCTGGCTTGTGGGCGTGAAAAAGTAGCAGAAAAAGCTGTTTGAAGAAAGATTCTTCTACAGAGAAGCAGCACATGGGGATTGCTATGCCCCATCTTACCCCAAAATTGTTACCCTGGTTGTGTCCTTAGTTGATGACTTGTGATCAAAATATCCTATAATAGCCAGAGCTGGGTGAAGCATCTCTGCGTCCTATGCTGTCCTGTTTGGTAGCCTGTCTAAAGCCTAGAAATGCAAAACAGTATGTAGTAGAAAGGGCTTTGGGTCCACCATAAGAGAAATTAATTATGTTTTTTCATTAATAAGTATTAGGTTTACAACACTAAGGGAACAGGTGGGTTCATATGACTCTATCTTGGTTTTACTCAGTTTAATAAAAGTGTGACATGTTGACTCTGTGTATGGCATCGTGGCACTGGCACTTCTGTTTTGTTTATTAGCAGGACTGAATCTTGATTAAGGAGAGAGTTGGAAGCTCGTATCTGAACCCACAGAAATCTCCTCCACTTAAAATAACACTTGGTAAATGGCCAACTGAGATTAGTACCCAGTAAGAGAGAGATGTAATAAAGTTTCTGTAAGATTTCTCCTGTAGCTGAGGAAGAGTCTCAGCTGCAGAAGGTCTGAAACAGGATCAAAGCTAAACAGAAAAGCAATTTCATGTTGCAGAAGCACTCATATTTGGAAAGTTTTTTTTAAAATATCAATTCAGTCTCATTTAGTTGTATAGTCAATTGATTAATTAAATTTCATGTGAACTGGGATCCTGGTTCTGCAAGCATTTCTATCTTCTAATTAGTTATAAATTAATTCATTTAATAATTATAAATGGTCAGCAGGTCGAGGGAGGTGATTCTGCCCCTCTGCTCTCATGAGACCCCCATGCAGTACTGCATCCAGCTCTGGGCCCCCCGACATAAGACAGACATGGCCTTGTTGGAGTGAGTCCAGAGGAGGTCAAGAAGATGGTGGGAGGGCTGAAGCACCTCTCCTATGAGGACAGGCTGAGAGAGTTGGAGTTGTCCAGCCTGGAGAAGAGAAGGCTCTGGAGAGACCCTGTAGCCCCTTTCAGTACCTAAAGGGCTCCAGGAAGGATGGGAGGGACTCTTTATCAGGGAGTGTAGCAATAGTACGGAGGGTAACGGTTTTAAACTGAAGACCGTAGATTTAGATTGGATATTAGGAAGAAATTCTTTACTCTGAGGGTGGCCCAGGTTGCCCAGAGAAGCTGTGGCTGCCCATCCCTGGGGGTGTCCAAGACCAGGCTGGATGGGGCTTTGAGGAACCTGATCTGGTGGGAGGTGTCCCTGCCCAGGGCAGGATGTTGGAAGTAGGTGATCTTTAATGTCCCTTCCAACTGTAACCATTCTATGATGATTCTATAATAAATACATGCTGGTGTTGGAAGACAGTACAGTATATTATGTTTGTAAAATGGGCTGAAAATCATTCTCTTTGAAAAAGACAGGGATTATAAAAACAAAATTCAAAAAATACATTTAAGATATTCTGTAAACAGTTGTTGATCTTTATTGACAAGGCTTTGGGAGATAATCCTGAATAATTTGTTAGGGCAGATTATTTTAACTTCTTTCACTGCGGGGAGAGAATTTGAAAAATTATTTTGGAAAGAAACTGAGACAACAATATGAGTGTGCGTGTATTTGAAATGGTATCTAATGATAGTTATTTATTTACTTGTTTGACAAAAAAGGATAAAGCTTCTATTCTATTGAATTCATAATTTTAACAGGATTACACCCTTTAACAGATCAAGAAAAAGACCTGATCCTATGAGAGTTTCTAGAAGTCTTGGCATCACATAGCTTAAGCAGAGGAGTGCTCTGTGGTAACCATATGACCAAATTATAGGCTCCATTACTCTTAATTTCTGCTTATACATGGGAAATCATATACCGCTCCATATATGTTAGTCACTTTAAGCCCCCAAAACTTGCTTTATTTTTTTCCCCATCCCTAATGGTTAATCAGAAGCACTAGACGTAATTGAGAAACATGATTTTCCTTAAGCAAAATAAATATCATGTTCAGGAAAGAAATTGAGTTTAATTTCCTCATTGGTTACCCAGGAAGATATCAAGGGCAAATCTGTCTTGTCAGCTCCCTGTGTGCTTATCTTTGAAAAGAGATGAGTGAAATCTCTTGTGGGATGAACTATTTTACTGTTGCTTCTCAGATTTCATCTCTAGTCCCAAAGTATTTAACTCCAGGTTTTGCAGTCTCTGTTACATTTTAAAGCAGGGACTTGTGATAAAAAGGAGAGAGACTCGGTTCAAAGGCATGATTATAGACATTTTTCCACTTCCAGCAGCTGGAAACCATAAATACAAATTTCTTTTTCTAGACACAAAATGCTTTGAGCTTCTCCTCCAGCACTGCCATCTCATCTGATTCCTGTGTCCTAGGGCATCCCTGCTGCCTCAGGGAGAGCTGTGAACTTCCAATTTCCCTCCTCAGACCTCCCTAGGAGGCTTTGGAGAACTCTGTTTCTTTCCGTGCCATAAGTCTTTGCTCATACCAAAGCAATAGGATTAGGCAGTAGCCGTGGCTTTGGCTTTCATTGTGGCCAGTCCTGTGACAGAACACTGATTTTCTGGAATGGAAATGATGGTGGAAATGTTCTGATTTCATGCATGGGTGAGAGGGTTATAGCTTACAGCCATGCTGAGAGAAGCTGTACTCTGAGGCTCAGTCGGCAGTTCTCTCTCTCGTTACAGCAACGCGCTTCAACATGGCCACGTTGGTAAAGGCAGTGCTGCCCAGTCCTACACCGGCACTGCTTCAGCTACCTGAAATCAGTTTCAGTCATCGTTAAAAAACAGCAACCCCTTGTTTTGGTTGTATTTTCACCTTTGATAGATCACAATTCATAATGCTTTGAACTCTGCTTTGGTTTGTGTGATGCAGCTCCATAGAGAGACCAACCACTGTCTAACTAACTGCTCTTCAAGGAAGGAGAGGCGCTCTGAATTTAAAATGTTGCTTCTCTCTAATAGAGCCTGATGGATGGAGACTGCTTCATGTTTCTGTGCCCCATGACCTGGCAGAGTCAGCAACTCCCTGTGCTTACTGATGAAAACCTTTCCGAGATGGGCTTTTGGCCTGCTTCTGACATTTGCCCTTGCTTTTTCAGCAAGCCATTAGGTTGTTGACCTTAGCCAACTCTCCAGTTTAATCTGTTTTTAATGGGTGACTTAGTTGAGGTTTAGGCAGTTTGTCTTTCTGAGGTCTGGATTGTGCTTGCTATTAGTTTATTGTATTAAATTCCTGCCTTATTTCTATCCAGTGGAAAAAAAAAAAATATTTAAGTGGGGTCAAGAGAGTGGGAATGTTGACAGTGGCTTCTGTGAAGTTAGGAGTTGAATACCTTAATATTTGATTTTCTGTGTTAATGAAAAATTGCTACTGCTGCTTTGGAAATAGGAGGCTAATGTAAAAGTAGAAGGCAAAACCAGTGATTCTTCAGAGCTTTCATGTGTGGTACACAACTTCCAAGTTGCTGGACATAATTTGCGGTTCTCTAGCTAACATTGCGTCTCCTGGACATCTTACTTCTGTTTTATGTCTTCCTGTCTCTTGAGAATTCATAATATAAAACTGCACGTTGAGGGAAATAGGATTACTCTTTCCTTTGGCAGGTTAGTTATATGAGTTCAAGATTTGTGCCTTTCAGTTTTAAAGACAAAATAATTTCCTGTTTCTCTCTTTGGCTGCCTCAGGAAAAGACCATATGTTTTTCAGTAATTGTATTGGATTTGCATGGCAAGGTTTTGGTAGTGGGGGGACTACAGGGATGACTTCTGTGAGAAGCTGCTAGAAGTTCCCCCTGTGTCTGATAGAGCCAATGCCAGACAGCTCCAAGAAGGACCTGCTGCTGGCCAAGGCTGAGGCTGTCAGCGATGGTGGTAGCGCCTCTGGGATAACATAGTTAAGACAGGGAAAAAGTTGCTGCACAACAGCAATTGCGGCTGGAGAGAGGAGTGAGAATATGTGAGAGCAACAATTCTGCAGACACCAAGCTCAGTGAAAGAGGAAGGGGAGGAGGTGCTCCAGGAGCCGGAGCAGAGATTCCTGTGCAGCCAGTGGTGAAGACCATAGTGAGGCAGGCTGTCCCCCTGCAGCCCATGCAGGACCCCAGGCTGGAGCAGGGGGATGACTGAAGGAGGCTGTGACCCTGGGGGAAGCCCACACTGGAGCAGGCTCCTGGCAGGACCTGTGGCCCCATGGAGACAGGAGCTCATGCTGGAGCAGGTTTCCTGGCAGGACTTGTGACCTCGTGGGGGACCCACACTGGAGCAGTCTGTTCCTGAAGGACTGCACCCTGTGGAAGGGACCCACGCTGGAGCAGTTCATGAAGAACTGCAGCCTGTGGGAAGGAGTCACGCTGGAGAAGTTCGTGAAGGACTGTCTCCTGTGGGAGGGACCAAGTGCTGGAACAGGGGAGAGGAGTGTGAGGAGTCCTTCTCCTGGAGAGGAAGGAGCAGCAGAGACAATGTGTGATGAACTGACCACAACCCCCATTCCCCATCACACTGTACCACTAGGAGGGAAGAGATAGAGAAAATCAGGAGTGAAGCTGAGCCCAGGAAGAAGTGAGGGGTGGGGGGAAGGTGTTTTAAAATTTAGTTTTTATTTTTCATTACCCTACTCTGATTTGATTGGCAATAAATTAAACTAATTTTCCCCGAGTCTGTTTTGCCTGTGACAGTAATTGCTGAGTGACCTCCCTGTCCTTATCTTGACCCACGAGCCTTTTGTTATATTTTCTCTCCCCTGTCCAACTGAGGAGAGGAGTGATAGAGCAGCTTTGGTGGGCACCTGGAGTCCAGCCAGGGTCAACGGACTGCAGTATTGCATGATTTTTGAAGTCAAACTGATGCCATACTTCACAAGTACTTGCTTTATTTTTGCTCAACCTGAGCCAGAGCACATGCTGTTTTTTTCAGTATCTAAAAAAAATTGCAATTCATGTATCACAGGAGGTTGAACAGTGTTTTTGTAAGTATGACCTAGGGATCACGCTGTATAGCTGAGCATTTATGTACATGGAGATACTTAAAGATGTTTTGAAAGTCTCTCCATGACAGAACTTTACCCTAAGGATTAGATGATGGACAGAATTTGTGGTCTATCACTGCAAATACATCCAGCAATAATTGTAAATAACCCGGCTGTTCAGTTGTATTACAAAGAACTTGAGGAATGTGATAGTTCTGACACTTTTTCCGTAAGTCACTTCGAACACACATCAATGATGAACTGTACAGGCTGTTTGAGTCCCTCTTACTACACCGTAGTAGCATCTGTGGTTGCGCAGTGTGGTTGATCTTGCAGACATGACAGACATAGCAAAGGAACTTTTCCTCTTTATGCTGTTATGAAATCAATAACAGCAATATGACCCTACGACCCACTGGAATTGCCAGCCCCTTATTCATTGGGTATGACCTTGTATTTGCATGAGATGGATCCTTCTTGATACCTTCTGACAATTTTACAGTGAAAATACACAAAATTAAATGATCTCAAAGACAACAAAACTGGTTCCATTTTCCCCGCCTTCACACACAGCCTAGAAAATGGCTGCTGACGGATTAACCTTTCAAGATTATTCATCTGCAAGGTATCCTACCGCTGTTTTGAGCTGAATGAAAACCAGAGAGCATATACGATACACCTACTTACAGACTGCTGCATAAGGACAAAACTGCAATAAAATGTGTTGTCCTCACTGCTTTTAATTTTCCATCTTAATTTTCTGGAAAGCAGAAGCTCTGAATCAAGTTGGTGGCAGGCTTAACTTTTGAGAAATTTATATGACTTGTGGCCTATATTTATATACATGCTCACGATGGTAGTTTAAGGACTTGTTTCCTTTTACATTTAGCTGAGAATGCTTATGTGATCTGTGATGGCATCTTAACTGGTTCTGTGCTTGTACTCTCAAGCTGTATCCTTACCTTCTCTGTTTGACACCTTCAGAGAAAAATGTATCCGCATGGTTTCTGCAAGCAGCTTAATCCTTCATGAGCAGGAAAAGTCTGGCTTATTTCAGCCTTTCCCCACTTGCTGGTTGACTCCAGAGCATGGCAATTGAAAGCCAAGTCTTGTTGCATTCTGAGATAAAATCGGATGTAAAAGGGAACTATGAAAACAAAAAATCTTCCGATAGAGGGGAGGATGAGAGTTTACTACTTAAAGTACGTAATAATCCTAAAATTGTCTTCTAGAACTCTTATCAAGATCTTATGAGGGGGAAAAATTGCTCAGAAAGCCAATAATCTGCATTAATGCACAGTAACGTGCAGCCATTGCTCTATAGTAACTGCTCCATTAATGTCACTGCTGTAGCGAATACGCTGCTGAAGTCATGACTGCAGCTTAGTTTTGAAGAATTACTGGCAAGGCTTTGTAAGTCATAACTAAGTAATAGACTGCAATTGTCTCACTGAAGCATAACCTTATAAAAACTCAACTGCTCTGAGCTTGGCATATCAATTGTGTGCTAAAGATAAGTGGGTAAATAATCAAAGTATTATGAGGCTTCTCCCAAACAAATACATTTAGAAATGGCAAAGAGTAGAAAGGATAACGTCTGGTATTTGTATAGATCAACCTTTCAAAGCTTCTTTGTCATTTAGGAAAAAAAATTCCACTGTCAATAGATTTGCTTACATATCAATAAAGTAATGCTGGATTCCAGTAGAAAAGCAGGTGCAAGAATTAAATCCTCTTGAAGTGAATAATGTTCAAATCCTACATGTCCTCAGCAGCCTATACGCTACTGTGTTCCCCACCAATTTCAAACGGGGCATTCCCTGAGCAAAAACTGCCTTGACACACTGTCATTGCACCTATGTTCTCTTCAAGATCAAAGGTTAATATAGTGTGAGAAAGGCTCCCACAGGAGTAATCCAGTGGCTGCAAATGGTCAGGAGAATGTCCTAGCTGTAGGGAGTGGACAATGTTTTCCTCGGAAGAGAGCCAATCCTCAAAAAGACATTAATTGCATAAGAAGGACCCATTTACTTCAGACTCTTCTCCATGAAGAACTCAACAATGACCTACAATTTGAGAATACTCAGGAACCTTTATTTCTCAAACAGTTTTGTGTGTTCAGGAAAATACCTGACAGATGGTTGCAGACAGTCAGTCCAGTCCACTGGTTCTGTAGCTTGTTTGGACTCTTCTCCTTTGGCCCACCCAAGAGACAGGATCTCTGAACACTGGTAACCGTTCCCTTGATCTGCTCTCAGGGATGTCTCATATTGCTCAAGTACAGTTGACTAAGGCATCCCTCAGGGGAACCAGAGCCTCATGTATTTATCCCTTATTAAGGGTTAATCTATCTTTGATAGATGGTCAAAAAGGAAGTACATATTGAAAAAAAAATATTTCTAACTTGATGTAACCACCTGTTAACTTTAAAATAAACCTTTCTTCTCAGGATGCTGCTACAAGTATGAGAGAAGGCAGAAATACATGATACAGCTTTCAATACTTTAAATGACTAGAGACTCTTCTAGTTTTAACAAAGCTGAAGAGAACTTCCCTCTAGAGTAGGTGCCTCATGAGACCTCCCTTTCTACTCAGAGCCTTTCCCTCTAAGCTATTTGTTAGCAGGAGTGTCATACATCCTTCCATTTGAAGCACAATATTCCTTTTCACTTGGTTAAACCAGGATTTTCAACAGCTGCTGAGGGAAATACGGCTTAATCTAATCTAATGTTTAATGATGGACGCAATACTAAAATTAACAGCATCTCTTCTACAGGACCTTTGGTTCTATCCTTGCTGCCATCACTTCAAGTCCTCCACCTATGAATAATGAAGTGAAAAGCAGCAGCAATGGCAGGAGTCAAGGTGCTGTTTAATAAGTCATCTGGCTGCAGAGCTGAAATTCAGGCTCCAGTGTCCTCTGTGAGTTTATGAAGCACAGAAGGTCTCCAACTCCGAGTGAATAGAGCCCTAAGCCTTTACATGTTAAACACATTAAATGTTTCCAGTTAATTTAATCTGACATCAATCAAAGCTCCACTAAAATTACTCTTGGGGAAGGTGGTGGGGAGGGAGAGGAATGGCAATACTTCTTAGTTGGCTTTCAGATCTGTGCGTTAAGAAAAATCACTGAGCACATTTCGGAAGCAGGAAAAACCTGCGTCAAAAGCAGTTCTTTCTGAAGGCTACATTACCTGCTCCACTTTCACTGTGTGAAGAGTAGGAGAACAGGAAAAATGGAGGTTTTTTTTTACTGTAGTGTAACAAAAGAAGAGTTTTTCAAAACGTGTCCATCAGATTTTTTTTCTAGGCAAGTTCCAATAAAGTACCATGAGCTGACTAGCACCCTTCAGTCTGAAAAACTATTAAAGCGGGTGCAGTTCCTTGTTCACGGGCTAAATGGCAGCAAGTTCACTCATTTGGAAAACAATGGAAGCAAGGTGTTCGGGGTTGCCAAGAGCTATCCAGCTGGGCACTACTTGTAGTAAGCAGTAATTCTTATTTGGTGAATTCTCCACTCTCAAATGAGGAAGAGAGATGAAGGAAGGAAAAAAAAGGATATTTTAGTGCTTGTAAAGAGAAAGCAAGCTGTAAATTACCTTTTGATAGCCTGTTCTGTGGAGCAAATGAAACAGCTATGCATTTAGATAGAATGAAAATGCGCTTGAACTATAACATAACCGGGATGCAAGGTTTGTCAAGGGTCCTTGTTAAGAAACTAATGATAAAATGAGTGATGGAGGTCAGGTTTTTTTGATGAAACAAGAGGAGCTTTAATCTGTTACACCATCTGATGACCTGCACCATACGGAGAATGAATCCATACTTTCCACTAGTCTGTGGAGAGATAAGTCTCCACTCTGGTCATGACTTTGAGTATTTTAATGGATTTCCCAATTTTCTCATCCTACTGGCTAAAAGAGTCCTGGGCCTGGGGAATCCGTAGTGACTCCTATCCCGTCAGCTGAGTTAGCCTGCTGTGGTTCATCCATTCTTTTTCTACACAGATGCACTCAGATTCGGTCCCCGCGCTGTTCCATCTGTCTTTGTTCCCTTCATGGTTTTTTTGAGTCTCTCTTCCTTAAGAGAAGGGGCTCACACAAGGAGGTTGGGATATGGTGCCTGGAGAAGAAAGCACAGACTGCAAAAAGATGCACTAAAGGGAGAGAAGGAGAGGAGGGGCTGCTCCTTGCCTCATTAGGTGGCTCTTGTTCTCTTCCACTGCTTCCGCAGTCACATTACTCCATTACTCTCTTCTCTGCAGGTGCCAGTTCCCACTTGACTGTGCCTATATTTGATCTGTTTATTGCATTCACTGGGCCTGACAGCCATCGTGTCTTGTTGGTGCCTCATAGATCATTTTTAAGTGTTAAATGAGGTATATAATTCTATTATGATTATTCCTTTCTTCCCTCATTTTTCCCCCCTCAAATTAAAATTGCTTAACAACTTTAATCAAACTCAACCAAGCTCTTGACTAAACTAGGAAATGTTGAGAACATCTCATTGCATTTCGATTTAGTATATTTTAATGGGAAGTAGGAGGTACAGATGCTATTGAAAAGCACGAATAAGCCCTGAGAGACTTGGCAGAATACTAACATGAGAAGCAAAGAGTTGAATGCACAATTCTATAATCCATGCGTTGCCAGAAGCAATGGCCACGTGCCACAAGCCTTCATGTGCAGCCAAACTCTATCAGCTGCACTAACTGCTATAACTAATCCTATTTACTGTCATCACTGACCCTAAAAAAAAAAAAAAATAAAAAAAAAATAGGGAAGTTGCAAGGTCTGAGCTTCAAATTACCTAGACATCTTGTCCTGTATCTTGCCTTTCCAGTGTGATGATGCAGCTGAGTTCTTTGCTAGGTGTACTGGAGAATTTATCTGAGGGGGAAGTATTGCCCAGTAATTCTGGAGAAAACAGCTTGCACGTCAGTGCTGAGAGGAGGGTCCTCTGTAGAAATATGTAACATATAAGCAGAAACAACTAAAAAGTGATAAGGAGCTATGAAGACTAAGCAAAACTAACCACTTTTCAACAGAACTGTTGATATTTGTGTTCACTCTGAACAGTAAACCAATGTCACCTGTGTCAGCTCGTAAATGATTCAAGAGCAGGAAGCTCTCTGGCTGTTAAACTGGGGATATAATGCTAGGCATTTGTTTAAAAATAAATAAATAAAGGCATTTGTTTAAAAATAAATAAATAACTAAAAATCCAATGCAGATTACTCATTGTGGCTTCTGACCCACAACATATCTAGTGTTTCTTATGGAAAAGAGAAAGCCTTGAGCAGCTTTTAACAGCCCTAGACGTGACTACTATTCTTTTTATCTCACAAATTCTTGGCAAGGGAGAATATTTAGTTTTGCATTATTCAGCTAGTAATTCAAAGCTATGTGGGGTCACAGGATGGGCAAAACCTATTCACTATGGCTGACACAGGTGAGGTGTAATGGGACCAAAGTCCACCATCCCCATGATGCGCCCACCCCAACTGCCCTCTTGCAAGTGGGACTAAACCAGTCTGCAAGTGGGCAGCTGATTGGAAGGCACATGCAGCCATTTACAAGAAAAGGCTTTAAGTAGTGGGCAGATACCTTGGATCAAGTGATACCTTAAACTGCCAGTAAGCTAAATCTTGTCTCTTAACAGCACTCTCAAACTAGATACATCCCTCTCTTGACTGAGCCGTTATCTTCTGTGCTACAGCAAGGGAAGCTCAGTTGGCAAGAAAGGCGGAACTCACTCCTGTTGTTGGATATCTTCAGGTGTATTTTTTCAGAGCTTCTCCTGCCTGTGTTGGGAGTGTGCAATGGCAGATGAAGCTGACCATCCTGATGATGCATTTGTAGCCTACAAGCTTTCAGTCTTCCCTTCCAGTATGTGTCTTAATAAATGAAAGTATTTTCATTGTTCAGATTCAAAACATGTTTGCTTTGTCTATTGAGCTATAGTCCTTATGTGCTGATCTACAGTTCTGGCTCATCTCACTTAAATTGCATTCTAGCGCAGCTCATTCAGAGGCAAAATAAGTTCTGACAACTGGCATCTCTTCCTTCTTATTGTGATTGGTGTATGAAATTTATGTTTTGAATCTTAGCAAAACTACTAGACTCAGAAATTACCTCATCCTGTTATCCATTTAATAGAAAGTAAGTATTCTAAGTGAAAATTTGAAGAATTACCTTTTTTCCTATTTAGCTTTGGGTTTTTTTCCCCTCTTTTTCCATTCAAAAGTGTGCCAAATAATCTACTGTTTGTGCAGTCTATGGATGAAACTGTTATAAGACGTAGCTATGCTCGCCAATTTCTCTCTTAATAGAACTTAGAAAAGATGCAAACATACTTCCAAATGCACTATGCAGTCAAAAATGAAAAATGAGGTGAAAAGTTGAAGGAAAAATTAGGAATATAGAAGAAAGGAATAGAAAAAAGAGATGGAAAGAACCACTTCGGGGGAGATGAGAGCCTTTGTAAATATTCTAGAAAATTGGGGGGAAGAAGGAAAGGGATTTCTAGCACCTTCCTTTTTTTATTATTTTTTTTCTTTTGTTCCCTCAGATTTCTGTGTTTAACCCTGGCAATTTTGAAGTACCGGGAACTGTGTTCACTTGCTATACAGCTGTGCGCATGAAAACCATATATCGGAGTTAAAGCTGTGTTGATGCCATTGTTCTGATACCAGTATTTCTCTGCATTAACATCTAAAGCCATCTAACTACACAAAATAAGAACAGCTTCCACTAAGAATCTTTCGCATTTGTTTTAAAGATGTTTCTTAAAGATGTTCTTAAAGAAATTGGAAACTTAATGAGATAGAAAAATTATCCATGTATTATTTAAAAGCTACTCCTCTGCCATCATAACAGTTCACAATACCCATCTGTTCTGCAGTATGCAAGTTTTACTCTGAATGCAAGTAATACAAGCTGCGCTGGCACATTCATTAACCCAATGAAGAAAACAATGACATTTTCCCAGAAACTGCCCCTGGTGTAAAAGCCGGAAGAAAGGCAAAAAAAAAAAAAAAAAAAAATCATCCTATCAATATGCAAGCATTACACCGATGCAAGTTTTTATTAATTTATGTATCTAAAAGATCATCCATGCATGAAAAAAAGCAACACACGCTTATTCTTATTTTCCACCAAATCAATAGAATGACACAATCCATTACTGTTTTTTCTCAAGAAAAAGCACTGATAATACCATTTTAGTGGTGGGAGTAAACAAGGAAGATCAGGATCTTTAATCTATAGTGTCACATGCAATCTACCATTAAATGTTTAGATAATTTTAATTGATGCTCTATAAGTTTTAAATTTAGGAAGGAATAATTTATAGCCAGGTCTATGTTTGATAGCTTGACGTTCCTTGAAACCTGTAATGGGATTATTTGAAGGAACCACTGCTGGGACACAAGTAAGGAACATCTTGTTCCTTAATTTGATAGTTCACTGGCTTTTGCACATTCATAAAGCATTGCAGTTCCTGGTGAGTTTTGACTTAAACTAGTTTCATACAGTTTTAAAGCTTTATGTAGACTAGAATAAATGCATTTTAAGATTCCTGCAGCACACAGCCATGTAACTTAAACAGGAAAGGATCTTGAGGTTATTCAGAGGGTGTCTGTGCTCCTTCATTGCGTGTTTAATCTCAGGTAGATGTGAGATACAGCTATGAAATGAACTGTTATGTGATGAAGAAAATAATCAGCTTTATATAATAAACTTTATAAATTCACAGTCTCTGCTTCTTACCCAGAAAGAAAGTATGAGCTAAGGTTTGTTCAGAAGAGTAAAGCTTATGCAGACGTATCTTTACAAGCCTTTCTGCTGGATCCAAATCTCGTACTGGAGACTACATCACATGATTCCTGCCGTTCCTCAAACCTTTTGAGGCTGAGGACCGAGGCAGTTAGTGAAGTGAGAGACAGAAGTATGTGCAATTAAGGTGCCCACAGTGCAAGGCGAGCACAAAAATGCTTGGTGTGGTGGCAAGGAGAAAGAATGAGGAGACCAGTAACGTCCAGGAACCTGCTTTGCATTTAAATGGAACATTGTTACAGGGGGTTTCTTAGCAGCTGCAGACCCTTCTTGTGTCTCTGACATCTGGATGCAATCCCAGCTTTATGCATTTGGACAGAGAGAAGTGTTTATTTAGGAGAGAGATGTAGATGTCTGGACAAAGACCGGTTTGCAGGTGCTCACAAAGGTGATTACTTTCTGTGATTGTGCTGTGTAAACAGAATAGCAAGTTTGATAAATAGCAAGTAACGCTTGTTTCTAGTTCTTATGCTTTCTATCTCTCCCAGTTAAAATCTTATTCACGTAAATCTATGAAGCCTTTTACAGATAATCCACGAACTTCCACAAATTTATTCAAGGTTTTTTTTTGGTTTTGTTTTCATGTCTGTAGCAGTGGTATCAGCCAAGCATTAAATTGTGAACTTTGGAAAACTGTACAGAAAATTGTACAAGGGACCATGTTCTCCTAAACTTTTCGGGTTTATAAAGAAATTTCTGTCCCTGAGAAGTACACTTTAAAAACAACTTCTAGGGCACTGAAGTTACAATAAAATTTTACATATCCTCTTCTCTAAAAATCATTATATTGTATCTCTCTAGCCAGGCATTTTGCTGAAAATCTTTTCAAAAGACTCTCTTTCCCTCACAGTGTGTTGTATGGATCCTTCCTTTGGTTTAGAAATTGTTTCACATTGAGGCATGGTGGCAGCAGATGTGAATGCAAAGACAGTCTAATCGAATATGTATGAATATGTGTGATGAATCCTTGAAAGCATCGTGTATTGATGAGTTGCAGTAGCAGAGAAAATATAGTCCTAGCTTTGATGGAAGAGGTCATATGGCTCTCACTTTATAATTTACAGCAAAAACTCTCAAAAGCAAAATGGCTGTATAACAGGCATCCTCTTAGAGGAAACTTATTTTTGCACACAATAGATTTGTGAATCGGAATTATTCTATTTGGGTGCGTGGATAGGCTAGGTTTTGGCTGTCTGGTACAACTGTGCTAGGAAGCAACAAGAGAGAAGGAGAGCTCTCTCCTCCCTCAATGATCATGGTTACCCCACGGCTATGCCAAAAATTCAGGTGACTGCAGTGGTCCAGGGTCAGAAGCTCTTTAATGGGATGAAGAAGGGAAAGGCAGAGTGGGTACCACCTGGCCTCCACACTGTCTAGTAGCTCAGGGAGTGCGTATGTTGCAACTTACCACCAATATGATAAATTATTGCCTCCCACAGAAATATTTTTGCCTGCAATAATATTTCCTCATGCCCATGTGTCAGTGTCTCTGTTTTCTTACAGCCAGCATGGGAGCTGCCATAGGAAAAGGGGTGTGCTCCATGGGTGCACCCCGGGCTGCATGGCCCAGCTGCCTGGTGCCGTGTCTGGCTGCAGTGTTGTGGCACAGGGAAAAGCTGCTCAGCTTGCACAGTTTACATCAAATTAGAATCTGAGTGGTTTGGTGACTTACTAGTGGTGCGTAATTAACACATGGTAAGTGAACTAAATATTCAGTATCAGTAATACAAGTGGTAACATTGTCTGCTGTTGTGCTTTAATAAACAGCTATGAATCATTCAACACCTTCCTGTAACTAACCCTGAACAGCTCCGACTCCCCTTACATGGTACCTGCACACCTCTTCTCGCAGACATGGGGTTCACAAGCACCCCTTCTCCTGCGAGCATGAGGTTGAGCATCCTGTGGGATCCACAGGGGCTGTAGCTGTGTGTATACCCATGCTGCTCCCTACAACCTGCTCACCCATGCAGCAGTGACAAAGCATCCCACTGGTTTACACGCTCACACCCGAGATGAGGGTCTGTAACACGAACATAATTCATTGATTCTGCATCCTATTTAAACAGTGAATCTTTATTCCTTCAGCACTCACTTTGTGACACAAATCATCCTTTGCTAACAAGGCACATTTTGCTACGTCTTAATTTACCAAGATTAATGTTGGAAAGTTCAACTTTGTGCAAGCTGTTAGCGAGACAAATTTTTCATTAGTTTTAGTCAACCATCAAATTATACTGAGTAATTTCGTAGTGCAGCAATGATTTAAATTAAAGAGATAACCTATTCACTGATGCAGACTAAACTGATCTCAAAATTAAAAGGTCAGAGCCTCAGCTGGTATAAATTAGAGTAGTTCTTCAGAAGGCAGCGTAGCTGAAGCCAATGGAGTTGCACCAGCCCATGCCAGACAAGCCCGTGGCAAAGGGTCTCCTCCTTGGCTGGGTCACAAGGCTCAGTTGGTGGTTGAGCTCCACCATGTCCTGCCAGTGGCAAGCTGGAATTAAAGCAGACGGCCCAGAGTGGTAGGTGGGAGGCCAGAGGCCACAAGTTCATGAACGTGCCTGAGCATGACAGTAGTATATTACTCTGATACAAGCTGGCAGGCAGTCCTTGCCCCTTTTTAAAGGTTCAGGGTGTCTTTTCTGAACAGGGTCAATTTCAGTCCTTATCCTACTTTAAATTAACAGAGAAGCTGATGTGCATTTCAGTGGGTCAGACTTAGTCACTGTTACCTTGTTAGGATGGCAGCTTGTTCCACAAACAGCTATATTAAAAACAGTAGAGATACTCGGGTTTAAACAAGGAAATAAGGGTCAACCTAGTCAACCCTGAGACCTGCTAAGCCTCCGGGTTGGCTAACACTTGCCCCAGTTATCAGACTCTGCATGTAGCTATTAGTTGTAACTCATTACCCACAGAAGGATAGATCTTGATCCCAACACCCATCTTTCGAGCCATGTTTGGGTGGATCTTAATTAGGCATTCAAATATCGAATCCATCTTTTGAGGAGTTTGTACAGCAGAGGAATACTCATCCCCCCACAGCTTTTTGCTTGGTTTCTGTGAAACTGCAAAAACCCAAGCCTTGTTGCCTTGGGAGAGCCCAGTGTACCGCAGGGCCAGTCTTTCCCTTCAGCTCTGTTAGCCTGATGGTTTCTGGGTTCGGCATCGGAAGGAAGCCCAGCAGCTCTTGGTGGCTCTGAGCCTGGTAAAAGTCAATTTTTCTATTGATTTGGGGGGAATTTGGACCAGGGCTACATCCCACCACTGAAAATTGGTAGAATAAGCTGTTTATTCTCCTTTGCTATTCTGCTGCCTTGGCAGGAACATTCTCTCTATCAAAGAAGTACCAAGAGTGTGAGTTTCAACCTGGCTCTCCCACTGGTTTCTTCTGGCAGAGTGACCCTATGAAATGGACTGAGAGCAGAGAGTCTGTGAACCTTTCTCAAATTACTGCTGACAGATTAATGTTCCTGTAATTACACTAGAATATCTTGGAAACACAAATATTAATTAAGAGTATTGAACCAATTTAGAACAGTGTTCAATAGCATTGAACAGAAATCCTGTAAAAATTAAACAAAATATAATCATTGGGAAAATAATCAGCATTAGTTGCAGCAGATAAAGTAATTGTTAAAGGTAAAGTGATTTTTGGCTCAGAATTTATGTCATGGCTATGAAAGCCTTGCTAGTATAGATCATGTAATATAGCAATAATAGTTTTTCTAAATTTAATTTTATGTCAGATTTTGAGTAGTGTCACATATACGTGCTATGTTTTAAGGTATGTTTCAAAGCTCTATGACCCTGCTTTTTTGAGGTATTCCATGCATGTGCTGGGGCTGGTGGGTCTGCTGGGTGTGAGTGAAAGCAAGGGTGGCTGGCACAGGCTAGTGGCAGCTGTGGGTGAGCTGTGGCTGCTCCAGAAAAGCAGTGATCCATCTGTTGGGTCTAATGCTAGGACTGAAACAGGTCTTATCCCTTTTCTCAAGTATGTGCTTAAGTACTTTACTAAATGAGATTAATTAGCAGTCCTTTCATCTGCTTTTTATTACATGTGGCCTTACTATAGATATTAATTAAAAGAATGAGGTAGTTAACCATATTACAATGTCAAGATTTTTAAAAAGTTTTCATGTGAAACATTTTTTTCATTCATTTGCACGTCCTGAACATCCTCTGAATTTTCTGACTTTATATTCTGCATTCAGAACTGTGCATCTTCATGCTGTATCTTCCCTTATTTGCAACAAACCCACAAATTTGAGATGAGAAAATGTAGTATAAATACTAAAAATATTCCAGCATGGCTGAAACAAATGAAATCACAGCTTGCCTTGAAAATTATCAGCAGGAGAAATATCCAAAGAAATGTGTATTCTCTTATCTGTACTAAAGCTTTGATTAAGAAAACAAAATAAGCAGATTGTAACATTCTGTTCTGTGTATATTTTAAAAGCATAATCATACTTCAAATCAGAATATCTATGTATGAATTCACATCAGATAGGTAATTAACCTTATGCCTCAAAATATTTCAAATCTCCCTGTCCTTGAGAATTTACTGATGGCATATAAACTATTTACATCTTTTTTGAATAATTTATCCTGTCCTTCCATTATGCCAAATAAATTTATAATCTTGGATAATGAAGCATTCTTGAGCGAAAGTTAATATAGAGCTGCACCTCCTACTGAGCACAAGTCTGTGCAAAATGCCTTTTTTAAATTTTTTCCACAGAACTTTATAAATTCTTTAAATGTACTTATCCCAGCAATTCTAGGATCAGAGAGCTTGGTTTTGTACAGCTTTTGCTGATATGAAACAAGGTAATTTCATTTATCTCAAAAGGGCAATTCCTGATTTTTCACCAGTGTTAAGTTAGAGAATTGAGCCCAGAAAATTTGACTCTACCAGAGACATGTGGATCTTAACTTTATTCAGATGCATATTCTATCCCAATATTACCCTTCATTTCATGACCTTTAATTAAGAAAGGTCATTTTTCTCCTTTTCAGAGTACTTGTAAATATTAAACTATGTTTCCCTTATGTATAGTTTCTTCTGCACAAAGGGATTAACATCAGCCCAGTTAAGGTCACTTTAGCTAATTTTGTGCTGAAGAAAAGGGATCAGAGCAAGCTCCCTCGAATTAAATTGTCCCATGCAAGTTTGACTTTGTGCCTGTGTTTGATGACTTATGAGTATTTAAATACCCACATGTATGTCTTTATATGCAGGCAAAAATATGTAGTAACTTCCATACATGATTATAGGCCACAAGACAAGCAACCCACTTTTGTTATTTGCATGTTATTGTTTGTAACAGTTTAATAAGGTTATACAAAAGAAAATACTACTAATCTTATGTTAGTTTTTTAAATAAAGCCTAGAATAGCGTGTAAGTGCAAGTATTTTCACTTTATTGTAGGTGTGCCAGTAGGAATGAATTCTTGATGTGGGCTGGTGACAGGGTTTCTAAGCTGTGAAAGCAGATCTCTTTCTTCCTCTGTCTTTCCTTAATGGAAGTTCCCTTCAGCAATTTATTAGCTTGTTTGACAGCAAAGCTGTCTATGTTCTCTTCATCCTTGCCCTTAATTTTGTTAGGTGTACAGTGTTCCCCTCTTTCTTTTTCTTTTTCCAAGTAATGAAGGTGTTTGGTGTTTTTTTTGGTTTTTTTTTTTTGTTTTGGTTTTTTTTTTTAACATTTGTCATTTACAGTCTCCTTCCCTCTGGTCTCGTATTTCCTTTGCTGAAGCACATTCTGTAGGTGAGGCACCAAGATGCTCCATGCTAATGGAAGCTCAATCTGCTCCTTTATTCCTATTAGCATAGCAGGAAACAAATGATGATGTGGCATAGAAAGTTTGATTCTAACAACTTAATGCGTACAATAGTACGTACCAAAGACAGGCAGACTGTTCCTGCTTTTCTATCTGTAGTATCTGCATTTGGACTCTCCTGTTAGAAGGTAAAGTTTCAGGTACACCCCACATGGCACAGTACAGAACCTCAATGTTTGACACCCCTACCCTCTTCCTTTTGATTTCCCTTTCAGAACTAATGAACAACTTGCAGATTTGCAAGCACAACTTGTGAAAGTCCTGGTCTCTAATTTTGCAAATCTTCTTTTCTTTTTCTCCCTTACCTGGAAGCATTGTACATGCTGGTTTGTATTCCACTTCCCCTTTACTCTTGCTTGTATCCACTACTGAAGTGCAGAGAAGGCTACTTGCCTTCTTTTTCACTACTGCTGATAACTTCACATCTTGACCCATAGTATTTGATGAAAAAATTACAAAATACTACACGTAAACCCACTTTTTTTTGCAGCAAATTTTCAAATCTTGATCCCTTGGAAACTGTTAGTTTTCTCTCTGGAATTCCCGAAATACTACATTTTTTGTGTAATTGCAAAAACCAACAGAAATGGGTAATGTGATGGATAAGTAATAAAGCTGAGTAGAAAACTACATTTCTAACAGCTGAAAGAAGGGATCACAAGACTGGATAGAAAAAGAGCTGATGCCCCACAGGAATGTGTCTCTCCAAGGGATGCAACAATTCAGTACCTGGACTTAGTTCACAGCTTCCAATGGGCAGGTCACTTGGATGAAGCTTCCAGTATGCGACCTAGAAACGTGATGTTGGGCCAAAGGAATCTTATTAAAAGTCACATTTGAATTTCTGGATAACCTAATGAGATTATTTTCTTTTCCCCACTCCTGAAGCTTTTCTCAAATGACAAGCCTAAATGGGAGGAAATAGCTGGTTGGTTAATGATTCTACAGCATGTTGGCGCTACGATGATATTTTAGGAATACAAATAGGCTGATGGATGGAAAGATGAAAAGAAAGAGCTTTTTTCCAAGAAAAGAGCATCCAGCAGGGTTTACATTTCAGTAATACTTGTTGCCAAAAATATTTTGAATGTGTCATTAGGACTTTTCATATGTTTCAAAACCATTCCATTTATTTCATATGAAAATGCACCTGTGAGATTTTTTGTCTTCTGGGCAAGTCTTAGTCCTGCAACAAAAGGGGTTTGCTGTAAGCTGAAGATACCCTAGGCCATGAGTCTGTTCTGCTATTTTCCATGAAATTTAAGATTGCAGTCAGCTGTCAGACTGCTGTTTCCTATTTTACCAGAAGACATAATTCATCCTGTGAGCTGACTTAAAAGTGGTATTTCAGCAGGACCAGACAACTTGGCTTTGAGGACATATGCTTTCCCTTTCAAAAAGGTCACTCTGTGCCTAGAACACAATCTCTCATTTCTGCTCTTGTTCCTTTGCGGCTTTGGGAAGTTAAATATTCCACAGAATTTGTGGTAATATCTAGAGCAAGGAGATATATGTGACTAATAGTTGTGATAATTGCATCCTTCTGTTGTCCTCCTGATGAAGCGTTTCCTATTTACCTATTTTTCCATTAGCTCCTTTAGAGTTCAGAAAAATGGATTCTTCCATTTACTATTTATATACACCATGACAAAGCCCAGGTGCACAGTGCCTTAAAATCAGTACACCAAAAAACCCAGCCCTGACTCAGAGGTTAAGTTATTTTACTCTGGAGAAAACAATTCAGCTATGTTTATTATCTATTGCTGCTGAATGAAATTATTTTTTTCCTACACTAAATGGTGAGAGTTAGGAAAACTTTTCAATGCATATCTGGGTCATAAATGAATGTGAAGGATCCTGTACTGTTAGACATTATCTATTTTCCTGGCCTCCAGAGTATGTACGGGTGGGTGAAACTGGGGATGATACGAAAGGGAATGATACATTTTTTTTCTTGGATGTGAAGAATTAAGGAGTTTCTTAAGAGAAAAGAAACCTTGGACCCTGTTAGGTGATTCCATGTTGACGTGGGCTAGAGTTTGTTGATATAAACAGTCTTACTGATGCAGACAAGGATATTTGCAGCCCGTTTTGCAGTGGGGCCCTGAGGGCAAAAGCCTCAACTCAAAACCTGCCCTGGGGCAGAAGAGGGGGCCTGGCAGAGCTCTCTGGGGTGGGAAGACCCCAGCCTTCCCCCAGCCCCTTCTCAAAGACCGAAAGATAGCCAAGTGCCAGAGCTCTGTCTTGCAGAGCTGGCCTCTGGCACAGCCCCAAAATGCCTCTAGTGAGGGAAGGCTCAAGGCATTTTCTGTTATCAGGTTCTTTGTTTTGCCCTTAGTAAAAAACGCCAATAATTATGATTTGTCATTCTTCTGTGAAGAAAGTGGCCAGCCTGGTGATGCGTAATAAAAATAACTGAAGAAGTCATAGACAGTGTTTCAAAGTAATTTTTATAAAGGCAAGAGATCAAGTGACACAATCTTTGTAGCCACTTCAGTAAATATAGGGTGGTGATTAGCAAATAAAACTGAGTAATTGTAGTTTTCTGCTCAACTCAGTATAATTTGCTTAAGTATCTATGTCAATCAAAGTTATATTTAGATTGACACTGTAGGGATATGTAAAACCTATTTATTTCTGAATAAATATTTAAAGAGATTATATAAGCAGTAATGTCCAAAGCTCAGGGATTTTCCCTGAAAAGATGAAGATTAGTTATTGATAATAGCCTAATATAAAACTATTCATGTGGTTGTCTAGAATAGTCTAAGCATTAATAATTATAGCCGTAGGCTTATGAAACTGAATAATTCTTTCCCTGCCCCACCCCCAACATTAAGGTCTGGATTTATCTGCTCTCACAGAGCATCTCCAGTGGCATTAGAAATATCCACTCAGGACTATGGGTTACATGTGCAATTCTAGAATGATAGCTGGAAGGCACGCAGAATACACTAGGGCATCTTAAGTAATGTGCTCTTAAGTATACAGTGCTAAGAGGCTTGTATTTTACAAAATAAATAAATGCAGGCAAGGGAATAAAAATTTTTTTTAATTTGGGTTGACTTCCTCTAGGACCTTCTACAAAACCTGCAAATTTCAAAAGTAATTCATAAGCAAGCCATTTCATTTTAAAATGTTATTTAAAAAAATAATTGTAATTTCCTTCCTTTTTTCACATTGTATTGTGGATACTTGCTCTGAAATAATATCACTTTCCAAGCTAAGGACAGAAATATCTTCTTAGTAGCCTCCTGTCAGAAGCAGAAGTTTTCCTGCTCTCAATTGTTTCCTAGCATTGAAGTTTCTGATGCCTGAAGTGAGTTTATCTGGAGTTATTCGCTTTCTTCAACACTTTTGGAAGGACAACTATCAAAAATAAATACGTCTAAATGTATCATTTAACTAAGAAGCATAAGGCGTGCAAGATTTGGCCTTGAGTAAAGGATATCAAGTAGGTCACTTCAATCATTGACTAGGATTCTGCTTAGCTCCTTTCAAGTCTTTTTGTCAAAATTTCAGAGCTATGTAGCAAGTGAAGGAAATGGGAGTATTCCATTGCAGAACTGATGATGGCTTGGTCCTTCAGGTTTGCTCTCAATCATGCAGAGTGCTATTTTGTTCCTGAATCTGATAGTCTCGACATCAGTATGTTTTATTGCTGACTGGCCAGTATCTCCTAGGCACATTTTCTTTTTGGTCTCAATTCTATAGAAATATCAGATGAGGGCTTTTTAGTGTTCTGGATGGACTACCAAACTTCCAAAGCTGTCAAGAACTGATGCTCAGTTCCTGTTAAAATTAACGTCCTCTGCTCCCTGTCTGTTGTTGATATCCAGGACCTGTCTCTGAAGCTGTTTCACAAGTGGTTTTGGTCGTTTCAGGTCATTTCTACTGATTTTTCGAGCATCAGTTGAGCCTTCACTACCTGTAGTTATGGTTCAGATTTCAGTTTTTCCAGCTGAATTTCTTCCTAGAGACTCCATTCTCTGTCATGACTACATTCCCATTCCCCTTCAGGAAGATCTCTAGGGTACACATTTATTTCTTATATTTCTGAGTAGAGGACAAAGCAATACAAACATTTTAACTGCTTTTTAAGCTCTGTTTTAATGGGCCCAGCTCCCTTTGATGGTTTACATTTGTAACAACAAGCACACAAAAACATCTGGGGAAAAAAAAGAATGAACTAACTCAAGCAAGATTGCTGTAATACTTTTAATTTACAACCAGATGAAACATAACTTTAAATACCTAAGCATTATAATTATTTTCCTGCATTAAATTCTATAGCATGTTTGTATGTGGAAAGACACACGTCTGGTTTTATTTGCTGTTACAGTTGTGTCATATAGCCTTTTCTGATGTTTTACGGATCACAAATGGAGAAACATTGACCTAGAAGCTGTATATCTGAACCACCACCCCTCCCCTACATTCATGTGTGTCTGTAAAATCTTAAAACTGCTTAACTTTTATGTGCTCTTGGAATTCTATTTTCCCACTGAAAGTTGAAATTGCGTATCATTTTTAGTGGCATTTGGGTTTAGTCCCAAAAGGCTCGTGTTTAAAATCAGTCAAACAGATGTTTTGTTTTCGTTTTGGTTTGGGTTTGGTTTTTTTTTTGTGTGTGCCCTAAAAGATACCTTATTAGCACAGTAAACTTCCTCTTTATGTGACTGTTCAGAGCTTCTTTCATTATCCCAAATGGACTCCTTGCATTTAGATAATACATTTATTTACAACCCCACTCAAACTATATGCTCCTTTTTTCTTAGAGAAACTTCAGGATGAACTTACTGTGATATGAAAAGGTTGATGGTTGTAGAAAAGTAAGAAATCTGGAAGAGAGAGTTCCTCTGGCTCCTGGTCAGCTCGCTGCCAACTCAGTGCCACTTGCAAACTTGCTGAGAATGACTCCCACCCCGTCATCTAAGTCTTAGATGAAGACAAGAGACAGCATTATCCCTGCCACTATGCCCCAAGAAACTCTGCTTCTGAACATGAAATCTTAGATTTTAACCAATGACCGCTGTTGCTTAACTCCAATGGTCCCACTGGTTTTTAACCCACTTGTAGTCTGTCCATCCAGTCTGCTTGTTCCAGCTTGACTATTAGGAAACTTTGTGAGATCCTGTCAAAAGCCTTGCTAACGAGAGAGAAAATTACGTGCACTGATCTCATCTACAGAGACAGTCATTTCACAGCAGTTAGCTGAGCTGGTCAAGAAAAGTTTCCTCTTGGTAAATCCATACTATTCCTCCTCATTGTCTTGTCCTTTGTATGCTTGGCAGTGGCTTCTGTGAGGACTTGCTCCACAATTTTCTCCAGGAAGTGAGGTTAGACTGACCCAGCTGTAGTTCCCTCTGCCTTTTATTGAAGATGGTTTGCCACAGCTTTTCAAAGGTGATAGACATGTGTCTTGCTATGCCATCATTCAAATATATCATATCCATATGTATGCACAGTCATACACAATCATATATCATATACATATATATATACCAGTCTTGGGTGCAGCCTGTCCAGTCGCAAGGACTTATATATGCCAAGCTTGTTTCTATAAATCCCTAACATGATCCTCGCCAACCACGGGTAGTACTTCTCTCCCCCAGACTTTGTTAGTACATCTTAAAAAATGGCTCCATGTTAGTGCTTCGTACTGTTAGTGACGTTGATGAACACCAAGGTTGGAAAGAAGCACTGGGATTAAACAGCTGGAAGGAGACAGATGGACTAAGAAGTAGTAAATGGCTGACAGCCATATCAACAAACAAAGGATACATGTTATTTATTTTGAGTTGTTGATGCTTAAGACAAAGGATATTTAAGTACTTGGGAATGAGGCAGATGGGATGGAAGTGGTTTCCAGAAGCATGGGGAGAAGACAACATTTTACCAAATGCGTATGTCAAATCATATGCCAACACAGATAACAAAAATGGATGTTTACATTTTCAGTAAGTCTGTAGCAGATTTCTGTGAGGTGGAAAACAAAGCTTTTCTGTTGTTAACTACTGGTGAATGAATATGCTCTTCTTTTTACAACAATCTGTACTTTAAAATTGCATATTTGGTGCTGGAAGTAAACTAATAGAGTTAACAAAAACAACTACAAGTGACATATTATTGTAATTCATCTTTTTCTAGAATGCAGACACTGCAGATATGAAAGACGCATAGTTTTAGGCAGCAAAGGATGAATTGCAGTATTTCCCCAGGCATTGGACTAGGTAGTGTTCCAGCTTCTGCCACTGACTCTCAGCTTGTCTGTTGGTGGACACCATATAGTTTCTCTCATTCTCCAGCTTTCCTTCCTCTCACCAGCTATTTAGATGCAGATGTACCGAGGTCTTTCTCATGAGACAGCTTACCGTGGGACCTTGGTCTTGACTAAGCTGCCAGGTTTTATGACTACATAAAAATATATGTTATTTACCTCTGAACCTAAACAATTTTTAGTAAGAGTAAGCACTCTACCTTTCTTTGCGTTATCTATACTGCCTCCACACTTGGAGAATACACACAACACACAACATTCTTCAACATTGACTGTTGTCACCTTAAAAGTTATCAGTGTTTTGGCAAAAGAGAAAAATAAGCCTGTTTGAATCAACTGATCAGTGAATATTTGCTCTAAGATTTAGTGATTTGGGCTATATATAAACACTTTAAGGGCCTGATGTGAAAAATGGGAAGAAATTAGCTGGTTAACTGTATATAATGAGGGTAGGAGAGAAGCATATAATTAGATTGAATAGAGATAAAACCAGCTCTTGAAAAACCTGCTCGTTATTGTTTTAATAGTTCTAATGTGCATTTGCTGTGGTGGTTGTGTGCAGCTACTGCTAAATTATTGCTTCAGTGAGGCTTTCATTCAAGTCAGGTTTTGTACTTGCCCCTTTTCCTGGTGAATTATTTTCTGCCTTAAACAGTTTTTTCCTAAAAAAAAAAAAACAAAACAACAAAAAAACCAAAAAAAACCCCAAAAAAATAGAAGCAAAAGGAAACTGAAAAAATCTTCTGTGTTAGTCATAGAGGAATATCTTATAACTCCTGAAATTGCCCTTTTCCCCTATAATTGTTGAAATATTTTGTGGAAAATCAAAAGCATGTTGAGGGATTGCTGCAAGCTAGTAAAAGGGTGATGTAGGAGAAATTTCTAAAATGCTTTAAAAGTTACTTCTAAACTATGACCATCAGAAATTTATTATGATCTTAATGAGGCTTCATACTGAGCAGCACATTTTCTACTTAAGCTAAAGGTAGTATTTGCCAGAGAAAACCATTTTCTTGTCTATTTGTATTCATCGCAATTATATATGCCATGTCTTATGCTCTTGCATTATAAAGAGCTGCATTTTCCCCTAGGTATCTCTTCCACGATTACGGTGCAGCAAAAATAATTGATTCTCTCTCTAATTTATTTTTTATGAACTACAGTCTTACAGATGTGGTCGGGTTTGTAACCAAACGTACTGTGCTGTGCTACAAGAATGGCAGTCAGGAAACAAACTTTGAGTAACTTATGAAAAATCAAAACATTTCCCCAGTACTTCAGAAATAAGAATGCCCTTTTTTTTTTCCTCAGAAGTCCAACAACTTTTTTGGTTGTGTTTTTTTGGGTTTGTTGTTTTTTTTTTTTTTTGTCAGTTTAGGCAAGTTCAATGGTGTTTTGCCAACTTTGTAAACACTCATTTTGCATTTATCAACTTGATATTCTTTCGGTAATTTGAACTACTTCACTGAAAACACCTCCTAATGTTTTGAGGTGTAACTGCACAGCGGTTTGCAGTTAATAAAGCACAGCAGTTTGCAAAGTGAACCCTCCCAGCAGCACATCAATCTCTTTCTTTCTCTGTGAGGAATCACAGTTATACTTCATTTGGGAAGAGCAGTGGGTCTCCATCTTTCTAAGACAGACGTGTCAGTATAAAAGGGATGCACAGAAAGCCCTGTGCTCTTCAAACAAATATATCTCTTAAGACGATAAAGTGTCTAAATCATTGCATTATTAATGAGGTACCAAAAAGCCCTCTTCTTTCCAAGTGGAATGCTCAGTCATTTAAACTTTTTACTCTGAAATTATCAACAGCAATTTTAATGGTGCAGCTGACTATAAATGGAGGCAGGTTGCCGGTGGCAATGTCAGATGGGATCGCGTCAGGCTGAAGGCCCTGGCAGTAATCCGGGCTGACAGCTTCCCCCATTACTGCTTTTTCCTCGCTGCTCTATCGGCACGCAGCGTGATGCAAACAGACAGGCCGTGCGCTGGGCGCGCAGTCGATGTATTGGCATTGTGCGCGGTGCGCATCAGTCCTGAGCTCACAGCATTTCTGTCGTGAAATTCCACAGATTGGGCAAATAAGTTACAGGCTTGGCAAGGCCAGCAAAAAGATAATTTTCTTGATAATGGGACTTAAATAACAAAATAAGGTTGGCTTTTGTAGTCCAGGAATGGCTGGTTTTTAGCTGCGCTGTATTCTGACTTTCCAAGTGTCTTCCCTCTAGAGCGAAACTGCTTTTGGGAGTAATCACTTGTTGAGTGATGAACAGTAGAGGTAGCAAAGCTTAGGAAGTAGCTTTAGAAACATGGGGTGATCTCTAACAATTCTCCTTTTCACTGAGTGAGTTCGCTTTTGACGGACACCATTCCTGTTTGTGACTCTCGGAAGCTGCAGCACTGATTTAACTGTACTGACTAAAAATAAACCACAGATCTACCTCTCACTCAAGTGTGCTTTTCTGTATATTTACTGAGTTTTTCACTGTTTTCCACATAAGTCTCAAGTATTTATTACCAATGTTTATCTTCTTTGGTATCCTGAAAGTTAAAGTGCATGGATTTCTAGGAAACATGATGTTAATCGATAGCAAAATAACACATTCAACTTTCCCATATTCACCTACTGCTTGATATTAACATCTGTAATAAATTTAATGGTAAATTTTAGATTCTGAATAAATATTTTAAGAAAGGGGTGCTCTTGGTAATTTGAAGAGAAAATCGTGGAGAGAAATGGGAAAAGTAATACTTTATAAATAAGGCCATAGCAAAATCTCCTCTCTTGTATATAACTCTATGGTCTTACAAGTCAAATGAAGCTAAAACATCTCACTTCTATTTTTTTATGAAGTAGTAGTATATACGGTATATAGTACATTGCTGTCCTTGTAGGAGAATCACGGAATCACAGAATCTTCAGAGTTGGAAGGGACCTCTAGAGATCATCTAGTCCAACTCCCCTGCTAGAGCAGGATTGCCTAAACCACATCCCTCAGGGCTGCATCCAGGCGGGTCTTGAAAATCTCCAGAGAAGGGGACTCCACAACCTCCCTGGGCAGCCTGTTCCAGTGCTCTGTCACCCTCACTGTAAAGAAGTTTTTCCGTGTATTTGAACGGAACTTCCTATGTTCTAGCTTGTGCCCATTGCCCCTTGTCCTGTCGCTGGGAACCATTGAAAAGAGCCTGGCTCCGTCCTCCTTAAACCCACCCTTTAGATACTTGTAAACATTAATCAGGTCCCCCCTCAACCTTCTCTTCTCCAGGCTAAAGAGTCCCAGCTCTTTCAGCCTTTCCTCATAAGGGAGGTGCTCCAGTCCCATAATCATCTTGGTTGCCCTACGCTGGACCCGCTCCAGTAGTTCCCTGTCCCTCTTGAACTGGGGAGCCCAAAACTGGACACAGTACTCCAGTTGTGGCCTCACCAGTGCAGAGTAGAGGGGGAGAATGACCTCCTTCGACCTACTGGCCACAGTCTTCCCTATGCAGCCCAGGATGCCATTGGCCTTCTTGGCGACAAGGGCACACTGCTGGCTCATGGATAATTTGCTGTCTACCAGGACCCCCAGATCCTTCTCCTCAGAGCTGCTTCCCAGCATGTCCGCCCCTAACATATACTGGTGTTTGGCATTCTTCCTTCCCAGATGCAGGACCCTACACTTGCTTTTGTTGAACCTCATTAGGTTCTTCTCTGCCCAGCTCTCCAGCCTGTCCAGGTCACGCTGGATGGCAGCACGGCCCTCTGGAGTGTCGGCCACCCCTCCCAGTTTGGTATCATCAGCAAACTTGCTGAGGATACACTCTGTCCCCTCATCTAGGTCATTAATGAATATATTGAACAAAATTGGTCCAAGTATTGACCCCTGAGGGACACCACTCGTTACAGGCCTCCAACTGGACTCTGTGCCACTGATCACAACCCTAATTGTGATCAAGAACCCTAGAAGATTCTATCATTATTTGAGAGATTTCTTTCTTAACAGCAATTGCTTTAGATAATATTTTCCCCTCTTTTCCTCTTTTTTTTTTTTCTTTTTTTTAGGGGGTAATTGGGGGGTTTTGTTTGTTTTTGGGGACATTGGGGTTTTGGGGGGAGGTGTTGGGTTTTTTGGAGGGGATTGGATTTTTTTTTTGTTGTTTTGGGGATTGTTTTGGTTTTATTCCCTTTTTCTTTCTCTTTTCTTCCTTTCCGCAGCATTTCTATTCTCACTCCAGAATATAGGCTGGTCCCTGTGACTTATTTTTAAAGTTCGTAAAAAGACATTCTGGGGCCATTGCAACACTTTGCATATTGATGGGGCTGTGCTAAGTGATGCTATCTGAAGTTCTGATCCCCTTCATTCATAGATTAAGTACTGAATAAAGTAGTACTTAAGTACTAATAAAATAAAAACTCTGGATTTTTATGAAAATTTATTTAAAACTTGGAAGAAATCTCTCTTTAGATTATTGCATTTATCCTGCAATTTATCTCAGCAGGTTTGAGAAATTTTCCTCACACTTTCCAAATAATAAACATATTAGCATTATTATAAATGTTGTTGCAAAGTCACCCTTAATGCTCTGAGAATAAAAAGAGAACGTAGATTACAAGAAAGGTTAATTTAATGAAGAAGATTTCATTACATGCTGTCAATATGTCTTTATGCTGGACGTGAATGATCAACTTCCTAGAGAGGTGCTGTTAAATAGAAAGGTATTTCAGTGCCCTGTGAGATGAGATGCACTGAGGAGGTAGTCTCCCTTTGTTGCATGGAACAGGACTTCCCAGAGAATCTGTAACCTTCATGTCATGTTTTCAGAAGGACATTTCTGTAAAACTTAGTGTGATGTGGGATAGTCCCTTTTGGTTGGAATTGAGGCGCAATCAAATTTAGGCAGGATTTACAATTAGAAGTCGATTGTTTTGATTTGTATGACTTGGAGCTCTGGTTAGCGTATGCATTGTGATTGACAACCTTAGCTAAAGAGACAAGATTGAAAAGGTCACGAAGTTATCTGTCCTCTAACTCAAGATGATAAATTCAGGCAATGATTGAGGCAAACAAGTAGATGGGCTGGAGTAGCTTATCTCAGAGTTTGCTGTACCGTGCTTCCTATCTGGGGATACTGATAAGTTATAAATCACAAGCAGTAAAGCAAGTCTTCAGGTGATGTGAAAGTTATCTGTCTCAGCATTGGGGTATGTCTACCAGAGCTTCCAGAAAGTCTCAAAGTGCAGAGGTAATTTTTGTACTGCAAACTGTCAGGCATAGTGACGTCCAGTGTGTGGAAACCAGTGAAGTCTGTTTCCCAGCCTTTTGCCTTGGGGTAACAAGCAAGAGCTCTTCCCAGGCGTTACAGACACCTTAATGTGCCATTTAGTGGGCGTCTAACACAAACATCTGGTTTGAGCATTTGCTGAGTGTGAAAACCAATTGCAAAATGGGAAGCCTGACACAGAACATGTGTATGGTCACATCTCTTCATCAAGCACAATGTTGCAGATAGTCGGGATCTGGACCACTCAAAGAAGTTTGCACTTGTTATTGTTTCAGAGGAAGAAGGGCTGCCTCTTGGCTTTGGCAGTAGATGAGCCTGCTTTTACATCCAGGAGTGCTAGCTTCTCTGCTGATGCAGCAGCACTTTCTGTGGCTAGTTAAAAAAAAAAAAAAAAAAAGGAGGGATTTGGAGCTGTGATGATTTACTTAGTCTCAAGTAATGGTTCATCTCTGCTAGAAATGCATTACTGCTGACTATTTTCTGGAGAAGTAGTGAAACAGCATATATGTTTTTGCATGGTATTGAGTAACATTGACTTACAGCTAAGAATGTCCTGCTCAGTCATGAGAAGTGATGGTCTTAGCTCTCTAGGATAGAGATGTGCACATTTATATGGCAGGCACAGACAGCTCTAGGGAGAGAGAAGGGTCAGAAGGGGAAGAAACATGGCTCTTAAAAGATGAATATTTTATCTGTTTTACCTAAATTGTACCTTTCCCCAAAGCCCAGACAGCACAATAGAAAAGAGAGAAGCACCTCTCTGAAAATAAAAGGCTTTCAGTTCACTAAAACTTAATTTATTATGGGCTTGAGAAGTAGCTGAAATAGGAAAATGCTGAATGGTCATGCTAGGAAGCATAAAGCAGGAAAGTAATTTTTCACTTACTGATTCTATTTTGGTTGCCGTCCTTCTCCATCACGTTAACCACCCAAGAGCTCAAGCCAGGAGACCTCTTCCCCGTGGCACAGTGCCTCTGCCAGCCCTCTGGGCCCTCTAGGCATGGCTGAAACACAGATCAGACCCGAATCCAACTGGTTTCTCCACTTCACAGAGGAGTGAATAGTTCTTGGAGAAACAGTGTGCTGGAGAGGTGATGCCGAGAGCAGGCATGTCTGAGGCTCACAGTGAGATTGTGTCTCTCATAATTAACAGTGATTCCAGACATTTATTCCTGTCTTTAAAGGTGCTTTGTCTTTTTTACAGATTTTTTTTTTTTAATCCAAAGATTTTTTTTTTAATGTCTTTTCCTGTCAAGTCAACTTTGCTTACTTTTCGCTGTGTCAACTGGGAAACATGGTGTTAATATTAGAGGGAAATGTGGGCAGCTGGATTATTGGCACCTAGGTATAGTCAAGGTGTATAATTTAAAAAGACAAAAGAGCCCTCTCAACTTGCACCCATCGACATCATCACAGTCATAGCTTTTTATAGGAAAATAAACAATGGTTAAAGTACACTTCCTTAGAAGGGCAAACGTTAAACATAATTGTGATTTCCATTTTAACCTCTCTTTCCAATTCATTAATACGCATTTGAAAAAGGAAAATGTGTACAAGGCTTATTTATTTACATGTGCCCAAGTGAAGTGTGTTTGTGATGTGTTGAGTCCTAGCTGGGCATAACAGCACTCTCACTTCTCTCTTCAACCTAGTCCTGCCCTGGAAATGAGTGATTTTCACCCTTCTAATCCTCGGGAGGAAAAAAGCTATATAAGGCAAAGTGGGTGGTGGTTTTTTGCTTTCCTGATTTGGCTTGAAAGAAAACAATTTAATTGAGCTGTGGTCAGAAGGGTATCTTTCTGATGACTCCAGCTGGTTTTGGACCAGGCCTTCTCATCAGATTATATACACGTGTCTGAAAAATATCATTATTTACTGGTCTATAACTGTTCAAGGGATTTCGGAATAACAGCATTTAGCACCCACTCTGCAGTAAGTGCACTAGATTTGTCATACAAAGACGTCTGGCTGGTTTCAACGAGAACCAGAGGCTGCTTCACCTCCAGCCTACCTGCAGCTCCTCCTTTGGGAGCAGCGCAGTGGTTGTGGACCCCTCACCCTTCTGGCAGCCTTGGGAAGGGACAGCACTTCTGGGGAACTTGCCTATCCAAAGATTGAATGTCTGCTTGGAAAGGCAACACTCTGACCATTTTACTAAGGGCTGGAATTCAAAATAAAATTCTGTTAATAGATCCTGTTGGATAATACATTTGCATTCAGCTTTCTTGTAGCTCTGTAAATAGTCCACATCCAGAAACAGTGCAGAAACACATCCACAGTTTTTTCTTTACTCAGTTTTCCCATCCCCCTTCTCCACTGACCTTTTATTTCAGAGGATTTGGCGGATTAACCTCATCAAGTTAAACTCAATATGTACTGAGGCCTTGTGTGCTCAGAAAGGTTGTTCCCTTTTTCAGCTTCATCTGTTGATCCAGTAAGATATCACCCTCGCTATCTTTCCCATTGCCATTATAAATTCAGTGTCACTTTGTGTTGTGTACTTTTTCCATGCAGATGTAGTCCTACATCCTTCTTTCTAGCATTAAGCAAGTACCATAGTGTTTATATGCAATATGAAAAATAATTGCTTTTAAAATATTTATAAATAAATTTTATGGACAATTAGTCAGCAATGAAGTATGTGGAATATAAATACTCAATTTTTTCATGGAGGTACAATCCAAGGAGCTACCTAGGATCTGCCTAGGATCAGGCTGGGGTGCTGTGGTGGCAGAGAGCTGCAAGGGGTCTATGTGAGTCTCAACAGAGGCAGTGTCAGCACTGGAAGAAGTGGAGCACAGCTCATAGGGGATTGTAGGAGGTCAGAGACAGAGGGAGACAGTTAGAATCCAGTTTGGAATGTAGAAAACTCTGGAATCTGAGCTCGACATTGGTGTGATAATACAGGAGGGTTGAGGAGTCTGGAAATCCAGAAGTATTGTGGAAATTTAGCAATGGAATACAGAGGCAGCTACAGCAGGGCTGGGAGGACTTGGAAGGGCTAATGAGGGTGAGTTACTAAAGTATATCAAAAATTACATCTAGGTGAACTCAAGAGTTGTCAGACCCACTCCCAAATATGCTGACCTTTTCCTAGGAAAACAGGAACAGATAAGACCACACGTTACAAGATGTGGGATGTGACGCTGGCACAGACTGCTGGTGCACATATAAGCTAGAATAACTAAAACCTTCCTGTGGATTTAATGGAAGGTTTTGAATAAAACTGTATAAATAGGCAGTGAAAAATCTTCTTGTGCCTTGCCACAATTACAGTGCAGTGTGGTTGTGAATAGGATCTGCAGAGACAGCAAAGCCTCTGTCTAGCTATTGGTGAGATCCTGGAGGAACCTGTATCTCTTCTCCACTCCTATCAAGACTGACAGTGAAGCAAAAGTTGCAGCAAGCTCTGTCTAAGAGCAATAACCTCTCAGTAGAGTTTTTATTTCTGACGGTAAGAAACACTTGAATTTGAGCAAAATCAGCCTTGTAACAGCGAATGTCAGAAACCATTTGAATAAATAAAAATATAATAATACCAGCACTTCCCCTGAAGTAAACACCAAACCTTATCTTAATTCTCTGCAATACTGAGACTCCTGCCATCACTATCCCTTTCCACAGGTTTGAAACTACATTTTCTCACAGTTATAATCCATATAATCCTTGTACGTGAACAGAGATAAGAATTAAATTAGTGACAGAGTATTGTAAGTGGAAAATTGGCTTGTAGCGTTCTGCAGGAAGACTGGGCACTGCCAGTTTTAGGTTCAGTAGCAGGTTTATTGCAAGATAACCAGTACAAAGGGGTCAGGGATGTTAATTGTAATGAAGTTTCAGTTTCCTCAAAAAGTCTAGTTTTGCACCTTGTATTAAATTGAGAAATTAATGATATACTAGTCAGTATTTGCCTTTTGACTTCATTGCATAAATACTGGAATGCTTGAACTAAAAATGAAAAGTGTTTTCGCTCTCAGTTTTAACATCCTTTAGTTTCATATAATATGTAAGGCTCTTCATGATGTTCTTTCTTTTAAAAGTAATATTACGTAATGCAGAAAGAAGATCTCAAACAACTCTTTAATAATACAATAGTGCTACAGCTGGGAATTGAAAGCATGTAAGCTTCCGATGAGCTCATCTGTTCCTATAAGGCAAAGAGAATAAACATTTTAGAGTTCTCAAATGTGCTTTTTTATCACTTGCAACCTAGGAAATAATTCTGTAAAAGTCATCAAAGGAAATTATAATTCTGTAAAAGTCATCAAAGGAAATTATATTTCTGTAAATGGAAAATTTTGTCTCACCATAAGCATTGCTATGACTTGCTTATGTCTTTGCTATCAGCATGTACACAATTCCTGATCTATTTAGGAACTTGATTTTGTTAGGCCACCGTTTTTGTAACTGAAAATAACATTCAACTTCTCATTTGAGAGTAGCGGTATATGATACTACAAGAAATGATGATTTAAGGGAAATAATTATATTAGAGGTAAATAACCATTTTTTTTTTTTATTTAATTAGGAGCAGCGTGACTCAACCCTTCTTTGTGATTATTTTTCTTCTTAGGAAGTTACTAAGAATCTGACTGCATATACAAGTTGTAATAGTTATAATAACCAGGTTTATAGTGAAAAGGTAGGCTGCAACGCAGTTTCTACTGAGAGCACTGAAATATCAACTTCTTAGTCTAGTATTTTGCATTAAGGGAAGGTGTGAGTTGCAAGATGTGAGGTGGCGGGGAATCTGTTCCATATGACCACGTAGCACAACCAATGGTCTGCACAGCAGGGACACAATCCTGGCCTCTCTTGCAAGGACAGGGACTCAGCGTAGCTCTGCTGTACAACACACAAAACAGAACAGACCATTTACTGCAAATCTCTCTTCTGGAGTAGAGGAGTTTGGAGAGTGGTTAGGGACATCTAAGGGGCTTTGGGTCGTTACCTTTTGTTTTATTTTTACATATGAAAGCTAAGAAACGGTGCAGCAATATTGTCTGTCTTCTGATGTGTGGTGATCTCTGTCAGTAGTTCTTCAGCAGCTTTAGATCTGTAAACTCCAAACTCGATAGCGCCCAAAGCCGCACAAGTCCTCAACACGTGCTCTTTGGCTCATCAGGCCGTGAAAAAGTGGTCCCAGTTCAGAAAACTACTTTGCAGGTCTGATTTTAATAAGCGTGAATAAAATCCTGTTGTTTGTTCATACAGTCCAGATGTTATCTCAGGAAAACCTTTGTAGCCTAGAAGGTAATTGAAGCCCTGAAGTACACGAACATCAAAAGTGTGTTGAATTCCCCAATGCTCAAAGTAAAACCCGTGTTGAAGTTTCTGTGTGAGTAGGTTGCAGGAAAAGCTGTGGGGCTGAGTGAAGTGCATTTCACAAAGTGCCAGTGATTCAGATTGAGCAAATGTCCAGAGGCTGCTCTGATACTGTGAAACTTGGGAGCTTTATTTCCTCATTCTTAATAAACTATGTGTGTATCTCTGGGATTTGGTTAGTGAGTTGCACTGCAGGACACAAATAATTAATTATTTCTGGGAATTTTCTCACATGACCTGAGACTATAATTGATCCATTTTGCAGAAACCTTTAAACCAGGCTCAGATTCTCCTCTCATCATGTCAGGAAATCCTCTGTAATTCTTAACCCTTTTGTTACTTAACTACTTGGCCCACTCGATGAATAAATACAACACCACTTCAGAAAAGTTTAGTCGGTTGATGCTCCGGCACCCAGTGCAGTGCAGAGCCAAACAGCCGAGCTTTTATGGTACTAAGGTTTGCAAATGGTGCTGGAGCAGTCTAGTGAGTCCCAGTCCAAAGCCAGAAGCGTGCTGCGGGCTGGAAAGTGCATCTGTTGCCTCTGTTTGAAAGAAAAGCAGTGTGGAGGAAAGAGATTACAGCTGTGGCCATTACCCTCAATGGCACAGCATTAGGCTAGTCTGGAATATTAAATCTGGACTCTGATCCCTCTTAAACTTTAGTGGTTTTAGGGCACCTCTGTATCCATGAATTTTGGGGTACCCTCCGCCTTCCCTCCTGTGTGATCTGGCCTCCATGCTCACCTGTATCACATCTTCTGTGAAACAATAGATCAAAATCATCCTTGAGCATCTAAGTTCTTTAATTTCTAAAAGCTAAGCAATAGGGATGCTTTGGAAAGTTTATTCTGAGTTTATCCTAAATTCATGGATTTGCAGATTCTGGATGAGAGGTTACTGTGACACTTAAACTGAGTATAATTCAAAATGTTCATAGCATGAACTCTCAGGAGTCTTAAAAAATGCAGCATCTCTAACTCAAGCCTACAGAGAACCTTTTAAAGTCTCTACCTCCGATCACTTCCCATTCCCACTGGCTCGCTAGATCTGATGTTATTCTTTGTTACCATATCAGTTATGCTCTCTTGTCTCCCTGCCTTCGCGCAGCTCTTACGTGCACATGGCAGGAAAGGCAGAGTGCCATGGCCTCAGCTTCCATCCTGAGCCGGCACTACAGCACACTTCAGTCTGGAGCAGGAAAATTTAAAAAAAAAGAAAAAAAAAGAAAAAAAAGAAAAAACGGAGAAAAAAGAAAGCCAAGATTGTTAGGAAGAAGTGGGCGACCTGGATTATAACTGGTTATAAAAAGAAACTGTGTGTGGGCTGGATCTGACTTTGCAGTGATTAATACGTTGCCAGGTTCCCTCTGCAGGTGTCCAGAGGAGTTTGTGGGGCCTCCCAGTTCCCACCTTGCTGGGTTTTCCAGGTGTTCCTGTCCCTGGCAGATGGACTTTACTTAAGTTCAGAGCTATATCTGGTGATACTGGCACCCATGACCACCACTGACCCACGGGGAGCTGGCACCCCACACTGTGCCCATGCTGAGCTCTTGCACACTGCAAGTCTCTAATCACCCTGACCTCAATTTCTGTTACAGCGTTACTTCTTTTCTTAAGTAAGTTTTTCTGCTGAATGAAATGTCAGCAGATAACATCAGTGCTACTCCATAATTTAACAGTTCCAAATACGGGTTGGAGTCTGACTCAATATCCTTTTTTAGTAGTTTAATATTTTGATAATATTTCCCTATAACTCACTGCACTGGGGATTAGCAAGTATAAGAAACGTGACTTCAGACATTCCTCCCCGCTGTGTTTTTGCCAGCTGTCAAACATAACCATGCTGTATATGCTATGTCTGGCCTGAAAGGCGGTGGTGGTTGTGGCTGTGCCTCTGGGTGAAGGCACCCAGCTCTGCCGCTCTCCGCTTCACTCTCACGGTGTCCCTGCTTGGCTGCGGCTGCTGACTTACTGCTTCCACTCAGACACCTGAATTTCGAGGGATTTGTCTCAATGCCCGTATTATCTTGCCTCCTGGAAGGATAACTTTAGTGAGTGAGGCAACTTGTCTTCTCCAAACACATTTTCTTTTATATCTGTGAGAGGGGCCACAGAGAAGAAAGATAAGCAGAGAAGATCTTCTTTTAATATTGCTGGATTAGGGTTAACCAAGAAAGAAAACTCCAAGAATACAGTACTTCCAGGAAGGAGAATGTCTTCCAAAATCCCTGGTTTTCAGACCAGGCTGTTTTGAGGATCAGAACTGAAAACCAAAAGACCCCATTTTTCACAGAGCTGTGAGAAATCTTTAGGGGAGCCAGCTTCTTCATAGTCACAATGACCCTTTTTCAGTGGAATTTGTCCCCTTGGCAGTATAAACGAATGTTCTTGGTTGGATGTATTGTCAGCCCTAGAATAGATACTGTGTACTCAGGGGATCAGGGGGAATAAAAATAATCAAAATCTGTTTTAAAGAGTGCTTTATCTGTAGGCCTCACTCACGAATACCTAAAGAAGGAACCATTCCTCAGTCTTAGTATTTTGCCTCCACATTTCAGCCCAGGGACAACCCTACTGAAGCCTTTATGCTCTTTACTGTAACTTTGAATATCACATTAATTATTACATCTGCTTGTAACTGTGTCAATAGTGCTATTAGTCATAGGATTCTTATTAATTCCTGTAACTGCCTTTAGAAATCAAGTAGTAAATGTACTGTGATAAAAGCTAACAAGACCTAAACATTTTGCAGTCACCAGACTCTATTCATATACTTAGTAAAAAAACTTAGGTTCAAAAAGAAGTTTTTGCCCCTGAAGCTCCTCCCTTCCATGAAGTGATGACTGGTGGGGCTACAGGTCACCACTGCAGCAGCTGGAGCCTCTAGCTCCTCCCTGAAGAGCAGAGGGATAAAATCTTCGTCTTCACACTTAAAACACAGCAAGACAGGGTGGCAGGGACCCAGGGTGGAAGGACTGGGACCTCACATTTGCGCTCAGAGGTTTCATGCAGCAAAGGGACTCCAGTGCCTGTCCTTTCCCTTTGGAGCGGCAATGGTTCCACAGAGCCACCGGCCCCAGGCTGCAGTAGTGAGAGCCAGCGGCTCCCAGCTCCTTCCCTGGCCCCAGCAAGTACTGCTTGCACTTGCAGTTTATACAGTACAGTAAAAACTCTGGACATCAGGCTTTTGGGAAGGCCTCCTGAGGAAGCCATGCTTCCACAAGAATGGGGTGCTCATAGCAGAGTCCTATTTGTATTTCCTGGATCAACAAAGAACGAAAAGGATTTTGTTACATACAAACCACGCAGGCTTTCTGTGAGCAAGTGCTGACACAGTAAATGTACCTGTAAGAAAGTGAATTGCAGGTTGCTAATCCCTCTCTGTCTCTCCTTTTGCATGACGCTACATTTTTACAACGTGCAGTTTAACCTGAAACTTGACCTGTCTTCCTAAGAAATTAGTTAAATCAATAATTGCTCTCCACTTAGGGACTGAGGAAAAACAGTGGGACTTGCAAGGCTGCTTTGAAATTCATTTCCAGTAAGGTGAAAGCTCATCTTAAAAATTGAAATTTCTCTCTGATTATTGCTGCAGGTAGAAGATTAAAAACTCTTCTGGTAAGCTTGCAGGAACCTGTCACAGCAAAGAGCTTAATGATATTATTTTATTCTCCTTGCGACATTAGTCTTTCCATTAAAACTTTAGTGCTTTAATCATTAAGAGATGAACTGTACATGTTAATTGAGATTAGAATTATATTTATGTACAGAGCAGCTCACTCTGAAATGACCTTGGCCCTTGTCACTGGTGCATGACACTGTGAGTGTATTCCTGTTTCCATTTTTAAATAGACCCAAGGATAATGTCATTTGAGGATTTGTTTTGATGCGCTCCTTCAAACAGCAGTTTTGGCCAGAAATGGTGAAATAAGCAGGTTGTGCAGAGGTCGGTAGTTGACCATCAACTGCTGTGGGTGCACAGGGCTGAAGGAAGCAGCGCTGGCTGCTCTGCCCGTGCTGCTTGGTTAGCCCCAGTGCGCCCCGTTGGGGTGTCCGAGAAGGGACGTGGTGCAAGAGGAGAATTCATCTTTCAGTGACAAATAAGTGATTAAGATCCCTTGTTATCATTCATGTCCTCAAAGCACTTTCAAAATGAATAATCTTACCATGGGTTAACCGCATCAAATCCACTTCAGGCAATGGCAGTATGCCCCCTCTACCAAGATGATTCCTGTCATTTAACTTGCATTTCTCCTCTCTTGCGAAGTCCTTCTTTGCGCTGCTAATGCAGCCTAAGTGTCTGCATATCCATGTAAGTAAAGTTGCTCATACACGGCATGAATGTCAAGAAATCTGTGCTCCTAGTAAAATCTCTCAGCCATTATAGGATTTGCTTAGATGACAGACTTTATGTGAATGGGAGATAATAAATTTATGCTTCAGCATAGCTGAGTACTTCTTAAAGAGAAAGCAGTGAAGCGTGTCAGATTATTTACCAAAGTACTGTAAATATCACAAGCTGCAATTATGTGAGTGCAAAGAAGGAAAATGCATTAGTGTTGTCCTCTTAGCCAAAACCTCACATTCCCAGCTGTATGCCATGCACTTAATATGGAGCTCATTTAACACGCTTAATAATTGAGTTGCAACCTCAGTTCTGAAATTAAAGAACAGAGAATATGAACCGTGGTAGCAAAATGAGGGATTATTCCTCTCTGTCTCTACTTTCTCTCATTTTTCAGTTTTCAGCATTGCCTAGTAGATGTAGCCACTGTATGAAATCAGGGCAAATAGGTTTTAACATGGGAAAGGGCTTTAGTTATATAAAAAAAAAATGCAGCTCATGCAGCAGCAGTTTAAACTCTGATCACTTGGCTAAAATCAGGAAATTTGTGTTGTGACCTGCAAAAGATGAAACTTCAGTAAAAATGGAGCAAGTCTTCACAGCATAAGGCAGTGCTCTTTGGAAGTTACCCCAGTCAGCTCTGAGCAAGTCCAGCACTCTGCTGGCCCAGCACTCCCTGCTTCTAAACTAAAGCTATTAGCTTTGGTAAATGTTACTGTTGACATGCTTTTGTGTCTTCTGGTTCCTATCCAAGCTCTGACCAAGTGACATCTAGCTTAGGAGTTGTTACATATCTCTGTGTGTGCTGGGTAGACGACAAGCAGGAATGAGCCAACAGCAGGTTTTCAGGCTGAACTGAATCCTCCAAATGGTCACTGATGGTAACTTCAAGAAGACAAATGTCCCCTAACACTCTGTACAAGCCAGCAGTACCCAGCCTCATGCCAACGCTCCTGGGCAACCAGCTAGAAGGCAGCTCCAGTCTTTGAAGCTATTATGACGCATTTTTGTGCTATTGTGTTGATACTAACGAGTCATGGCTGGATTTTTTTTCAGCATTGGCATAGTCACACCAAAGCATCTGCGAATGGCTTCTGACCAGAAGTGGGTCTGCAGTCAGACAACTGCACCCAGCAACAGGGACGTGCCCTAGATGTTATGTTGCAGTTGTTGTGAACACCACTTTGTGGTTGTTTCAATCAAGCCAACACACGCTGCCTGGGTGTATCTGCCAAAGGCAGTGGGAAAGGCCAGAGTTGCTGGCAGATGCTCCTGCCTTTGCTCAGGTTCCAGCTGCCGCCTCTCCCCAGCATCAGCAAATGTGTTTCTGCTCAGGTGCTGGCCCTGCTTGATACCATGCAGCCTAATTGCTTAGGGATGAGGAATAGGAACCTTCTGCCCACCTTCCAGAAACTGTGTAGGCCTACTCTCTTGCAAATAAACAAGTCTGGATGGAAACCAGAGAAGTTTGGACCTTTCGATGCTGAACTGTGAACAACTGAACCAAAAATCCAAATTGTCAAACATGCAAGAGAGCTGAAAAACGGGAGGTGTCCTCAGCGCCTTCTCCAAGACATGGACTAGCAATTTCTCTGATGAACACTGGGTTAAATCTGCATTACTTTGATTTTTCCGTAGAGCCACTTTGTCAAATAAAAGTAGATCACCCCTCTGTATAATCCATTGATTCAACAAGGTAAAAGAGCTGAGCACAGCTCTTTCTTATGTTGTCTAGAAATAGCTGCTCAGTATTGGCAGAGCCAATCCTGCATTTGCCTGGCGAAGGCCGAGGTATTTTCTCTTGAACCCTACTTGCTCCTGGCAGGAATGACACGCAGGAAATGAGAAATATCCATAAATCTCCCACGTGCTCTGCTCTACTACCCATAGCTCACACAGGCAAGGAGTGTTTACTGGTTTAATCACAGATGCCCTTCACAGGTGGCACAGCCACCTTTAGAGAAAAGATAATCTTTTGAAGCTAAGATGCTTTAATGCCAAAATGTAACAGGCTGCTTGGAGAGTGCTAACCAGTCCTGTGCATGTCTGCTTTTTCAGTAGCTTGAGGCAGCCGTGCCCAACGCACAGTAACCCTCAGAACTAAAGACATTTGTCTCCCAGAAGGTGCCATATTAGCGACCATAATTACGAACTTTGCTAAAACTAAAGATGATTTGGAGAGGAGTATGAATTATTGCGTTTTAGCAGAACCTCAACCAATTAATATATAAATCTTTCTAACTCACAAAGTTAAAAAGTGTAGTGAGTCTTAAGGTCCCTATACATTCTTATCGCTGTCTGGGATGCCCTAAATGTGCATCTTCCAAGTCCATAAATGTCTCAGAATCACTAGAGAGAAAACACTTAAAGTGCTGATGGATTTTCTTTTGACTCTTTAATGAAGCTAATACACTCGTAAAAAGCCTTTGGTAAGGTGGGAGAGGGAGGGAGGAAGATTTAAAAAAAGCTTTTTAAAATCTAACATCTTCGGAGTTTTTCCCTGAGGTGCTTGGAGATTTCCTCTGTTCAGAATCACATTGTGGAAAGGACATCAACAAATTAAAGAGCATCAGTAAACAGACCAAAACCAGTGCACAAAGTAATGTCAGTGCAACTTGTAAGCATTTCACTGGGCTTCAGTTTGTGACTATAATATCACACAGTGACTTCAAAGGTTTCCATTATTTTTGGTGGTTGCACATACAGCAGTTTCAATTAAAAAAAAAAAAAAGCTTCATCCTCTACTCTGTTCTAGATTTTACTTTAAACTGGGCAAACCAGCTCATGTTCTGACAGCAGCCCAGACGACAGGTGAGTGGACAGAAGCAGAGGCTCACCCTGCCGCAGCCCTTACCTTTCTGTACCAAAGCTGCCTGGTTTAAAGCTGCCACGTGTATGACATGGAGTTGTGCCTTTGGGGAGCGGAGCAGCCAGGCAGGGCCCTTTCCCAAGGTCACCCGAGAGCTGAGACAATCTTCAAGGGCATCCCGGGCTTGCAGGCTGTCACATCTCTTTGTAATTCAGACCCTATGGGTGGGCAGGGGAAAATAAAAAATAAAAAAAAAAGAAACAAGCAAAATAACTCCAGAGATCCTATTTTCATACCTGATGCTTTTCAGTTTTTAGAACAGGGCAATAAAAATGCAGCACAAGCAAACCCTGGGGATGACAAGCTCCTAGGAGGCAGCCTGGGCTGGCGGCGGTGGCCCGGCGGGTGTGCAGCCGCACGCCAGCACACCGGCAGAGATGAAGGTGTCCAAGGGAATGAAAGCCCCGGGGGGGACATCCCCGGGGGTGACATCCCCGGGGGTGACAGTGCCGGTGCCGCCGGTCGCCAGGTGGCAGCAGGGGGACGCGCTGCGCGCCCCGCGGGCAGGGCTGGGCAGCGGCAGCTCCGCGGGCTGCGCCTCCCGTCCCCGCCTCGGCACATCGAGGTGCTGCTCTTGGACTTCCTGCATCCATACATCACTTCTATTTTGGAAACAGTTTCATTCACTCAATTACTTTAATAGCAGTTAAAATACTTTATGAGCAAAACTGGAGTGGTTATGAATGAGACAGAGAATAATCTTCCCCTCTCTGTTTTAGCAATTCAAATTTTAACTGAAGCGGTCTAAGAGGTGAATGCGTTATTCTACCTCTCATCCTTCTCCTTCTTTCTGTCTTCCTCTATTATCATTAAGCATAATTTATGTTGGTGTACTGCAGATTACTTTGCTGCTGGATGTGTGGTTCCTGTGTGGTTATTTGGTTTCATCTTTGCATTTCACTGTATTTAATTGCGCTGCAGGTCGGTGTGCCGTAGTGGCAGAAGTTATTGGTAGTTCATACTTCCCTGGTTATATTTCAGTACAGCCTGAAATCTTGTAAATGAATATTTGCTTCCTTGCTCTGTTCTTTCTTCCATTTAGATTTTTTATAAAGAAGCAAACAAATGAAAATAGCACCAGTGAAATCTTTATTTCCAGTGTTTCAGTTATTCATGACAGTGATTTCTGCTCCAAGCATCCCAGCAGCTGATTTCCATTTATTATGTGACTGACTGTGAACATAGACAACCTCCCTAAAACAATATTCAGTTCCATAAATGTGGCAGAAGATCAATTTGGCTGTATTGCAAGACTTGTTTTTCCTGATTTGCTGCTATTCGATCCCTGACCTTTAGGTTATGCTAGGTAAGGGTGAACCAGGCAGATAATGGGTACTTAAAAATTACTAATCTAAAAGCATCTGACAAATTACCACACAGGAGATTAATGACTGAAGCCAACAATTGTGAATGGTAAAATATCTCTTAACTGGATGCTGATTTAAAATGAGAAATCCAAGTTGTTAAAGGAGATAAAACTTTTAGTAAATAATATAATAATATTCAGTCTTGTCAGAGATATCTTGCCAAAGTCCAGACCTCACATCCCACCACCAGACAAAGCGCAATGGTGTGTGACATACACGTGGCCATTGCAGAAGTACAATTTTCTTCTCCTGAGAAGCCACTGTTGCTCTGCTTCCCTTGGCCACGAGGCAATGTAGGGCTGATTGCCCCCTAAATCGCATGGCAGCCATGGAGGTGTGCTGGGCTGCCAGGCAGGGGTGGGTTGCAGGCAGGAGCTGCAGACAAACCCTTTCTGATGGGCAGCTGGTCTCCAGTGAGAGCCATTGCCTTCAGCTGGCCACTGCCACCAGAGGGTACGTGGGGTGCCCCCACCCTGAGAGCAGCGCCAAGTACTCAGAGTACTGGCAAAGAGCTAAGGTGCTTTGAACCAAGTATCCTACTTGTTAGCCAGATCTAGCTGGATCCGAGTTGTCTAAGAGATTGTCTTATTTTTTCCCTCTTTTTTGTCATATACTGAAAATTAAAAATGTTAGAGAGGGGTGCAGGGGTGCATGACCTGTGCAGTACGTTACTGCCTCTGCCACTGGCCTTCACCTTTAAATTGCACAGTACCAAGCACACAGAGGGCAGGCTTATTTTCCCCTATCTCTTTCTATTTGCTAAGTGTCATATAGCCACAAGGGGCTCTTCCCGTTAATCATGTGATGTAAACAAGGGCTTTCTGCAGAATTTTCGAAACAATAGTATATGACAGCCATTTATCTGCTGTCTTCTAGACTTCTATGCTTGCCTACATCTGGTGTGAGAAAATAGTCTGATGAGACCCAGTGCTGACCAAGACACAGTTTCTCTGTTGAGAAATTAGACTGCTGCTAATTAACAGTGCAGGAAGGAAGGCTTGCTCCGTTTCTGGGATGCAGCCAAACTTGAGTTAATGTGGTCATAACAGGGAAAGATTCTCTATGTTGTAAACATTTTTGATATGCAAAACTTTCTAGCAGTTCATCTAACAACCAGGAAGTTCTAAAACCATGAGGGAGTGAAAGCGAAGAGACAAAATCCCCTTTAAAAGGTTGCTCAGAAAACAGTTACTGTTTTCCAGTCAGACCTACATATGACTTGGCTGTAGGTTATGCATGAGGCATGTGCATAGGATGTAGCTTTGCCTCCTTATTTACAGGTAGTAGAGTCGTAACTTACTCAAGTCCTCCACTATTGTCTCAGCATATTATATAAAATTACAAACACTTTTGACTTGAAAATTACACCCGCGTGCATTAATTTTACCAGGGCTGTGACCAGGTCTCATATTGGATTATGTAAACTTTCCCTCATCAAGTAAAAATGTCATTTGCAAAAACCATAATAGCCTTTTCTGGACATGTTCTGAACCACATTACTAGAGATTACTTTATGTAATGGGCCTTAAAGATCAATTTATATTGAAATAAGTTGAAACGAAATTTCTGTTCTTGCAGTATGAGCAGCTTTCAATTCAGTGGTGAATGATAAATCAGCTGCCATTTGACATTTCAGTATAAGATCTGACTTACTTGCAACCTCTTTATCTATTCTAATGAAAGACTTATTTATTGTAACCTACTGCTCATTACAATATTTTTACTTCAGTCATCTGAGCTTGAAGTATTGAAGCAGATTTCTAAACACGATTTCAACTTATTCAAAGTCTGGTCACTTGTGACAGTAAAAATAGCAGACACATTTGTCTTTGGCATGCATTTCCCGAACTATTAATATTTTCTTTCCCTGGTATGCAGACTGCTCCTCCGTTGGGACTGTGGATGGCGCTGAACAGCTAAATCCTCTAGTCTACTGCAATCCAAATTCCTTTTCTCCAGAAGTTATGCAAAAGATATTTCTATACTGTTTTAACCAAGTAAGAAAAAATCCCGCTAACCCACTTAGATTTAGCTGTGAGCAAAAGCACAAAGATGGGATACCACAAAGTTGCTCCATACATCATTAGTTAGATTTAAAATCTGACTTCATATAAACAGAATGTGGCATAGCAAATTGTACTATAGCTACATGTGGTCGCTAATTCATAGAAGTGTCTCATGTAAAATAAGTTATATAAAAAAAGTCCTTAAATGTGCCTTTGAAAAAGCAAGGCTGGCTCTCAAACTGGCATCATTCTGAAAATGCTGTGACACATAAGATAGTAGGTTTCATATATGTTGGAACACATACCAGTGGTTCATCATCTTGAGTTTCTATTCAGGTTATTAGTCATAGCTAATCTCACATTTTATAGAATTGTTTCCTGATTCCTTTTCAATGTTGAACAATGTAACTGAGTCTAATGAATGGGTCTTTTGGAGTTCTTGATAACTGAACATGAAACAAAACAGAAAAGTGTTTTGGCAACCGTTTATTTGAAGCCAATTTATCTAGAGAAGAACAATTTATTTGATAGCCACCTACTGCGAAATTAAAAATTATTATAGAATTGTATAAGATGTCTGTTGTACTGTTGAACTGTAATTGTCAAAAGAGAATTTCATTTAAGCTTATTGGAGGGCACTTAGAACTTATTTGATCTGAATTCTTTGATATTTTTATTGTAATTACTTTTTGATTCATAATGTCATTCTTTAGTCCACATATAACAGCTTCCAGAAGCGGAGACTGATGAAGAATGGCAATTTCCATTTGTGACATCTTTTGTAGATTTTTCTTTTTTTGCTTCCATACCATTTTCCACTCACACTTTCATGCTTTTCATATTTTTGGAGCAGGATTTTGTTAAAGCATCCATTTTCCAACGCAAGAAGGTCAGACATTTTATTCAGAGCCTCTTTTTTTCTGAAGCTGGCCAGAGAAATCACCATAGTCCCCAGAAACCTTCTCAGCAAAAACTTTAAAATCAATAAGCTCCTTTGAAACACTTTGGCTTTAACAAAGCAACTTATTTAGTTGAAAAAAAAAAAAAGAGGAAAAAAAAAAGAACCACACAGCACTGAAGTCTTTGCAGTCAGCTGTATCCAGAAGCACAGTAGCTGACAATTTGCAGAAGGCAGAATAGCCAGTGAAAGCAAATCAATGTTTATATGATTATGTGGTGCTAAAACAATGATCTGAGTCCATCTGAAATGTGCTGTTCCACGCCAGGGAAGAGTAAGCCTGCCAAGCAGAGCAAGCCCCGCCGTGTGATGGGGCGCAGGTCTGTCTGGCCCCAGTGTGTATTGTGGTCCCAGGCTGGACTTTGGAGGGTTGTTTCTCCTTTAACAACTTGTATTGAGGCATTTTGTGGTTCTTGGATTTCACGTCCCACCGACGTGCAAATGTTTCCTCTTGGGCGCTCTCAGCAGCTGCTGGAGATCACAAAGAGCAAACCAGCCCTTGTGTAAGCCTGTTGTTTTCTGGAGATGACTTCAGAAAACTGCTGGGGATCATCTCAGTCATGAGATGGTTCCTAAGCGGTGAAAACCCAGCTGCAGCGGAACAACCATGTTAAAATTTTCATACATTAGCAAAGATGATGAGTTCTCAGCCAACCGTAGGCTCGTGTCCATTGCAAAGTCGCCGTCTGCACGATGTTAATTGCTCTCGGTGTGATTAGCCACGATTCTCAAACCCACTCAGACAGGAGCTAGGGGACAGGTAATTGTGATAAGCTTTCAGTGGACTCACAGAAATATAAATCATGGCCTGGATAAGGTTATATTTGCAGTATTATGACTAAAAGAAAAAATTACGGTCCTTTCTGGTGTATTACACTGGGTTTATTTTTCTTCATGAATTAAAAAAATCTAGTATCTGTTAAAAATCTTTCTGTTACAGAAATAATTGCTATGTGTTTCTATACTGCCAGCAGTTCAAAATACTGAGATCTTGATACTGGTTTAAATCACTTTTAGAATCAGGATTTGTACTAGTTTATAAATACTAGTACTAGTTGAAAAGTACCCAAATCAGCATGAGGTTGAGCTGTGGCTTTTCGAGTCCCAAAACCACTGCTGTTTGCAGATGTACTGAAAACAGAACATTGGTTTCCAAAGGTTTCCATAAATATTTCAGAGAATGTTTCCTGATCTGATAACACAGTTCAAGGTAAAAAAAAGCTCAATAAACTTGAATTTGGTATCAGTAAAGTTGGTCTGCAAACTTTTATTCATTTTGTTGGATAGTGCAAAGAAATGGGATGAAGAAATAGCACAGATTAACTCATTTTAGTTGTCACCTTTTTTCTGTGTATAGTGGCAAAGTATTATGTAAAAATTGTTTTATTGTCATTAAAATCCAGTGATTTATGCAGTCAACGTTGCATGCTTAAGAACAAAAAAGATTAAAAACCAGCTTCTGAACCTCTTTTGAAGAGATTGCAACTGGCAGGTTCGTTTCTGTTTAATTTTTACTCCAGTCTGGAAAGACATTAGAACTACCCCAACTGAAAATCTCTCATCTGTTTCTCCAATTGACTGGCTTGTAAAACAAACAGATCAGGGTTTCTTCACAATAATTTTTATATGCCTAATGCTATGCAGGAACTGCCATGGTCTTCATCACTGTGAATATCAGTGTAACGGTGCCTTTCCTCCCCCAGAAACGATGAGGAGGGAAGAAAGCCTCAGAAAAATCAGTGAACCAGCCAGAAATGTGGTGCAGACACTGAGACTTTCAAGCAAATGGTCTGTGCCGCACAGTCATGTCACGCAAAATTTGCTGCGTATTTGGACAAGGTGATGGGGCGACATGCATAGCAGACCTCACAGGAGCAAGGGAAATAGTGGATGAAAATAGTTTCTTTGTGATGAAGGGCAGAGCGAGGCCCCAGCATGCTCCTGTTGGACATTATGCTGTCAAAAGTCCTGTTTGTCACCGTTCAAAAGAAAGCCAAAGCCTCACCTATGTATTAAAAATTATTTAATGCTTTACCCAAGAGCTGGAGGCCTGACACTGCTGTTGTGTAGTGCCCAACATGCACACGGGTCAAAAGAAAGGATATATCCCCCTTATCTGAAGGCATATATGATATCTACAGCAGTCCCTAATGCCCCATTGCTTCCACAGTCACTGTGCTGGGATGGGAGTTACTCAAATAATGCTAATGCTGAGATTAAAATGTGGGACAGGGACTAAGAAATTCTGAGTTAATTTTCTGACTCTGTCAAAAAACAGTCCATGGGAGTTAGTTAAATCATTTAATCTCTCTGCCTTCCCTCCTTATCATCTGACAATTTTGTATCTCATAGGGCTGTTCCGAAATGCGATGCATTAATATGAGTCATGGGCATTCTGCAATGATGCTTACCACGTACGTGGGGAGATTTAGACTTTCTATTTGGATGGGAGCGGTTGTTTGCTCGTGAAATGTTAGTCACAAAACAGCACTAAGGCAAAAATGCCTATCATTCAGCAAACTGTGACTAATGTTTTTCCCACATCTGTATCTACAGTAATATGTGTGGAAATTATTTTCCGTTTAAAATGCATTGACTTTTATTTGTTGCAATAAACTCAGGCATACAGACCCTTTGATACCAGAGCAAGGGCTCAGCCATATTGCTCTGTTTGGTCATGTTTGCTCAGCTCAAGCAAGAATGAAATCAGAAAGCCCCCGAAAATCTCGAGGTGGCCATTAGGGAGGAGGCAACTGCATTTAAACTTAAAAGATATTTTTCACTGACTGTACTCTAAGGTTCTGAGAAACTTGGACTGAAGGCGGCTCTTACTGAACATGTAGCTGGACTTGTTATCCTCCATCCAAAAGTCCATCTGTGAATGAGAGAACATATAGCCTGCCAGTGATACGTGCATAGAAATAGGGGCAGTTTATTTTGAATAGCAAAGCCCAGACTGAAAAAGGAAATGTTTAGTGGAGGTTAATACCATGCTTGAAAGAACATTAATAAAGGAAGATAAGAAACAGACTATGCAGCAATTTCTGACCAGAATAAAATAGCCTCCAGAACAAATACTCTTCTCTTACTTAGTAGTCAAGTTTAGAGCTCCTGTAGTGTAATAATTACTTTGAAGATTTCTGAAGGGGATTCTGTTTTTCTCTAAAAATGTTTACAGCCCCATCAGATCTAATTATTCCTGGCTTTTTCTTCAGCAATTTTTCAAAGAGATTGAGCGCAACAGCATTTATCTTTTCCAGATAGGCAGAGAGGAGTAAAAAATGTTGAGGTACCTATCCTCCTGGAATCCAGGCTCTTACATTTCTAGATAAATGAATGTATTTAACCAGGTCACAACAAGTAACAAGGAAAAGCTTCTATTTCATTGCCTTGAAATAGACAATTCTGGTCTCTTGTTATAATTTATTATTTATTTTAATTAGTCTTAATTGCTGTGACAATTTGCATTTTAATAGATACTCAGATGACTAAGACGGAAACTTTCCCAGCGCCATAATCGCAGTATTTTTAGAGCATTGAAATTCAGGCCAGCTGCGAGCCCTTGCCCGGCTGCATCCCTGCAGGGCCCCGCCGTGGTTTGCATTTGGCATCGGCACCGAGGTTATGGCTACAACCGCGGTGAGCGCTTTGCCCTTCTGGCAAACCGTGGCTCAGCGCTGCTTTCCCAGTAGCCTGGCTTCCCTGCAGGTGCAGAAGAGCCAGTGTAGGGACAGCACTTACAGACAGCTGGTTCAAGGCTTTTATTAATACTGTGACACCACATTTAAGTGCTCTGTTTAGTGTGAGGCAAGTTTTTTCTGAACTGTCTTTATAGCTTCTCTGTTGGCCACTCTCACCCCCGGGGAATTGTATGATAAGTCTCACTTTATGCATGAGTGCCAGAGGACAGGAATCAGTTGCATTATAAGCAAAGAAGCTGTAGCTCTTTAATGGAACTAGTAGCTTTGGGGTCACTTGCGAGCTGACAGTATTTATGTTATGGCGGGGGAAGGCACAGTCAGAGCTCATGTGGAAGCTGTAATCTTCACTGTGGTGCAGCATTTGCCGAGCAGCCAGGTAGATTAAGTCTCACCATGAAGTTGTGGGCAGCAGTTGGTCTATGGCTAATCTCATTTCCAACGAGCCTGGGCATCCTCGCGCTGGAGAGCAGCCTCCAGCGTAGAGCACAGCCCTCAGCCCTTGAGCATTAGCCCCCTCACCAAGACCCCACGGGTCAACAAGAAGATGCATCGTGTCTGGACAAAACAGTGCACATTTTTGTCAATAGAGCCATAGCACATGGAAAAGGTGGAAGTAGAGCAATGGCATCACTAATTCTATAGGGCAGCCCTGGGACTTTCCGGCTGGGGCCTGGCTGTCTTGCATGGAGGGAAGCGAGCCGGCAGCTGCTCCCGCTGCCAGACTGGCTCTGCCCACTGGCTGCGTTCCTTGGGATCAGTGGTTATGGCATGGACCCGGTTGTAACTTCTTTGTGTTGCTGTGTTTCATTACAAAGCTATTTTTCTGTGCTTATATTTAATGGTCTATTAGTATATACTCGATATGGTATTCCAAAACTATTCACTGTATCACACAATCAGTTTTTTTCAGGTATGCAGAAACACTTAGTTTTTCTGAGTTTCTGCTGTTTTAAGCTGTTTTGCTTAAAATTGATTCTATTTTAAAATTAAAAATTCAAGTGAAACTGTTGTAAAATTCTGTGGGTCTTTGTGGAAGTTTTTGTTAGAAGCGTTGCGGTGAGGTTTTTAACATGGAACAGTTAGTAAGAATCTTATGACTGATAGGGATTTCTGTGGCCAGGAGGAGAGTTAGTCACCCTTAAAATAATTTGTTTTAACAACAGAAACACAAATATCCTTTCTAGGATTTTTACATGTACTTATGCCGTTGTACAGTAACACTTGTATTGTAATCATGTATCCTGTTATTTCTCTACTGTTTAATTAATTTGGCAGCATTAAAAGTAGGCAGAAGATGAAAACCAATACTGCCACTTGTAAAAAAAGTACAGTACAATAATTTCCTGCTAAATTACTTCAGTCAAATACATTATCTTTTCCATATTAAAGAGCAAGTCTATTATGATCAAAAGAAAGGTAAGACTTGTACTCATAGCAGTTTACCATTAGTCTTGCCTTAACAAGGATGAGATATGTGTTTTTGTTGCAATTCAGTCTATTTTTAGGGAGACAATGAAGAAAAATAGACTGTGTCTCCTCATTGCCTTATTACTATCTTTTCTGTCCTTGGTCTGTCAGTACAGACCAAGGAAATATTTGCTAAAATATGTTGTTGCTTTTCTAATTGCCCTCACAGCACAAAGCATCATTGCAATTTCTATATTCTTATTATGTCCAGACCTAGATACTCTGGCATTTCATTTAATCTAATTACAGAAGCCAGATGATAACAGTTTGATCCTTACCCTCACAACTTGGGTCTCTACCCTTGTCCTTATTAAAAAAGAAATCTGAGACAAAAAAATAAGAATATAGTTCTAGTGTTCCCCACTGTCTGCATTAGTCTGTACTAGGATTTCCCACGGTCCCTCTCCATCCCCCTTGTGCTGCTCCGCTGAGTAGTTCAGCTGCAATCAGGGTCTACACCTCAGCTTTGGGAGGCCTCTGCCAATAAATAATTGAAATGCTGACAAGATATATCACAGCTCCTCTTTCCCTGGGAGGAGTGTATGTGGAAGGAAGGTGGTGCCCGCGGGAGTTGTGCCGTTCACTCTAGTGAGGCCAGGACCTGCTCCCACGCTGCTCTGCCAGTATCCATCCTCTCCCTCGCTGCTGTGCCAGCATCCATCCTCTCCCTCACTGGTACCTGCCAGTGCCAGGCTGGAGCTGAAACCAGGGCTGCTGGAAACTGCCGTGCTCCCTTGTGCATCAATCCACTAATTCAGAACGTGACCTACATTTCTCTGAAATGATTTATAATACTCTTAATAACTCTGAGGCACAATATTAACATGCTTCTTTAAAGAAAACTCCATAAGATTTAATATTAATATTGAGGGTTTCTTTCTCCCTCAACAGTACCTTGCTGTGCTCAGCAAAGCTCCTTCTAATGCCCATAGACATGCTTGTGAAGGTTTAATCACCTTATTTCCTCCTTGTTTCACTCTGTGGTTGCTTTCATACAGCTGTAGTACCCAGAAGCCAGTGGCATGTGTCCCCCTGTGCCCAGAGGGGAGTAACGGGCTGTCCCATGGCAAGTCCAACTCTGCTGTAGACGCCTGTCTACAGCCATAGCTTGTTGCCTTGCTCAGGGGCTCTCTCAGCAGCCAAGCTCTAAATAGCCCCCAAATCCTTTCTTCTAGGAGATGGAGAAGGGGGGCTGTCAACGCCAGCTGAGTTTTTAGAGGGAGCTACGTGAGCTGGTCTTGGACTGTTATGCTGTAGAAGCCTTATACCTTATTTTAAGCACACAGAATTACATCTAGCTATTTAAAGTCAGGGAAAATATTGATACTACTAAGAACATTATGCAATACTTTATTTAGTCCAAGGGAAAATTTTCTAGAAAACTTGGGTAAACAAACGACAGAAAAAGCCCTCTGCTTTAGCTGGGAGCTGGACAAGACAACCTAATAGATCTTTTCCATTTCTCACCTCCAAAACCCAGTGCAGTCTATTTTTTTTATGTCGGTGATCAGTGGAGCGTATCTGTGCATGCTGGAAAAGAGATTGGCTATAACCATTTTTTGCTTGCTTTGACATGTGCTTTGTCTTTTTATAAAAAACAAACTCTAAAAATTCATGGTTAATAAGAGGCCTGAGATTACTTATAAGCAGTCTAATCAGGCTGTGCCAGTACAAGGCACGTGCTTAAATACAGTCTCTTCTAAGCAAGGGCATGACTTGCTACTTTTAGTGCATGGTATCTTTTGCTGTTGGGCCTCTGAGCCTTGACTTATGTTTAATCTTTCAATTAAATTCCCTTCAGACATGTGAATTTTGTCAATGCTTATTTCTCCCACACAAAAATCTGGTTATATTATGTGATGTTTTCTTCAGATCCTCACTATTCTGCATGGCATTTCCCACCCCCCTTTTTTTCCCACTTCCCTCTGCTGGAAGGAAAAACTGTTTTTAACTATGCCTGAAGCTTTGTCTTTTATCCCTCACCAGTGTCTCTCAGACAGCAAATCTCTGTCTGCGTAGCGGGCATGCTACTCGAGAGCCTCTGCTCCCCTGCCAAAAGGAGGTCTAGGCGGGGATGTGAAGGGCAAGGGGCTCCAGCAGCCAAGGGTGGTCACCTATGGGTGCCCAGGTCCCCAAGCACACTGGTGTTCTCTCTGCACCACCAAGCCAGGAGCGCACTGACCGGGGGTTGTTCTCATGGCAGGTGATGGCTGTGCCCCTTTCCCAGGGGTGACCTGCAGCCTCAGCTCCCAGTGGGCTCAGGGCACTCAGCTGCTAGATGGGTCCTCCTCTTTGCTTCCACTAAGAGTGAAATGATGATGCTTTGGTCCATTTTTTTCCATTTTCTGGTTTCTGAATGATTTTCTGTCCAGAGAAGATGAGGGGATTTTGTCAGATTTCTGATTAGCAACAATTTAGAGGAGGAGGAGGGGAAAAAATAGACAAAACAAATGAAGAAACTAATGCAAGCTGTTGTCTGAATGAATAAGATATTATAAAAGCTCAGTGCATTGCTCTCAAGCACAGCTCTGGGTCATCCTTCGGCTCCTGCTTTTGATCCCATGTGTGCGGGGAGAGCACCGGTGCACAGCTGGGGCTAAGCGTGGCGGTGCGGCACCTCCATCCCTACTGTGGCTAAAACAACCCTCGCCAGCTTCATACTTGACTTTTTTCTGTATCTCAGTTTGAGTAAGAGCCTCGATTTGCAGATTTAACGCACTGTTTTTAGAGAGCTCCTACTTCAGAAATGTTTTGTGCATTTCCGTAGCTTTCAGGAGCCATAAAAGAAAACAGTTATCCCTTCTTGAACATGGTTGTATTTCTTTCAGAGCTGGGTTTTAATGCCTACTTTATTTGTCCTTTCAGCTCTGTCAGCGAGTAAAGCCACTTGCACTTGGAGAACCTAAAAGGGTGGGTGGTTTTACAGGTCACATTCAAGCATATGGATAGCTTTGAAATTACCATTTTGTTGAAAAAAATGTTTGGCTGTTGTTTCGTCATATCTTAATTACAGAAATTAACTCTGGCCTTTAATGAAATTTCTAACAAAAGTAAGGTCGTCTTTGCTTCAAAGGCAGTTTCACACACAGAGGAGGCAGCCAGGATGCTAGGACTAATACAAGGACCCCATGAGACTGACTTCTTCCTTTAGCAACTTGTTCTGGTAGGAAAAGTGCTCAAAGAGTTCTTATGTACCAGTCCTCATACACCTGCATGTGCAGAGTATCATCTTCACAGGATTTTGAACGATCTGGTTCATTATATGTTTAAACAGGTCCAGTTAAACTACTCCTTGAGGAGACAGGATTTCTCCTAATGTTCTACTATAGGATTTTCCCAATTTAATGATCTGGTTGAACTCCAGACTAGGTTTACAGAGTGAATGCAGGGAGCTTATCTGTTAAGTGACCCCATCCCAGAAACATGGAACGATAAAAGTTTTATTATCCCTCCCTGGTGGACTCAGGGAGACTTGCTCAAAAGGTCTTGTTTTTACAACATATTCATGTGCAAGCCTTGAACCTAAAGGACGAAAGGAATCTTGAATTCACAGAGGAATGTAACAGGAAGAACTGGCATATTTCAACTCTACTTATTCCTTTTTCAAGTGAGGTAAATACAAGCAAATTCTGCTTTCAGATAAGCTGTTACTGTGGGGGACCTCCCCATACAGAATAATTTATCAAAATTAACCACTGCATCTAGTTTTAGCCACATAATTCTCGATCGCCGGTTTACAGATTAAAAGATCTCATCTCAGATTTAACACATCGATTCAATTACTCTAACTTGTGCTTCAAACACCATCAAAGGGTTGATTCTTTTCCCTTAATTCTTTTGAAAGGCTAATTCAGATTTACTCATTAACTAGAGATGACTGCAAATTTGGATAATGCATTTAAGTGGAGAGGCTTGATCCATCTTGATTAAAAGACTTTTTGTAGCTAATGTTTAACCTCTGAAGTTCATAAACTGAGCTACTGTTAATGAGTGTGTTTCATTCTCAAATGCTTAAGCATCCTCCCACTTCTTTTTGCCCCTTGAAATCAAAAGGCGATGCTTCCTGAGCTGCAAAATGCAACATTTGTGCTAATTCAATATCATTATAATTATTTCACAGTAACTGAAAAATCTATGTGCAAACAGTTACATAAACAACATGAAAAATACACAAGCATATTGTTTGCCTCACTAAGTAAATCAGTACATTAGAAGGATAAACTATTATATTACCTAATTAGCTGTCATCCAGGAAGGGTGTTTTCGTGAGCAGATGGGTAAAAACTGTCCTGGATCACTAAGTGTGAAAAAACTCTGCAAGAAAAACTGATTAGCACTCATTTCTCATAAATTTCCTTGTATTTAGAGCAGGCAGAGATGTGGAAAAAAAATATCTTGGTGCATGATTTTGAGGCACGGAAAGGGATTCTTCCTACTTCCCACATCGTCAGCATAAATAAAAGAACATATGTATAAAGCTATACAGTTTTGGGGCTGTATTGTAGGTTACAACCATGTGGACCAACACTTCCTGAAAATGTGGTCTGTGGTGTTGGAAACGCTAGAAATTATGCTTGTTTACAACAAAAAGGGATTACCATGTACAGTGGGGTCTGTTTCCTATGAATCTAATAGGATGCATTTTATAGAGTTCTTTTTACACCAAAATACTTGCTTACTGTAAAATAGGCTTCTGACTGTACAGATCACATCAAATGTGGACAGTAGGATCAGGTGGAAAAAGTTTGCAAATAATAAATTTGTTCAAAAGTTTAGCACATGCAGGAATTGTTTGCAAATTCAAATAAATATCTTCAGACAGACAAAAAATGAAACCAGGCCACAGTCCAAAAGCTTGCAGAGAATAATTCCCTGCAGCACATGACAGGGCATCTGCGAGGCAGAAATTTTCTCCTCCCTGGAGAATTTTCAAGCTTCCCTGGAAATTGCAACAGGGTTTTGAACACATCTTTTGCATCACTGATCCAGGTGCCAGGCGAAGGAGCCCTCTGCTCCTCCAACTTGGCGAAGTTGTCTGTAGGCAGAGGAAAGACCTGCAAGTGTTTTCTCTTTGCTAAATCAGTGGTATAGCTGTATTAGAAATGTCAAGTTTCTCTGTGGGCTTAAGATGACTGAATGTGTGTCTGTGTGTCTGACTGTCGCAGTGGTGTTTGTGTGGTGTTCAGGAGGCTACGAAGCACCTCGATAGGGAGCTCACCCAGTGGTCGTACACAAGCTAAAAAGGACATGAGCTGTATGACTTGCCACTGCAACAGCCATTGTAGTATCTTTTTGTAATAATAAAGGTCTCACTGATGAAGTGAACAATTTGTTGCTTGCTCACAAATGAAACCCGTTCACTGGCATAGGTGCTCTGGTCCAGAAATTTCATTTCTTATTTTATATCTCTACAGTTAATGCCTGAAAGAAAACAATATCCTTTCAATGTGAGTCATTGGGAAATAAAACTGTGGGAGAAAGCTTGTGTTTGTGTTCAGATGGTCTTGTTTGCTCTTCGGTGCGTATAATTAAGTTTGAATACTTCATATTCAGGCTACATTGAAGTTGTCCTAAAAGTCATCATCAGGATGCAAGTCATTTCATCCTAGAGGAAAGACTTAAATACGAGGTCTGGTTTCTTTTCATTGACTTAAGGGAGCACAGCTACAAAACAGATTGCATGTAAATGTCTGTATCTTGGACATATAAAATGAAGGGAGATGACGCCTGCCTGCTGTATCTGGAAACAGATACTTGAGGGTCACCAGCTTGTGTAGCCAAGACCCCAGGCTCTCTCGGGGTCACTTCCCTGGCGATCCCTGTACTGGCTTTTGAGTGGTCCTTTTGTTCATGTATTAGGGAATACTAATTCTGAGCATCTTGTCCATCTTTCCAAAAATAAAGTAGCCCCAAATTGTAGCTGATGTAAATCAGTGCAGCATCGCTGACTTCCATCCAAGCCTGTGCCAAGGATCTGGCTGTGAAATGCTTAAATTGCATTGACACATCAGTTCAGAGGAGCATCCCTGTCCTCTGCCCCACAATGACATGCTTCACAGGAGGCATGACGACAGCAGGTTATACAAGGGTGACAGCACTAGGAGATCAGACCTTCGCTCATACGCCATCCTGCAATGGCAAAAGAAGTTGATGTTCACGCAGGGAATAAATCAAAGGCTTCAGCAGCAGCAAGGTCTCTCTGCAGAGGTAGAGTTTTTCCCTGCCTTGCTTCTTACGCTGCACGTCTGCTGGGTGAAGTGACAGCACAAAGATGTAGCAGACGGATAGCTGCTGCTGTGGTCCCCAGCTGCCCCATCTGATTCAGTGCTTTTTTTTTTTGGACAAAGTAGGTTACTAGATCTGTGTGTAATGGGGGCAGGGATCGTAGCGCTGCTGCTCGCCTGGTGCTTCTGACGTACACCCGGCGCCAGTTGTGGGATCGCTCCCGAGAGCAGGCATTACCCACACAGCCCCCGGCCGAGGCGCCAGGAGCTGCTGTGTGCCACGCACCCGGCAAAGGCTGGCACTGTCTGCCTGCGCTCCTCCGCACCGCTGAACGGGTGTCACAAGTGTCATGCTGGTGACCCTTCATGCTCGTCTGGGTCTGAAATCTGAAGATCTGTTTTCTAGTGGTGGGTGTTACGTCTGCAGAGCTCAGAAAGCTTTCCAGTGGTTCTGTGGCCTCTGTTACCTTCTTTAGCTCTACTGACAGTTGCCTTGCTTTTCTATGTGTCACTTCAAGAGTAAAATTACTCTGTATAACTCTCTTGCTTTCATACATACATATATATGTTTAAAACATGCACAAATGTCTATATGTGTGTATGTCCAGATGTGCATGCATAAACAGATACATATGCATTATGAAGGTATTTATGCCTGTAACATCCCTTGAGAGATGATACTTTCACACTTTCATCTAAGTTTTTTTGCTTATTAGGATGTAGAACATCCTCCAGGGTTCTATGGAGGATTTTTCATATACATGGCAAAATTGTCCCTCCAGCAGATTTTTTCCTGTCTGAAAGACAAAACAGATTTAGAAGGAAAACAGTGGTAAGATGAGTCCAGACTTGCACAAAGATTTGTCCTGATTTCCAGATTCCCAGATTAAGACACCATTCATTGGATTTCATTGCTGGAAGCCCCACTGTTGGCAGCACAGGGATGCAAAGCGGAGCAAGCAGCTCCACGCAGCTCCTGCTGTGCACCCCAGGGCATTGCACAGCCCCCAGCTCTAGACTGCTGCTTCAGGGGACATACCTGGAGAAGGCAACCCTGTTAGGAGAGCATCTTCCTTCTCCTTTTCTTTTCAGTCCTTCATTTTAGCAGAATTTTTAACTCTTATTCCTGTTGATTGCCTTGCACTCGCTTTGAGGAGAGAGTTGCATCCCACCTCTGCAGTTCCAGGCTCAGCAGTACCTGCGGGGGCTTCCTGCAGGAAAGCAGCTCACCATCCCTGACCACAGCACTACCTCTTGGATGTGGCACCCCTCGGTGTGGCAGCATTGGCAGAGGAAGGCTGAGGACTGCAGCAGGAGGGGACGAACCAGTAAATGACATGAAGAGGATGGTGAGCAGGGCATCCAGGGCGCTCTCCCACAGAGCCCGAGCTCAGTTTGCAAAGATTTGGGAGATGTTTTAAAGCCATTTTCCAAAGCTAATACTTACAAAAGGATTACAAGCTTGTGTGTGCGTCTGGCAAGCAATGGTTTTATAGTGGTTTCCAAATCAGAGCAAACCGTGTTTTTCCTGAAATGCCACTTTCAGCCATGGAGTTGGGGAAAAATGCTTTCTCTAGTGACTCTGACAAACCTGCTGGGTACTTGTTCCCTCTCCCTAGGCCTCACACGCCCCGCTGGGCAGAATCTATAGGGAAAACCTCCAGTTCTGCTGTTTGCTAGCCAGATTCATTAAACTAGGGCCAGTTATTTTCCCCTTCAGTACCTTTAAATATAAGTCCTTTGAATTCTCAGGGGCATCATCCGTGAGATTTAACTTCCCCTACCACTAGGGACAGCCACTTTGCGCAATGACTCTGCAGAAGTAATCCTGGAGTTATCTCGTCTGCTTTGGACCTACTGCAGCCACGCATTAAACAGATATTTGTATCCGCAAATAGGGAATTTGCTGTTGAGAAAGTTAGTGTCAGTATGAAGAAAGGGGACAGTCTGATCTTTTGCAGATTAGTCATCCTGAATTTGAGGGCTGTAGGCAGTGTATTTGTTCAGAGGCAGATCTGAATCTGGGGTGACTTGCTTTAAGGAGACTTTATATAACTCTTTACTGGAACAGTAGGATTAGTAGATGGATGATTAGACCTGGCCAAAATGCATGTGAAACTTGCTTTTTTATTTTGCGCATTCTTATGTATGCTTTGCGTCATTTACATGCCAAATTTTTACTCAGTCTAAAGGTTTGTGAGCTATTTGCATGGAGTTTACTAAAATGTGAGGGCTTAATTATACCCTCATTTGATTCGCTAAGAGTTTTGCCATTGACTTAAATGGGAGCAGAGCTGTGAAAAAGGATTTGCATGCATTGATTTAGTATGCTGCAAGGGAAGGTCGAATGTGTGAACTTGAAGAAGAAGGAAAGTGCGATGTCCTCACAATCATGACATCCCCTTGAGATTAGATTTCTCCTGTAAATATATGTATCATATAAACAGGGTGTACGGTTTGTTTTGGATCAACAAATATTGATGAGACTTTTTGGTTTCAAAAGTGTATGATTTGTTTCAGATCCACAAATATTAATGAAAATTTTTTGCTTCATTGTGGAAATTATAGAGCTGAATAAAACCTCTGATCATTTTGTTGTCCCCATCACCTCTGCCATGAAAGTCCTGCGACCGCCAAGAGGCAATCCTGGATTGTCTGGCAGTGAGAAACCAGGGGATCAACACAAGATGTGTGGTGTTTTAAGATTCACTTAAAATTCACTCAGAGGCACTTGAGCAAGTCCCACTGGCTTAAATGGGGACATGAGGTGAGAGCAGGGTGAGGGATCGAAGTTGTGTCATCCCCTTGCATGCAGGTACATGCGCCGACAGTGAGTGTCTGCAGGTAACCATCACACTGCCATTTCTTGCCCTTAAGTCATGGCGTCTCTTAGTTTTGAAACGGATTGGGTAGATGACTGTCACTGCCACTAGGGCAGCTTGGCTTCTCCAAGTCCCCTTGCCACAAATAGCTATAAATACCAGATGAGAAAGCACGAGTGGCTCAAGAGGAACGGACGAGTGCAATGACACCAGAGAGCAGCAGTGACCTGACTCCTGGTATGGAGGAACTCCTTTTCCTTCACCAGCCCCAGCTGAGCCAGCCAGCAGAGTCCCACTGCTTCGTAACAGAGAGGCTTTGCAGACAGCGCTTACACAGATAAACTGATTTAAATGTGTTCACGACCCACTTATTTGTATGTGATTAGTGGATACATATTCTGGGAATCCTGAAACGCTGCCAGTTCTTTGTCAAGCTTTTCAGAAACGCAGGCACTGCTGGAGATAGCCTGCTGCGTTGTCTGACTTCATTTTCCAAGTTATCAGGCATATAGTGTTTATTCTTCATTGATCTCTCTTGGCAAGTTCATCTCTGTTTGGTCTGGCTTTTCTCCTAGCATTTTCAGTAGTCCTCTCTGCATGGTCTAACAGCTTTATCTCCCTTCCCAAAAATCTCAATTTCCTGCTTTTGCTAAATTCCATAAAATGTATTGATATTTTCATTAATCAAGCATGAGGAACACCCAGGGCTTTAATAAACTGAGTTCAGCTGTCTCTGAATCTGAGAAAGGTGCTGTCAAAAAACGTACTATAAATAAAATTAAATTGATAAAGCTGATTACAAATCCAGAGAGTCAGAATGAATAACAACTATTCTCATTTTAAAAAGTCATTGCTTTCCCTGTTTCAGCTTTCATGATATTGGGCTATAAATATAAAGCTGAAAGTGCATTTATACCCACTGAAAAAGGGCCAAGTCCTTATCTGCTGCTCCTGGGTACATCCCAGTATGTAGCCCATGGCACTTGGGTGCTTCCTTCAAATCATTGATGAGAATAACCTTGATTTTTCTCCTGCCCCCATTACAGCACGGGTTTTCCAGCCTCAGCTGTGTTAACGCAGCTGCCCTGGTTTGGGCAGGAGAGGATTTCAGTGGAGTCAGGCAGCTTTCACAGAATTCCCTGGGAGCAGGATTAGGCCACCGAGCAGAGATAACTTGAGGCATGCGCTAATCTATTTTAAGGGTTACTCTTGCTTTAATTGGCAGCTGGATCTTTACTTCCTAACCATGGAGGATGTAATGACAAGGATAAATGGCACCACAGGACCTGGCTACAATTTCTGGCTGTCCGGACTTCATATGAGCTGGAAATCATGTCCACACTTATGGAAAGAAGCTGTTGAAAATAGAGTATTAACATTGTCATTGTACGGACAAACGAATGGCCCTATGGGGACAGGCTTCTGACAGCTTTATTTATAATCATTCTCTAAACAGTGTCTGAGACTTCTACACAGCTGTGTGTGGAGTAACAAATAAGACACGAGTTATTCTGGGTCTCTTGTGGTAAATCAAATCCAATAACAAACACATTAAAATTTGAACCTACAATTTTCATACTCAGTTTAAGCCATGATGATGTTCTCTTCTGGGATTTTCTGGGTGACTAGTAATCTTTAATGCAGTAATCTGTAGCAGCAGAAATTGCACATGAGCCGCTGTACTTTTAAACTGGTCCATTGCTTTGCCCACAGCTCAGTGGCAATTGCTCACCGTGGGTAATTAAGATGTCCTGGAAGATTCCAAGAAGGAGCTGGAGAAGGATTCATGGCAAATGGAAAGTAGAGAAAAATCAGAGAAAGATGCTCACTGATCATAGCTGATGCTAAAATATATTTTTTTAATGGAACAATTTATTTTCTACTTTATAACAGTAGCTGAATTAATCAATTGCATGTGGCTGGCTTTGCATACAGATTCACCGGGATGGGCAGGCTCAGCCAGCGCAAGCAGGGTAACTCCACTGACTCCGCCACTGATAATTTGGCATCGTCTCTTTTTAAGGTCTCTGTTCCGTTTTATTTGCATTTTCTGCCTTGTCACTTCTCTTTCCATGCCTGTTGATCTTTTTATTTTTATTACTCTACCTTCCTGCTAAACCTGCCAACTTTTCTGCTATAATAACCCGGCAGTGTTCAGAGTCAGGAACTTGCCAGTCAACATGAAAAGAGATGCAAGAAATGGTTTTTACAGCAAAGTCCCCCACCCGCGCTAATACTGCGGCAGACAATTGCTCTTTAGCAACTAAATACCCGTCTCAAAATGAATGGGCTCTTCTCAGGTTAGGCCCTATCCGTTACTGAAAGCAGAACTGGAAAGTGAAATAACTGAATGGTTTATTAGTAACACACAGGAAAGCAAAATAGGAGTTTCTCTTTTTTGCATCCAGGCTCCTTGATGGCAATACATTTAAAAGCATCTGTGAAACAGTCTGTGAATCAGATAAATATTCATCTGGAGAAACAAATTAGGAACAGGCGGTTCCAGACTTAACCAAGCATGCAAAGCCCTCTGTTGATGTAGAAATTAGAGATTTCCATAGTCCTCTGAGCATTTCCCAAAGATTATCTAAATGTTCCCCAAGGTTAATTGAGAATAGAAATGATCTATAATCATTGTGATGTGGTGCATAGTTAAATTAGGTAAAAATAGTTGGATTTTTAAACTACTATTTAAGATACTGATAGCTACATACTGGGTAAAACTGTAAAAAATCTGGTTTATAAAGGAATCTGTACTCTAATGGAAAAGAATAAAGGAAAGTAATTCTGCTTTGGGGTTTGTTGTTTGGGGATTTTTTTGAGTGTTTCTGGGTCTTTTTTTTAAAGATTGTTGAATCAATCAATTTGTATACTTATCTTAGCACCAGCCTTGCCAAAAGCCTGAGCTGAACACCAGGAGTAAATGAAGTGATTTTACAGAATTATTGAGCTTTTGATCAAACTCAGGAAATGGGTTCATTCATGTTTTTGTGGCTTTAATTCAGGTCACTCTTGTAGCAGATAATACAGGGATAAGGATATGTGGTTGTGGAAGAAGTGTCCGTCCCGGACTTCCCTATATGGCAGGTCCCAGGTGAAATCTTTGGGTTTTGTCATGGAAAAGGTACCTTTCTATTGTGTCTCCTCTGTTCCTTTCAAATACATTTAAAGGACTGTCCTACTCCAGAACATGCTGACTCAAGTCTAGAAAAATCTTTTTTTAAGTAGAATAGTCAGATTATTTTAATTAAATACCTGGATGGTTTTTGCACTCCGTACTGCTTTCCCTGCAGCACTAAGCCAGTACTTAGGCTAGTTCGTTTGTAACTGGATTGGATTTTTTGTTTTCATTGTCTTAAAATTTTCTTTACAAAATCCTTTACAGACTTATCTGCACACAAATTATGATTTACATAGAAGAAGCCCTTGACTGCTTCAAGCTTATTGCAATGTTCCCATTCTTTGTATTTATTCATAAATTACTGCAAGTCCATCAAGTTCTCCCACACCTTAGTAATGGCATGGTGGTGATTTATGTTTTAATTGTAATAGGAATTCACCAACTGACTAAAATGTTTCTTGTCATGAATATTTTAATGAGAGCTACAGACTTTATATCTGGTGAAAGAATATAATTTTCAGAAGTCTGAAGTTGCCAGATGACATAGTAGAACAGATGCATGAACTGTTTAAATGAATAAATGTCTAATAGACTGATCAGAAAATTACACTGTAGATACTTCATTTTATATGTCTTTGCTGCTAGACATTTTCTAAGCTGATGACCTGATTGACAAGTAACACTTTGGTGCACTTGTAGGATTCATTGAACAAAGATCAGGGAAATAAAATAAAGAAAACAAATATATTTACCTCTACCAGGAAATCTGAATGGACAATTTGCATGTTCTTCAAAAGCCGTGTTTCGCAGGGAAAAGGGGGTGAAAAGATCTGAATATCCTTTGTGATTTCTCCTATTTGAGCTGTGAAAATTGAGCAAATCACTCGGAGCTACAACCTGGCTAGTGTTACATGGTAAAAGTCTTCAGAGCACGTGAGCAGAGAAGTACTAGGAGTCAGCTGGATACCCTTCCTGGGGGAGGAAGGGAACAGGGAGGGATAATGATGGACAAGGTTGCCATCGAAGTGTAGTGTTTCTAGAGAGGGACAACACAACCCCTGATCAACTATCTCAGCAGGCACAAGCTGGACCACAACTTTTTTGCATGTCCATATAGACAGGATCCATGAGGACTTCACCAAGTTGCTGTAGGATATTTGGAACTGATGTTTGTAAAGAACTTGGAAAGCCTTTGTCTCCCATTTGTTTGTGTTTTTGCCATCAGACTCTACTGCAAGAGACTGAAAACACAGTCTCTAATTAGAAATATATTTCTTTCCTCCTGTTTCCCACTAAACAACTTCATTCTCCTTCACTGTTATGGTGGATGAAAAAGGACTACAGTAAAAGTGAGCTATCATTGTAAAGTGTTACCTTCTAAGAGTGATGTGGACCTTTTAGGAAGAGAGCCTGGGAGAGCGGTAGAATAATTTCTTTAGTTTTAACTGAATGGTTGAGATTGATAGCAAGGAAGAAGACAGGTACTGCCAGCAAGCAGAATACCTGTCCACTGCGGGATAAAAAGAGCCCAGCAATCAAATATAGACAACCAGGTAATTACCACATGATTATAGCAGTAGGTCAGTTTGGGTATTGCAGATCCACACTGATGATCAAAGCGTGAAAGGCTCCGTATGTCATTATCAGCCCTCGGAATCTCAGCACAGTTCATTGATGCATATCTTCTCCCTTGCAGTGGCTGACGGTTTACTTTTGTACGTTTGTCGTCAGCAATGCCAATAGGGATTATTTACATGACTCAAAAGATGTTGGGTTTTAAAATATTGAAGTAGGATTAAAAAAAAGTAAAGGGAAATGAAAAAGGACTGATTTGCACATGAATGTACTTTTTATCAGTTTTCAGGCTTATTGGATGACGGTATAAAAGATTAAAAAATATCCTTACCCACTGAGTGAGAAATGTATTTTATTAATGCAGATAAACTTAATTGAAGCCAGATGTCAGGCATTTTAAAAATATTTCTATGGAGACTTCCTCACTCTTGTTGAGCAGCCAAAATTCAATGTGCTTGCAATCCCCTTGATGGTCCTAAAGCAGGAGAGGCTGCGAGACGTGTCCCAACAACCTCCTGCTCACTAGAAAGAGGGGAAGCAACACAGGTATGTCTCAGATGGGGGCTGTCTGGGTACATGGGCTTAATTTTTTGCTGTCTTAGTCTTTCTTGTATGATCTGTCTCCCTGTGTGAGTGGTAATGTAAAGTGCTCAGGTGACAGACAGGAGCTAGAAAAAGATTAAATATGGCTAGATATTCAGGCTTTAAACATTACAGTAAAAAAGGTGGTGGCTTGATGTTGGATGTAAAAAGAAAGCAGATAAAGCAGGGCTTAATTTTTTACTTACCCAATCCCTTTGATCAGACCCACTGGATTTCAGGAAAGTATCTTCAGCCTTTCTGAGCCATTAAGTTTTTTAGCCAAGAGATAGACTGGACAGGGACAGTAACCATCTGGTTACCACTGTTTTTATAGACATTGATCACTGAGCCGGATTCTCCCCCTTCAGAGCATCTATAAAAGTCAGTGTCAGCTGCCTTTCTCCTCATTCTTGTGGTGTATTCAGGGTAGGATCACGCTCCCGAGAGTTTGTTTAAATTAGGAGGAGTCTGAACAGGCATATTTATGTCTGAAACCTGATAGCCAAATGTTCATTAAACAAGTTTTTGTCATAAATGGGTGGGCTACCTCATGCAGTGGTAAATGAAAAGCTTAGACTGTACTAACCCAATTGGAAATCATGTTCCCCTGCCTCCACTGGCTGCACTGGGGCTCTCTCTTTTGCCTTCATCATCTGTTCGCTTGAGCTGTACTGCTGACAACATCCTTTAGTGACTGAGAGCTTCAGTGTTTTCTCCCACATAGAGGGGCTTCATGGTGCTGGGAGCTGCCTGCGCGCTCTGTCTCATGATTGACCTACTGTTCATGAGTGAAAGGGTTTCATCCAGATCTCAGTATGGTGGTGGAAAAGATCTTAGTGTCTGGGAGGCAGAGCAGCCCTTGGCGTAGCGTAATGCGGCCTGTTTGAAGTCAGGATTTTTTCCATTACCTTCATGAGTCAGACCCACAAAGGTAACTTCTCAAAGTAGAAGGTCCGAATTTTGTCTACACTTCATCAGATGTTTAACACAATGTTTCACTATATTTTATCCATATTGAGATCAACTCTGCTTTCTAATAAGATGCTGCATAGCCTTTTGAGATTGCCATTGCTTTTGTTTAATGCTTTCACAGTCACCGAAGCTCAGCGTGTAAGACCACAGGTGGACAGTGAGGCATAGCTCCACTCGATGACCTCACGTTATCTAATAGCAGACTTCCCTGGAGAAAATGCTTGGTAAGGAATAGTCCTGGGATCAGCTATAATGAACAGGGAAGGGAAAGGTAAAGGGCTCAGCTAGGCTTCAGTGGCTCTCTATTCTCAGAAAAGCTCAGAAGTGATGAATTTGATATGGTTTATTATCACAGCCTGGGTAAGATAGGATAGGATAGGTTTCTGTGAGGCTCTTTAGGAGAACATTGTACACTTGAACATTTGTCTTGTTCTTACAGGACTGAAACTGTCTGTCCAAAACATGAAAGAAAATGAAAGTGCTTCCTGCAGACTCTGCCATGGGAAAATATAATGCTTGTGATTGCCTTCTGCTACTATTTATGCCAATAAACGGGGGATCCTTCACTAGAATTTATCAGTTACAGCTCTACGGCAGCATTTATCATGCGTGTTTATGTTTAGCGTATTATCTTTCAGACAGTCCTCTAAAAAGCTTCCTGTTCCAGACAGTTTTTTTAGGCTGTTTTGTTCTTGGTGGAATAATACTAGGTTGTCACACTAATTGGAGATTGCTGCAGAGCCCCTTACCTCAACATCAGTCTGTTGACAAGAGCTTGAATTCTGGGTCTGACCAAAAGCCTTTCGGAAGTCAGCCAGAGACTTTTCACTGGCATGAGGGAACTCCAGATGTGTTGTGCTTTTTTCTCAGATATGCTTTGGATGGGGGCTGGATCCAGCCTCAGATTCCTCCTTTATTTTGATGTATCATCACCCCCAGAATCATGCATTCCTCTAAAGACAGTAATTGCTTGTACCTTCCAGTTTAGGAATGATGTGCATGTCCCAAGCATGAATGGAATAAAGTATGTAAAGAAAATGCTCAAAGACACCACAAATAATTTCTGTGCTCCCAGGTCAGAAAACTAGCAAAGTTGGGGGAAGTGACAGGAAGAATGTTGTTATTCCCTAGTTCATGGAGGGAAAGGGAAGAAGATAAAAAAAATAAAAATTATTTTCTAAGTTAAAACAAGATCTTTGTGTCAGAGCTTTAAACCAAATTCCCATTCTACAATGACAATTCAGATCTTTTTCTCTTCCCTTTCCTAATTTTTACAATGATGTAAATATGTTATTGCCCTAGTCTTAATTGTTTTTATTAGAGCAGCATGCCAGCTCCCAAACGGTTATGGCTGAGAACAGCTTTCTGTTTTATGGCAGACACTGTTAAGTGCTGAAAACTCTTACACTTTTTGCCATAGCATCATGAGATACTGTGTCCAGTGAATAAGCCTGCGCGGGCTACAGTTCTCAATGTGGAAATGTGACTTGCAGAGTGAGGGGGAAAACGGAACGAACTGGAAACAAATTAAACACACAAAAGCTCTTCCTGGATGATCTGAGCCAGCAAGTTCCTGTCCCTCAGCTTTGGGGCAGCAACATTAAGGGGTGTTAGAGGAGAGGATAAGACCTTGCTAGAGGCGCACTGAGTGCTGGAAGCTTTGGTGAGTCTTCATGAGGTGGTTAGTGGAGCTGGGTGGTGCCTCCTGGGCTTCTGCATGCCCCAGCGTGGGCGAGCTTGCTCCCGCCGAGAGCGGCTCAGAGGTGCAAGGAGCCGGGATGCCCATGTGCCAGGTATCACTGCAAGGGAGAGGAATAAAAGTTAGACCATTGGATCCTTGGGTTGTGGCATAATTTTAAAATTATTTCATGCTTTCTTCCCTAGTTTTTCAGATGTTTTGTTAAAATGAGTATTGTGGAAAGGTACAAGACAGCTCTAGGCTGAATGTATCAGGGACGGAATATTTTGTAGAAAACAGCACACAAGTATGTGCCTATGCTCTGAACCTCCAGCCCCCAGCTCTCTAGTCACCTAAGGAATAGCCGATTCTGAAAGAAAAGCTACAGACAACACAATTTCTGAAATCCTGCTGAAGTTTCAAGCAGTGGCAGGGACAACAGGAAAGGAGATCTAAATGGGTCATGGTCCTGCAGGTATCTTGGGCAATGAGGAACTGTTCCAACAGATTTGTGACATAAACACCTTTGATTTTATTTTATTTCCCCAGCTTAGAACTGAAGCTGCACCAAAACCTCTGAGCTTTCTTGATACATAAGCCATTGTGAGATCAGGGCTCGTATCGCCAACATCTGTCAATAGTAGGAAACTGAGCAATGGAGCATGAAATAAAAAAAACAACCACAAAAAATAGTGTGTTTCAGCACTGCTTAAATTCTTGCAACTGCTACTTTTCTTTTTGCATGGAAAATGTTTCTCTGAATTGCGACAGTTGAAGCAATCAACAGCTTCAGCAGAAAAAATCAGGCAGCTAAAACAGAAAATGGGGTGCAATTTGTAATCTGCACAACATGCTGAGTCCTCTGCCAGAATACATTTTCCAGAGAACATTTATGTTTATTTAGGTCACATCCCCCAACCTGGGTATCCTCAGGAAGACTCAGCAGCTTTTCTCCAACGTGAAAAACACATTTCTGCATTTCAGCAGAGAGGTGCTGCAAAGAGGACCTCCCCAGCATCAGCAAGGCACGATCAGTCTCCACTTGTAATGAAGTGTTGAAAGACAAAAAATAGACTGCGTAGCATTTCAGGAGACAGATGCCGAGACATTTGCAGCCTCGTAACACTCAGACAGAGCCCTCTGCAAGTTAAAAAGGGCTTGTTCATCCTGGGGAAAAAAGGCTTTTATCCAGTAATACCTTTTCTAATCAGGTTTCTCTCCCCGCTGTCACGTTGTATTGACTCCATGCCAGCAGCTAAAACGCGACGGGCTCTGCCTATAGCACTGCCTGAGCACCGCACCGTTGCCAATCTGTGATAAACTGTTTCCAGGACAGGTTTAAAGTGGCCACTTGCAGTAGGAGTTGTACAGCAGAGCGGAGAATAATGAGAAACAGAAACTCCTTTTTTGTCCGTTAAAATCCTGGCAAATCATTTTATTGCCTGTGGTGCAGAAGACAAATAACGCAGGTTAGAGTCTGTCAAGAAACGGGGCAAGTACATTTCAGAAAAGAAGAACAAAACCAGTGTGGACTGTTTTCAATGCAAAGCAGAGGAATGCTCAGTGTATTTCCTTCAGGAGCCCCTCTCCTGTGCTGCGCGGGTCAGGGTGAGCTAGGCACAACATAGCCATGTCATCCGACTGTGCTGAGGTGACAGTACACCTCGAAAAACATCCCAAATATAGATGTGTTCTTAAATCAGCATTTATGGCCACAAGCCCCAAAACTGAATTTGGGTCCAGAAATGTAATCTGCTGAAAAATCCCTCAAGTATATAAATATATATATATATAGCAAACTCAGAGTACGCTCCTTCCATCTGCACCTCCCACCGCGGCAGTGGTAACACCGTGCGTTTAAGATCACTCTGAGCTCACCAGGTCTGCTGAAAGGGCACAGCTCAGCAGCAGAGGTGAGAGAGCTGCAAGAGTTCCACAGGTACTAACACCTCCGCAAATCTGGGGGTTTATTCCAAATGCAAGCTGTGCTTTTTAGACGTGCTCACACTGATATCATGTGTTGCAAGGTTTTTTGTTAAAAAGACTTCACATAGTATTTTTCTTGGGAGAAGAAAACAAGAAAGTAACTTCCAAACAATGTCAGCGCTACATCTCTGTGCACATCTGGAAAGCACTTAGATACTACATAAGGTACAAAAAAAGTGGGAAATAATGTTTTTTATTCTTGTAGGTCATGTATAAAACATAGACATATCCTTGTAGAAAAAAACAATTTGCTAGTTAAGGGCAAAGTGAGCTGCCAGCAATTCTGCTTTTTACAGGCAGTAACAATTTATGCCCTGCTCCTTAACGCCTTCGTATACAGAAAGTTTATGTACTATAGTCCAAAATCCTGTGTGGCTTAAGGCTTAATTGTTTACAGTATCAGCATTAGTCTATGCTGGCTCTGTGCCCAGCTGAACTGATCCTCCAACTGCGATTGTGCAGGGGAGACAAACCCATTACGTAGAGGGGCCTCTTGCACATACACAATGCAAACACTCAGAACACTCTTTGTATATGCACATACTTGCAAAGGTATTAAGGTAATGAACTAGAGACAGTTATCTCTGGAAGATCTGTGCCTTTTTCTTCCACCACTGTTTTGAATATTGGGCTGGAAATACTGAATCTTGAATATTCAGTTTTGGAAATACTGCGTTTTAATTTTTTTTTTTCAATATTGAACTGGAAAGCTAGTTATTCACTGTGATCCAAACCACAGTTGTTTTAAAGTTTTTTAGATAATCTAAGCCACTTTGTGAGCAGGTGCTGGCTATTTTCTTCTCATTTGGCTTCCACCACTGCACTTCATTTCTCATAATACCATGTGTTGGTTCAATCATACCCCACATTTCTGTTTGAATTTGCAGCTGCACCTCCGTAGCGGGTGCGTCTGCAGGGACCTCACCCAGAAACAGGCAGTCATGCTCATTCTTCATTTCTAAAACTGTCTGCTTTGGCCACATCACTGAGCCTAACCTCGCATTGCTGTTATTGATAGACTCACTGGTTTATGACACGTGTCTGATCCCTCCATCCCCATGGCAGAACTGTGCCATCCCATTGCCTTGCAGTTGCTGCTGTTTCCTCTTGTACAGAAAGTTGAATTCACAATTTCTGTTGCTGATACAGAGAAATGTCTGCGTGCACCTGCTCTGTACTCAGGTGAAACCACCTCAGTGGCGAAATGAAGGTTTCACAGTTGTAATGAGTACTGCAAGGTTAACTTTGCCAGTTATAACAGGTAGTAATTGTCTGCTGTTACATGGTGATCACAACACAACCGTAATGTTGTTATGGTAATATCATCACAACATTATCTTAATATGCTGAGGTCAAATAAGGTCTGTATTACCTTACCATGTAGGTATTATTCACAGGAATTGCACTGTGAGGCAATGTAATGGCATTTTTGCAGCTACGGCAATCCTGAGAGAAGTTTATGAGCGCTCACACATGATGAACATTTGCAACAGCTTAAAGAACACCTTGACTCCTTTGCGTGTGTATTTACTGCTACACATAGGACAAAAGCCTTCATTTCTAGTTGGTCTAATATTGTATGTAATCCGTGCACTTTTCTTTTGGTCCTGTGAAGCCAAGGGGAGGGAGGGACTTCATTGGAGATAAGAGAGATAAAGGGCTTCAAAGTCGTTAAGAAAGTCTCAAGAAATTGAACCCTGATACTGTTTGCAGTCCTGATCACATAATCCATCCTTAATTTGAGATGCCACAACTGTCTTCCAAGTTGAAAATGTCCGAAAGCGAGCAGAGCCCTCCCCTCCTTTACCTTCGGTGGTGGCAGAAGCTACCAGATCCTCACAGCAGAAACGCCTGTGGTACAGCTCTTCAGAACCAAGGTCCAATTAGCTGCACATAAGCTAAATAAAAAAAAAAGCTTTATGTTATGTGCCGACATGGTGGTTACTAATTATATGTGACAGTGAATTAATCGTGTTGTGCCTTTAAGCAAGTGCAGTGTTTGAATGCTAATGGTGACTCCAGTTTTGCTCTTAACATGGTCCGTGGAGTAGATAATTTAGCTGGAAAAATCTGTACGTAGTGGGGTGGCACCAGGCTGTGCCAGGGCTTTCTCAGCCGGGGACTGCTTCAGGAGTACGCAGCCATCCCAGCCCGGCTGTGATAACCTGGCATGTCTGTCAGGGGCAGGAGTATGTGAAATAGATAGACAGACAGACAGATTTCTATATTTTACTATAGTCAGTATCAGAAGTAAGGTTATTTTTTTTCTTTACCAAAAGATAAGGCTTTTTTTTTGTGTGTATTTATGCCATGAGGATTCTCCAGAGAAAGACTTTCATAGGTACTGACAAATAAACCTGGGAAAATAAGTCTCCTGCTTACTCCCATACTGGGCAAAGCAGGAGTGGGAGGCAAAGCAAAATGTCATTGTGCTTCCCACAGGAACTCTTCTGTATCCGAATGATCACCTGCTAGGGCCTGCGTGGTAAATCCTGCTCCCCAAAGTGAGCCCCAGGTGACACTGTAGGGATGAAAGTGATCTGGCCCCATTACGAATGAGCCTCGTGCATTGAGAGAGGGATGATCAACTGAGTGAAACAGGGATATAAGAGACGTTTTTGTTACAGACTCTAACTCCTGGCAGCATTTCTGAAGCAAGGGAGCCTAGGGCAGGAGTTTCTTCTAGTGACTCAGGAAAAAACAATCATGAAATTAAGTCAACAAGAGCCCATTGACCCCACTCCATAGGCACAAAGGATTGCACACATCTGGGAGCAGAAGCAGAAGCAGCTTTGAAATGTGTAACCATCACCCATCAAGTTAGTGAGCAGAGATAGTACAAAACTTCAGGATTTGTACTATTTCAGATAAAGATTACAAAGTAAATGTGAAAAACCTAATAAGCTAAACTATCCACTAATACAACGTCAGAGTGAGCATTCAATAGTGATGGCGTTTAGACATGTGTGTATACATTTATATTTCCTAAAATTGGCAAATACTGTAATAAAGCAGAATATTTTACCTGCTAGGCGTGAAATGCAATTGGAAAGGTATTTACTGCAGTGTAGCCTTTAGTAATAAATGGTAGGAGGAAGCACATCACTCATAAACTTTCCTTGGTGAATGGAGTACTTTCATTTATGAAAAGATTACTGCGCTCAAAGTGATCATATTCTGCACAGCAGGACACAAGCACTACCCTGCAGAATTTCAGCCTTTGTGGAGAAAAAAAATAATCATCATATGAAATGGGAAACTGCCCCTGGTCTGACAGAGAGCTCACCTCTGTGGGTATTTTCTTAGAAAATATTGTATAGAAAGATTGTCTGCTTGTAATTGTAGTTGTTTGACAGACTTTTAAACTGCAGAATTCCCTAATCCTGAACAAAATCAATGGTGTGTTTTGCTATCATCCCCTTTCTTTAATTATATCCTAAGGATATTTTTTTCAACTTTGCCAAGTTCATTCCAAACTATTAAAGAAAAGACTTGTCATTTTTCTCTTCATTTGAAAATTCTTAATCTTAGGGCTTACGCCAAGGCACCCAGAAATTTTTGCTTTCTGCTTCATTGTAGTGTATTCATACAGCAATGGCTGCACAACGTTACAATAAAGGTATAGAAAATTCTGTTTTTCCTAAAAGAAGGGATCATTTAATCATTTTTAGTGGGTAGCAGTTGATAGCCAATAATCACATTTTCATGTGAGGTAAAAAAAATTTATATATTATCATTAATTATTAAAAAAGTGTGATGTAATAAAAATTCCTGTGATATGGCAGATGAAGAATAACCCTCATCTATTACAAAAACAAAGCAGAGTGGCTGTAGGTATGTATATTTATTTCTTTGGGGGCCAGGAGGCTCCAGCTGAGGTCGTGGCTGTCTTGGGCTGGTCGTTGTTCAAACATTTGATGGAAGACAGTCTGGTTGGGGATAGAATGGAGAACTGGAGGGGAGGCAGCAAATTCAGCGAGGGGGCTGTGGTCACCAGGCAGGAGGTGGTAAGGCAGCCACGTCTCTTGCATTCTGCTCCAATACTATAGTTAATTTTTGTATTTTTTTTTCTTCTGAATTTTGGCAGAATTAGACATCAGTTCTCTCAGTATGAAAATGCCATTTTTTCAGAAATGGTTCTTCAGCATATTTCAGATGCAGAAGTCAAGGACTCCCCTGCCTTTCCTACAGCGCTGAACCTGCTTCATGGCCATGCAGCTGTGTGGGAAGCACAATCGCAAGCACCTTTTTGCATAGAAACGAGAAACTATTTAAAACTGAGATCAGTATCATATAGAGCATTATTGCTGGTTCTCATCTGTTCTACCTTTCCACTTAAGTTCTTTTTATTGCTGTTAAGCTTCTTACCGTGCCGTCTTTTAGGTTCGTGATTATAAGTATTTAAAAATATCCAAGCTGTACTGACTGATACCCAGTTGAAAGTAATAGCCTCTTACTTGAAAAATGAAAAGCCACTAATGTATTATTCAGAGAAACATGTTGTTTACCATTAAAAAAAGCAAGTTTGTTTTCCTTTATTGCAGAGTCTGGTCTTTCCCCGTTTATTATCTGATATATTTTACTCCACATGGTATATTTTACCTCTATAAACATAGATTTTTTTTTTTTTTTTGGACAATTTAAAGCATCAAAAGATGGGCCTTTAATTTAGAAGAACGTAAAATTGAAATGAGAATAGTACTTGCTGATGCAGCTGGCTGGTACCAAATCCCGTCACTCAGCCTGGACGTTCTCATGCTCCGTGAAGACTCAGATGCTCTTTACATTTAGCATTTTTGTATTACTTTTCTTAGAAAAGGCCTAATAACCTCTTGCCAAGGCTCGCCATTTTCTGGAGTGTGCGGGTACCTTACTGCACTCATTGAGACTTGCAGAAAAAGGCTGTATTTAAGGAGAAGTTTGGCACATCACTCATCTGCCTCATTCTTGGGTGCTTATAAGCCCCAAAGAAACCCAAGAATGAAGCCAAGAGGAGATGGACAAAAAAATCCTAGTGGTTGCATGGAAACTTGCTGAAGTTGTAATAGTGTAAAATAAGTAGGAAGTAGTATTCCATTTTGCTGTGTATCCCTGAATAGATCCCGTTAATTTTGTGCTGACACCTGTCTTTGCAACCAATCATGAAATTCAGCACAGAATTTTTTTAATCTTAAATTGAGTGAAGCTCATCTGTTTCCGAGTAGATTTCTTTTATTACTTTAATGCATTTAAATCCAGATCACAAAGCCAAAAGGGAACTTTTTTATTTATTGTTAGAAACCTAAAAAGAGGCTCATAGGAAGATCCTCAGTATTAAAAGACGTAGTTTTAGAGTTCTGCAGAGAGAGTCAATAGACAGGCTACAGTGTGGCAAGTAACAAATACTCACTCTCTTTCATTTAAATTAATTACTCTGACAAAATAGATCAAATTTCTTTCCACATTGTGGAGTATTTTCCCCCAAAGCATTGGCTTTGTTAAAATCATGGACATCCATTTGGAAATTCTTCATTAATTAGCATGATCTGCTCAAGCCTGGGCTAAAAAAATTCAGTATCATCTAACAAATATTCCGTAACTGGGCTTGGGATTTGGTCTTGCAACTTCTGTTGGATTTCTATTGAATTCAGAGGAAATGAAAGCAGATGTTGGCCCTTAATTGACACTTTTGGCAAATGTGCACAATTAGACTGCGAGACACATTCTCCCCAATGTATGTAGATAGTATTTAGCTTGTTAACATTACACAAAAACCTTGAAGGCTGCTCGGTGGAAGGCAGGTGTGCACCTGGAGCTCGTTCCCTGGAAAGGCAGACAGGTTCTTCAGCTATTTCAGAGTAGGACAGCCATGCCAAAATATTTCATGCATTTATGCATCCTCAAGAATCCTATTATTTTCTGTAATTGAAACTGTATCTAAAATGGTTTGGGTGGCACAAAATAGTTGGAAAAGCAGTACTAGATACAAGGAAGAGAAAGTAATGCTAATGCAAAATGAAGCTGGCTCTGGGTCAGGTAATAATATATCATTAGCTATCCTAACTGACATAAACGAGAGAATAAAAATGCTATGTCTCTGTAATAGTTGAAAGAGGAGAAAATACCATTTTTTTCAGGAACTTCTATACCTTAAGGCAAATTTGCTTTTTGATGCTTTTCCTTGGATTTTATATTAGTTTATTTCCCCACTACACAGCTTAATAAAAACAGGGTGCACATGTCACTGAGTAACACTGTTCCAAAACGCTTTTGTGTCAAATAAATTAATCACTTTTTAGGTTCCCATCACGTATCTTCGTGAGCAGTGTTGTTCCTGAGAATTACGGGCAGATGGACATGCAAACTAGGAAATCCTGACTGAGTTGGGTAAGCACGTGAAAATTAAAATTTCAGTTAAAGCTTGGAAAAGGCTAGAGAAAGTTAATTAACTTCATACACATATACGGGTATGAATGGGTGAATAGTAGAGGAACTGGTTCTGTCTGCAATTAGAACAGTTCAAAATGTTTTGCTATAAAATAATCATTTTATTGCTGGGTTCCATCTAAACAAAGCAGGCATTTCAGTTTATTCGATTTGCTTTTATTATTTTTTTCCAGACATTTTCCAGTTCCAAATATCCCAATTCAGAAGGGCTCAAACCATCTGGCAGAATGATACCAATTCATTGAAACCTCCATGTTTCTGCAACACATTTCAGAAATGCATATTTCAATAAGGTTTTCCGTTCTGAATGTTATGACTTGGAAGAGCCAAAGCAATAGAACTGAAACAAATACTTTTCACGAAATATTCTGCAATGAGACCAGATTTTATAATCCTGAAGCTTTCATTAGAATGGACCTTCTAAGTTGCACCTAGTTCTGCATTTCCAGTCATGTTCAATATTTCCATTCAATTCCATGTTGCACTTATGGCTCTATTAGTTTCTGATTTTAATCTCTTCCACTACTTTTTTAGTATTTTAAAATACCTCTTCGGGTATTTCATTCATTTCATGGTTCCTCAGCATCTGCGCAGTGATGAGAGGGCAATGCCATCTTCAGATTTTCCTGCTTATGGTAGGGAAGATCCAGTCAACTGCAAATACTGAACATAAGTTAGTGGCAAGCTTAGTGGCTGTTTGGGCTGACCACAGTAGCTGGTGGTGGGTGCAGGTGGGGAATCACATCTTTAGAAGTCGATAAATGTCATTAAACGTCTTTTCTTCTTATTTATGTGGCAGTTAAATGTATGGTTCCCTTGAGTGTGTGGAAACAGGATCAATGATGAACTTCAATCCACACAATCACTTCTTATGTGAGACATAACCTTGGCTATTAGCTCACAGCTCAATCAATAACCTATTATCTCATGAACTAAGAAATAAATACTGCCTCAAGCCACTATTAATTAGGACATCCAGGGAGGTATAGACCAGAAGATATGTGATGTTGTTGTTCCTGATGGTATGAAACACAAAATAAAGCTGAACTCATAGGATTTGGTTTAGATTTTTTGTTTGTTGGTGGGGTGTTTTTCTTGTTTGTTTGTGTGCTTGTTGGGTTTTTTGAGCAGGGAAAATGTGTCTTTTTCTGATATGATCCGTGATTACTTTTTAAAAGATCAAAATGTTGACAGTGCAGAATTGGTTACTTTCTTTGACTTGAAGCAATTAGGTCTCTGATATGTTCATTGCAAATGCTGAGGAAATACAGCTTTCTGGTAATAATGGTTTAGTGTATGGATCCAGGAGTTACGTTTTCAACACAGACAAGGATTTCTGGGTCTTTTAAAGACTTAAAGAAAATCATTGACAATTGAGGACTGTCCTTCATATAAAAAATGCCAAATTTTAATGCTTATCAAGCCTTCTTGCTAGAGTCAGATCCTTGACTCTAACATGTATACATAGGAAACGGTTTGCTGAAGAGTCGGGATTTAAAAAGAAAGTTAATATGTTTGAAGTTAAGTTGATAATGAAATTTAACTCCTGTGCGTATTTCCAACCAAAAAGTTATAGCAGAGCTGTGTAACTACAGACAAACGTAAAGCAGAGCAAGATGTGAGTGTTGTGGGTTACTTCAAAAACCCCTCCAAACAAACACAACAAAAACATGAACAGGAGTGCAGTCAGCCCACTCTTAACAATAATGAGAAGATTGCTCAGTGCTAGAAAGAAGAGATTCCTGATTATTAATGGAAGACAATATTTTCTATTGCTATTTCTGTTTTTATACCAATAAAGTCAAACAGTGAGTGGTCATGTTCTCCCAATATAAATGTCCCCCTATTTGTTGTCACTTCTCCTCAAGCCATACAGCTTCTCCTGAAGTGAACTTCTTGACTCCTGCTCTATATTTTACTCCTCTCCTCTGTTACATTGACTGTTGTGAATTCATCATATATTTATCAACAAATACATGAGTGGCTGCAGCAGGATGCGGTCTGCTACAAATATTGTCAAAAAAAGTTGTCTATTTCATCTTTGCTAGCAACTTTTACCAAAACTAGTGAGTAGCCCCAGACAATTAAATGGGTTGAAGATACAGCGTTTCTGTATGTGCTGCACATTTATAGGTCTTTGACAATGGTTAGTAAGAAGCTTAAGCTGTACAGCTTTTGGTTGCTTTTCTAAACCATTTTCTTTTGAACATGATTCATGGGATATTTATTGCAAGATGAAGTCTGGAGAAAACACATTACTCACAGAAATCATGAACAATTCTTTAAACAAAGCCTCCCCATCTAAGATAAAACCAAGAGCTGACTGGTCTGTCACTAACCATAGAGGCCCAGGCTGAGGACGTGACTGGTGCTGGGACAAGGTAATTACAATCCTTTTTTATTGGCTTTCTACCCCAGAAGTGTGTACAGGTGCCAGCACAGCCTGAGGTCCTGCTATAGGGTGAAACTTTGTTTTGGCCCTTGCAAAGCAGACCCCCACAGCCACAGAGCAGTGACAGTGTCAGAGCACAGCCTGGCTCCAGCGCAAAGGGCTTCCTAGTCTCACAGCCTGAACTGAGATGGGAAGACATTCCATTTGGTTAAAGAACGTGTTTACAAGCCTACTCTCAGGCACCATGGCTGATTTCATGGTCAGGTGGGGCTGGGGGGAGCTGGGGAAAACAACCTGGGTTAACCTGGCGTTTCTTCTCTAGCTGCACGTCCCGCAGAGGGCTGGTGGCACAGGTGAGCTCCTGGCAGGTTTGGGTAGGGTCTTTCTAAACTTGCAAATTCGCACGCAAATTTCTAAGGTGTGTCATCAGAACAAATGACTTTGAGCTGCTCTCATGATGGCTATTGAATTTATATATTTAAGTCCTCCTTGATATACCAGCTATGGGTCTAAGAACATCTGAAGAAACATCTGCCTGTTCCTGGTCTTTGCACATCTTTCTCTGAAGTTAGCTTTCGGGTTTCTTAAACAGTGCTGAATTCTTTATATCTGGATTCTTTCTATTTCTTTACACCCTATATCAAGGGCAAATGTAAAGTGACGTTATTCTTTTTTAATCTATGCAGTCAAGGTGCAATTACCACAAACTTTGCTCCATTTGCACTAGGTAATAAAGATCAAGCAGTACCGACGTGGCTGACTCACACCAAGAGTCACCAGGACATCTGCTCCAGGCTTGTCACGGTCCACGATTTCCATGGTGCCAAAAAAGGTAAGAGGCTCTGGCCGGCATTGCTTTTACACTACTGTTGTGGTAGTCTTTGGAAAATAGGTATAAATTTACCTAAATATTGTCAGTCCCCCTAATGATAATAATTGGACTTATGATTGGAATAAATTCCACCGAGCTCCCAGAGCTTAATACTCACGGTGCTCTATAAGCAGTTCTCATCATGGTGACTTCGTGGATTTTAGGCTGCCTGAATATGATTCCTTTATTATTCTTTAGATGCTTTGAAACTCTGACCATTATCCTTTTGAAAAAATCCAGCTTGGATTTTCCGGTGCATTTATTCCATGGAATTAAATTAATTCTGAGACCAAACCTTGTTGTAATTTCAAGAAGGAAGAGCTAGCCTGACAGAACTGGCACTGGTGAATTCAGGAGAGCCAAATTTGCTGCAGTGTCATCCTTGATATTTTCACTTGCGTCTTGATTCCTTCATTATGTTTACCAGGCTTGCGGCAAATGAAGTCTGTTGTTTTACTGTCAAAAAGTTTTCTTTAAAAAGCTGGTAGTAATTGAAAAAGTCACTGCAGGCTTTTGAGTCACATATTAATTGAGTGAGGGTTGGAGCTAAGAAACATTTTCTTTGACATATGTTTTCTTACCGTATAATCATCTGTGGGGCTTGCTCTCCACAACAGAAAAGTCAAATCTATGACATTGTATCCATAAAGCATAAGGAATGTGCATTTATTTATTTACACTTACACACACACGACAATAAGCCAATCATGCGAAGCAGCAAGGAAATCAAATTAAATTTAATATGTATAATCTGCATGATGTGGAAATCTCTTGTGAGTATCGCTGGCATTGAATTCAGGCTCAGTCTGAGCCTTTTCAATATTCCCTCCATTAGCCCCAGCATTCCCGCAGGCAGGACTGTCCCAGGCAGGAGCCCAGAGAAACCAGAACCGGGCTAATTCAATTTTTCAAGCCTGTTTCTGTGAAAGGCACAAGGCTGCTTTATAAAAAAAGCGCCACTCATAGCTCCTCTGTGGTGTGTCTGAGAGCAACACAGGCAGAGGCTCAGGATGAAGCAGGACCAGCTCCAGGGACCTTGGCACCGAGCACAGCTACCGACGGGAATAAGGATTTTCCTCACAGGTCATTGCAGCGTGCTCACTAGTGAGGGACGGATTTATGGGCAAAAAAAGTCAGCGATGGATTTGATTTGGCAAGAAGGCAGGCAGTGGGATGCAGCTGTGTCTCCTGAGCCCCCAGGTTCTGCTCTGAAAAGGGGTTATTGGTGCTGAGTGACAAAAGATTTATCACAGCTGCATATTTTCTGTTCTTTTCCATTATGTATTAAAAAGCTTTTGGATTTTTACCTGTATATTTTGCATATCACTCTTCTTAGATCTCTGAAGCAATAATATCAATATTAATAGCAAATAATTGCATTCTTGTCTGTTGAAGGCAGGAAGTTCCTCTGTGCTTTTTTTAGGGATTCCTGAGCATTAATTAACATTTATGTAGCACCAGTTAAATTATTCTAATTCTATTGTAAAGGGTAGTTGCTGCACAGCAAATAACATTACAAAATTTTGTCCAAAGATAAGCAAGGTGAACTCCCACTCAATGAAAAGTGTTACATGATGTACAGTAACATTTCAGTGGGAAGCCCTCAAACAGTAAATTACATAGCACTCATATCTCTTCTACAAAATGTACTTTTCAGTACTCAGGAATTTTCACAGTGGATACATAAATTCAAGCAACCTTTAAATTCCTTCTTCCTGTACTCATGTAGGTGTGAAAAGTCAGGATGGGAATTTCTTTTGCAATCATGTCAAGTGAGGAAGGAAAGTTGATACATATTTATATGCATACGCATGCATAAACACCATTTAGCTGTTTCAATTTGCACTTCAGTAAAAAATTCTGACTATGAAAACTTTGTTTTCACTGCCTCAGAATGAAATCTGTCTTAGGAAATCATCGATCTGTAGGGAATCAGCTATCTGCCATTTATCTTTGAAGGCTCCTCAATGCCATTATAGACCTGATCTCTTAGTGACTGTCTTTCTCTACACACCTAAACCCACCGCTCAGAACCACTGCTACTGGTAAAGTAGCTTTTCTTGCAGCCTTCAGCACCCATCCTTCCCACTTAATGCTTCATTTCTTTTATCATCCTCATAAAAGAGGATTTCTACTGAGTGCTACAAAGTTTCCTCAGTGCTTCTCTTTGCAAATTTCTCTGTCTGTGGTCTAATCCAAGGCATTAGGTCACCCGCCATCAATCCTAACAGTGTAATTGGCTCTTCTGGTGCTGCTCAGTATCGTTTTCCTTCCTACTTAGCGGTGAAAGAAAACCCCGAGGGCCTGCAGCTCCTCTCTCAGGCGTAAGCACATCAAGTGCATGGACTCTGGAGACTGGGCCACCTGGGGATGCCTCACCTGAGATGTTCCCTGTCAAGCCATAATCCTGAATGCAAATGTCCTCAGGCAAGCCTGAAACACCTTCTAACTGTTCTGTCCCTGAGGACGAGAAGGTTTTAGACATGGGAAGAATTAAAAGTTTGAATTAACTCCACCTGAGGTCAAGCCACCATTGGAGTGAAAGAGAAGAATTGTTTTTCATTGCTAGTCACAGGTGCTACATGCCTGATGATTAAACTCAAAGAACTGGAACAGGCCATTTATGAATATATATTTGACCTTTCTGCTGCTGGAACCCAAAAGGTTCACGTGACTCGAACGTGCAAAGCAGTTCTGATAACTTGGGGAGCACCAGCTGGGTAAAAACAAGCAGGCAGCGCATGCTAGAACAAAATTTGCATTAACCATCTATGAGTCAGACAACACTGAAGCACACGGTTCACAGGCCCAAGGAGTAATACGCAAGATCAGGTATTAGCTGGTGTCTGCTAAGGACAGGCAAATCACACAAGAATCGAACATCAGCTCCTTCCCCACCTGTCTGTAACGGAGCTCTCAGGCGGACTGCTGAGTGAGTGGCAGCTGCTGGAGGACTCACATCACAATACTTAAATGTCAGAACATTTTGAAATCATAAATGACATTTTGTAACTCCGAAAGTGTTGTTGCCAGCATGGGGAGTGCTACGTCGGCAGCTAAAGGAGTGACCATGCGGTTGGAAGTGTAAAAAGTGCAAGAGAGTATGACTGCATTACATTCATCATATACCATGAGAAAAAATCCTGACCCAACCATCTCTACACCTCTGAAACGGGCAGTGTCACCAACCTGAAAGCCGTTATGAATTGAGTCATCTGCGAGAAGGAACTGAAATAGAGTGAAGTGTGATTGAGAACTGAGCGCTGTTTAGAGACATTTTATTTGATGTCTAAAAAGCCAAAAATTCACAGTAGGGATGAAAAAGTGTGTAACTTCAACAAAAGCAAGCTGAGATCATAGAGGAAGTAAGACAAAAAAACAGCAGTGAAACTGTAACAGATGGAAAGCAGGCGACTGTGAAAATTGTTAGTATATATTAGCAGCTAGGAGCTATCTATGAGAAGGAGAGAGGCTAAATGACACTAGCAGGAAGTTTTGAACAGCTGAGCTATAGGAACCGATAAAAATGACAGATATCCTGGCAATGGTACATTATTGCATGAAGTCAGGAGAGCCGTCAGTGGCGATGCGGTGAAGATGAAGCTGAGCTGTCAAGAGAAGCTTTGGGTCCTGCCTCTCGTCCCAGGGTGGTTTCTGGGTTTTACCTAACAGCTCTTTAATGTAACGCATGTAAGCAGTGTTCCCAGCCCTGACCTCACTTCTCCTTGGGTAGCACTGACTGCTAAGCCACAGACTGTGCCTCCTCAGAAGTCTCCCCTGTGAGTCTCTTCTGCCCTATGAGTCCTTAAACTTTTTCTTCTTGCCCTAAGAATGTTGCATTTTCTTCAGTCCATGGCAGCAAAACATTGATGTGATGAACAACTACTTGCTTCAAGAGAGCCTGCTGTGTGGCTTGGGAGGTCGGGTTGAGGGGGGAGCTGGGTTTGAGCCTCTGCGCCTGAGGAGGAGCTGTGCCACCTCCCATCCACTACACCAGCTGGGTCACAGAAGATGGATGCTGGTGCCATCTCCTCCTCTTGCAGCTACGCTTTACAATAAAGCAGAAACAAATCCCATTGCTGCATCTTGGGCATGATTTGAACGGGGGTTAGGTTGGAGCCAGGCTTGTAGCTGCTCAAGCTGACCTATGTGCAAGGCTGGCAGCATGAGAGCAAAGGGAGAGCTGGGGTTTGGGGTGAGAGAGGCTCTGTCATACCCAGCTACTGGGGCATCAGTCCTGAGCACAGTCAGCTCCGTCTTGGCTGGAGTCAGGCTGTAAATGGGAACGGTGTATCAAGTGTATGTTTCCTTGAGAGGAAATTTTTCAGAATGAGAACAATCAGCCATTAGAATAATCTCCCCAGGGAAGTGGTGGATTAACCAACATTGGACACTTTCAGGAAAGGGTGCTGGGCCGTCTTGTCTAGACTGTGCTTTTGCCAAGAAAGGCTGGGCCAGGTGATCCTTGAGGTCCCTTCCGACCTGGTATTCTATGATTCTACGAGTGTTTGCCAGTAGTCTTTAACAAGTCAGGTAAATCTCATTTTGACTGCACACAGCTATATGCATGTATATAAGTATATACGTGCATGTGGGTGTAACTGTAGAAAAGCATGAACATACCCAGATAGCAAGCGTATATACACACGCACTCAGAATCATCATAGGCTCTTTTTTGATTGGTAAATAAAGGACACACATACAAAGTCTGAGAATTCAAGTAAATTAAGTCTTTAGGCAGTCTTCTATGCAATAGACGCAAGAACAGGAGAAAACAAAATCTGGAAGGAAAAACACAAAATAATTACACATCCGTTATGAAGTCACAGAAGCTGGCTCTATTTAAATACATATGGCTGGCACTAATCTAGCAGTACAGGCATAGATAGAGAAGATGCACGGTTAGTTTAAGTAGAGACAGTAAATACAGAAAACCGCCGTTCAAGAGGCACCCCAGTCCTATCAGCAGTCCCAGGGCTAGTGGCTTTTTCTATTTTAAGCATAGAGGGAATTTCACAGGAGAGGGCATAATCAGATGAAAGTGTAAGCCCTCCAGACAATAAACAAGGTAAAGATATAAATCTGGTCCTGCTGTCCTACTGAAGCAGAGCTCCCATTCTTCCAGTGTAAATTGGTCTAAGTGGAGCAGCCTTACTGAAGAATTACCATGGCGAAGAAATTATTTCTCAAAAAAATGCAGCATTCAACAGAGGGGGCTAACTCAATTTCTGCCTTAAGTCCGAAATCTGTTTCGGAGTTCTGCCTGCCCAAGAGCTCAACGCCCCGTTCTGCTGCAGCTCTGTCTGAGGGCACGGCTGGCGATGCTCAACCATCCTCTCTTTGTAGCACAGCTGCAATCAGACTCCTAAGAGAGGTTTAGCTCACTGATTGAATTATTAGTTTCTGACTGTTTAACAGTAGTCCCCACTTCCAGCCACCCTCAGGACATCCTCAGGACATCCCAGGTGAGCTGGGTGTCTCTGGCTCTCCTCTCTTGCTGGATACCTGTGGCTGCGCCGGAGATTGCTATTTACTGCTATTCATTCAGAAGACCTGCCCACGCAAATAGTGCATAAGATAATAAAAAATTCAGTAAGCTTTCAGAAAGAGAACATTATTCATCTGCTCAGAAACATCTGGACATTTCAGGAGTCCTGCTAAATTTAGGGACTCTACTCAACAAATCTAAGTTTTTACTCAGGGGTAAATAAGCCATTCTGGGGGCTTTGCCAGGCATCTTCTCTCCCGCTCTTGTCTCTGTACACTATGAATAATGCATCTTCACAGCGCACAAACCAGCAGCATTAGCTCCTTGTTTCCTTTCATATATTTTTAGGAGCTCCCGCTCTCTGCTCCCAGTTACAGAGGGGCCGATGGCGATGCGGCACTCGCAGCCAAGTGGGCTACAGGCCCAGCAGCCCAGCTCTCCTCCAACTGGGGAAGGGACCCCGGTCCCGCAGGCAAGAACCTTGGGCTGCCAAAAATAGCATAGCTGCGCTGATTGCTGGGGAGGTGCTGCTGGGTACACGAGGTTGGCCATGGAGAGGCAGCTGAAGTCTGAAATGTAGGACACCGGCCGGGGATGAAGTTTGTTCTTATTTAAAACTACTGATGTCAAGAGAGAAACAGAAATCACAGTCCATCTGAGAAGAGTTTAAAAGCTGAGCCAAATCCCCTGTAACAAAAGGAGGTTGGAAGTATATGCCAGGATCTGAAGTAGCTCCATAAACACTTCCTCACAGGAAAAGGAGAAGAAAAAAGAAAAAGATTATTTGAATCCCTTTTTGTAAGTATTCTCTCCAAGAAAGAATCTACACCTAAAAAAGTGAAAATGTCACATAACATTTATTGAATCAGTATGGAGAGGTCGTCCTTTCCTTCCTTTCCCCCTTCACCTCAGATCCCTTTCTGGATTTAACCCTAACAGACCAGGGATATTTTGGCTCTGTCTTTTCTTTATGAACACTGCTGTTATGAAGTCATTTCTCAGACTGTCTTCACTTTTTACAGTATTTTATTCTTCAATTATATTCTTCATCATCTTTTTATGCAGGAAACAACTAGCAAATCCACTGGGGTTTTAAGAAGTGCTCAGAATTGGCTTCGCTTTGTTAGCGTTGGTAGGATTAGAGATGCTTTAAAGCCCACTGCTTCTGAAAAATGCGCTGCTCACTCTGCTTTATGTATTGTACAAGTGACCCAGGCCTTACACTCTGCTCTTTGAAAAGCAGTCCCTGAAAAGAGTAAAGCAGCTGGGCTTTGCTAAAGAAGAAATGTTCTTATCATTTATGTTACAATGATGAGACACAGGATACAGGCAGATTAAAATATTTTTTCCTGACTAGTTTTTGGCAATCAAGGACAAAAACACAGAGTCGTATCCTGTCATACTGCCTTTGCTTTGGTGCGAACACCGCCTAAACCCACATAGTGATTAATAGACTATGAATGCATGGGTTTAACTGGTAATTATACATATTATTTGCATAGTATACTTCAGCCCATGTTTATCTTTCTTGCCTTTAATATTTACTTCAAGTAGAGACAGTAGGTAATTAGTCTTATAAAACTTCTCTGTCTGGGCAGATTAAATTATAATGGATCAAAAAATACTGAATTCAGCTTTGAGTTTGAGTATCTTTAAAGCAAAATGATAACATCTCTTTTAAGAACCAGTCAGTCTTCATTAAGGACTAACAGATATTTCCGAGCTCTGCTTGCTCAGAGTTTCAGCTCTGATTTTTCTGCCCGTCACAAATGATGCACTTACAGCAGCATGAAGTTTGGAGGGCCTGGCGCAGAAAGTGGGGTTGGAGTATTAAGGGTTGTCCCATTCCTGTTATTAGCCTGTGCCCTGCTCTCTGCAGTTACAGAGAGGATTTGTTTTCCAAGTCGTGATCTAGACTAGAATACAATTTTTCTGAAACACCAGCAGCGTTAGGTCAGTCCCGTCTTTGAGCGAGAGCACACAGACTCCTGTGAAGCAGCAAAGGATGTCTGCTTCTCTTCTAGGAATACTGGTCGTGAGGCATCAGTAGATTTAATAAATTCCTTTCCTGCAGCACGACTGATCCCATTGTGTCAGAGCAGCAAGTTTGGAATGGTGACAGGGAGGCATTCAGAGGGGTTCAGAGGCGTCGGGAGCGGGTGGCTCAGAGCCATACGGCACTTCCAGCCAGCCCCTCTCTTGGAGTGCTCTGGGAGCAGGCACCAGAGTGGTGTGGTCCATCTTACCACTGCCTCTTCATGCTGCATGTGGGATTTTTCCATGCTGGATCCCTCGGCTTAGTATGTTTTACCTTTCTGATGAGCTGAGAGTTGGGCTGGGTGACAGCACACCTTCTGCACAGTCACAAAACTGAAGTCAAATCCTAGTTAGCAAGGAGCTGATTTCAAAGAAAGAATAAAATGAAGCAAAGACCCCCTTCTGCTAGAGATAGCGCAGGATGTTTTTATTCCTGAAAGACTTCAGGTGCCCAAATCCTGCTTTGAGGAACATGCTCATGAAAGACTTGGAGCAAGCCATCAGAGAGGGGGGTGACTGTCTTTTAACCTGCAAATGGGTGCAGCTGCTGCCATTTGCAAGAGAGAGACGTGCAACACATCTGATTGCAGCTGCCTTAGAAAATGGGGCATCTGCATGAATGTGATAATTTTCTCTTTTCAGGAGAAAAGAGAGGAAAAACACAGGCTGGGAGTAGAATGACTGGTATTTACCTGAGCCCTGCATTCATGGCTCAGTTCCTAGTCTGTGCATACTATTCTGTTTCTAAGCGGTAGAGCTGCTAGGAAAATAGAACAGCTAAAAGAATGAAGTCCAGTTAGATTTAATTTCCCCTTTGAATGAAAATTTGTGCTTTTTGCGAAGAAGGAATGTGGATTTGAGTGCTTTTGTAAGCAAAGGGCATGCCTACTCCCTTTCCTGTCCTCAATGGGTAGATAAAAAGACAGACAGACAGATAGATAGATGGATGGATGGATGATTATCAACAGTTCTTTGCCACATGGGACATAAATATTTCCCTCTTGGAAGCTGGAAGGTGTTTTAGCAGCTGTGAAGATGGATAGCAATTCGCTGGGGGAGAGCAGCTCTCAGGCATACACTGACTGTTACTAAATGACTATTCCCAAATCCCTCCCACAGCCACCACTGACGTCCAGGCAGCTCTCGCAGCGGGTGAGGGCTAAAGCACCTTTGAGGGGCTGTATTCTCATTGGAAGTGCTGCGGTATCTCAAAGTCACTGGGACTTTTGTATCATACGCTGCACACCAGTCACTAGTCTTCCCCCAGCAAATAGTCTTACAAGGAGGGTTTTTCATCATAACGGCTTGAAATAGCACGGCTTCCTCCATTACAGCGCAAGTATTGTCTTTAGAAACACTGTGGTTTGATTTTAAGGGAACATGGGAGGGGGGCAAGGGGAACAGACTACTTTTCCACTGCTAATACAAGACTCCTCTGTCTTCCTGTCTGATTGGGTTTGGTTTTGCTTCAGTGACATTTTGTTTTATTCAGAAGTGTTTTTTTCAGGGGAGGGGAGATGTAGGTGCATCGATGCATCTGTGCTTCACTGCTAGAAAACAGCAGATGCTTTCAAATCCCAGAAGAAGGAAGGCAGCGTGACAAATTCAAACTGGAAAACATCCTTATGAACAACCATTAGAAAAAAAATTAAGTGGTATTCAGGCTTGAAGTTAAAGAAAGTTTTCTAATCCTATTGTCCTTTTAGGCAGGTTTTTATAATATCAGTCCAGACTACAGGAAAGTTATAATAAGTTCAAAAAGAAAAAAAAAAAAAGAGAAAGAATTCAGTGGATTCTCAGAGATGTCATGCCTGAGTGGGCTATAAACTTTCAAAAGTTGAGTTTCTTCATGGAAAGATGTCATCAAAAGCAAAGGTACTAGCAAGCCTGTTCCCGAAGATAAGGATAAGCTTATTTCATAAACATTTACCCTATGAAGAAGGTGCAGCAAAGTGAAGTCCTGAAATGATAAGGGACCCCTGATTTTATGCATGCCTGTCATCAAAATTGAAAATAGTTTTTGGGTCTTGTTGTTCAAAAAAGAATTTAATGCTCACAAATATGAGGGTTATCAGGCTTTTTTGAAAAATCTTTCTGTACCCAAGAGGGGATTTATTTTCCTGTTCATTATAACACTGACACAAAAGATACCTTGTGAGCAAAAGTCCCGAGAAATTACTTTTAGGGCAAAGTAAATAAAAAGGGCCTTTCTAGAGTTTGCTATGAGCAGGACAAAGTTGATGCTCAGAGGAGGGGGGGAAGTGAACCTCTGCAGCCGAGTGAGAGGCTTTCTGCAGAGGAAGGAGAAAGCAAACAGGACAAAGACGAACCCCCACATATTAATTTTTAAGCCATGTACCTCTTTCATCTCATTTAAGAAAAATGGTGGAAATCCTCTTCATCCAAAAGGGGAGAAATCCCTTCCTCTCGTATTTCAGAGATACTGAAATCCGCCTGGAGGTCCGTGACTCCCAGAGAGAGGTGGGAGAGGAGGGCAACGGCAGAGCTGCTTACCCCCATCCTCCTGCCCTCAGAGGGTATTTGTATACTGCCGGTCACCATCAAGGGCAGAGAGTGCTGGCCCAGGAGCTCCTGGTAGGGAAACTCCCCCGCCTGCATGCAAAAATTGGAGCTGAGACCACCCAGGTCTCCATACGTTTGGTCCTTCTCCTGCACGTCCTGCCCCTCAGCTGCAGCAGGGTCTGGCAGCCCTGACAGAGAGAACCCAGCTGCGAGCCCCCCTCGGGCTGCCCTGCTCGAACCGCTGGGGCAGAGGCAGCAGCAGCGTGTCCGTGCCTGGCATTGAGCATCCTGGAGCCCCCAGCCCTGAACAGCCTTTGCACGGTGTCCCCCTTAGGGTCATGAATGGCAGTTTTGCCTGGAGAGAAGCACTGGGAAAAATGTTTTGATTGCAATTAAGAACAATAACTCTGGCCCAAAGCTATGAATTGATAATTGGCAGTCCAAAATCACCATTGTGTTTTCTCAATAGCAGTGCCTTTGTCCTCCTCATTTTAGGTGGTTGCTCTCTGACTCTACCAGTGCCATTCCCAGGTCGATATTTGGCATGATCTAAATCAAAAGAGCAAACAGAAATTTCATTCAATCCATTGTATTGCTAACATTTTACAGGCTGACACGACCTGCCCATGATGTCACTAACCAAGAAAAGGACTTTAACAGCACCGTGCTCCAGTGGCATCACACTTCTCCGCTGCCAAGCTGCTTTTGGAAGCAGCAGATGTGCACTTGCAAAATGTTTTAGGTGCAGGCAGGTAAGGTGCATCGATTGATCTTTAAATTTTTCAGCCTCAGCTAAATTCCGGTCTTTGTACTTACCATACAACACAATCCAGGGAGGGACTGGCATCTTTTTTTTGTTTAAACATTTTCTTCTGAAAAGTCCAAGACTCCCTGGACTCTCCAGGGACTTTGAATGTTCTCAAGCCTTGAAAGTGATATGATTAAGTCTTGAGACAAGAGTATGTGCACAGAGCTAGTTTTTCCCTTTTTCTTTTTTTTCTCTCTCGTAAGCTGTAGATGTCATGTGTGGCCTGCCCTCATTGCTCCAGCATTTCTAGCCCTCCTTGCGCTCTGCTGGCCTCTTGAATTCACTGTTACCTGGTCACAGGCAGTATCAGAGCTAAAATGTTATGGTGAAAAGAAGTATTTGGTTTACTTGGTTTTAATATGGCATTTATGTGGTTATTTAATATTAATAAACACAAAAAAAAAAAAAAACAGAAAACCAACACCCCAAAACCCAATGAACTGAAACTTTCGGTTTATCTTCTCTACAATATTCACTTCTGTCATTCCCCATCCTTCTCCAATAAACATCATATTTTAAGGTATTCCCTGTGAATCTCAGATTTCCATTGTCCATCCTGGAAGGAGGAAGGTAGAGAGGACCAGTGTTTCATTTCCGGATGGGTCATTACCCTTCATTCATTTAATCGATTTACCACCTAAGATTTTACGTGACTGTTTTGGTGTGCCAGAGCAAAGCTCTTCAATGATCAAGAAAAACCACGCTGGAGAAGAATGCTAATACTACTCTGCCCTTGATAGGGTGGTGACTGGCAGTATATAAATACCCCCGACAGAATGACAGAAATCGCTCTTCTATATTTACCAGGAGCCCTGGGCCAACGCGCACAGTGGTGGGAACCCATCTGCTCTGCTGCAGTCATTTTATCAACACATTACTATTTAACAGCTGAGGCTTTTGTATTTTTTTAGCTTGGCGTGTGCAGTGAACAGGAATGCCTTTAATAGCAGTATGACAAAACCACAATAAATCAGAAAGGTGAATTGTAAATTAAAAGGTCTAGTGATTCATCTGATGAATCATATAAAGGAACAAATTAATTTAGGTATTACTTGACCGTTCAGGTTTCCTACTACAAGCCTGACATCATTAGCTGTGTGTTAATGAGTCCTCTCCTCTAGTGCGTGCAGCAAACGCCGTTGAGGAGAGGAGCAGGGCCCTGGGCAACTCCTGATTTGGGGGGCTCGGGGCTCTGGCTGGGGCACGGGGAGGGTTTAGACCAGAAACGGGGTTGGCTCCAGAAGACACTGTACAGCCCCAGCTCCTCTGGGTGCACGCGGGCCCCGCGGGGGGTGGCGGCTGTCAGAGGGATCTGCTGTAGCTGACGTTTCTAGTCACTGCATTTCGGATTTTATTTATAATTATTATTTATACGTACCAGAAATTATTACACACTATACTGCTGAGCAGCTGCCTTTTCCAGCCTTTTGGCTTTGTTTCCCATGACACTGCTTCATTTTTCTTTTGGATATTTGCTCACATAAACATTCTCTCCTGTTCCTAGAAGTGCTACTTTTTAACCCAGTGTTCAAAATTGGCTGTCAGAGCACTGGAGACAACAGCTGATCCCATATGTCCCAGAATTCAAGAGGTAAATCCGCCGTGCACCTAAGTTTGAAATACAGGTCAAACGTCAGAATTTATTTCTGTCTAAAACTTCACCTGAGGGCAGTGCCTATGTGAGTATGTAGGTTGATGAGAAAATGCAGACTTACCTTTTATTTTCAAACCAAACTTCTCATGCTTCCCATTGCTCCAGACACCTTTGCCTAACACCACCTCAACACAGAAAGGCCCTAAATACTTAACTTCAAGCATATGTCTAAATTCACCAGTGTCTATTGAAGAATTTAAGTTTAGTTCTATTAACAGAGCAGGGCATTAATCTCCATTATTAGTAAAATGTTAATTGCACTCAAGGCACCAATGTTTTAGACTCTGTGTAGCTGCATGAGAGTCTGGAAGTGTTTTATCTGCAGGCAGAGTATCAGGATGGACCGACAGCAGAAATGGAAGCTCTTTCATCCTTTCCATAAAGGCAGTAGTATCTCCCCCCTCCAAATTTTATGCATTAGGTCCAAAAAAAAGAGGCATAAACACGTTGTAAAAAGACAGCTGCTTTAAAAGCCTGTTTCCCCAAAGATAGTTCGTGAAATATATTGGTATGAATTCGTAATGTCTGAGCAGTCTCAGCAGAATGAAAGACTGAAAAGAAGACTATAGCAGCGAAATATAATTTCAGAATTCAAGTTAGCCAAACGAGGCAATTCAAGGTTTAAGTGGTACTTTATGTTCTCAACATTTTCCAGAGCAACTTTCAAAAACACAAAGGTAAGATAATCACTGTTGCAGAACCACAGCTTTCTCTCAGGGAAACGGCTTCATTCAGTCCAAAATTCAAGTCTATCTGGGTATTTTTGTACAGCTGTGGCTTTTTCTCCCCCTTTGGAAGACAGCAAAATAAAGTACTGCTGGATGAGTCTGCAAGCAATTTTATGATTTTTTTATAATCCCAATAGTAATTTATTTCAAAAATGAAAAATGTAATGAGCATGTAATGACCTTAAATTAATGTTCATTTTAAAACTCAAAGAAAATACAACCTTTATCAATGAGGTGATATCACTGTTCCATACTTCTATGCTTCCTGGAAATTAATTTACTGGAATCAGCTGGGTTTGATTTTGACAGAATGAGCTGGAAAATGCTTTGAGTGCCGCAAAATTAAAATTTCTATAAAAATGCCTACAGAAATGATGCAACAATAGCTCATTTGCAGTTCAGTTGTCCAATATATGTGAAGCCTTTGATGGGAAAAGGGGGTGGAAGTAGAAAGAGAGTCTAGTTTAACAAGTTTTCCAAGCTGTCTCTGCTAAATTCATGTGCCCTACCAAAACCAGAGAATCAGTGTATAAACTGTGAGATCCTTTTAAATCAACTACCAACCCAGAACAGCAGACCTGTTCCAGGGTATAAGTGTCTGATTTTAATTAGCTGACACAACATTTTCCCCCCAATTCATCACGGTCATGTTCCATGTGTCCTCAGCTTTTACTGGGTTTCTCAAAGGTGAGAATGATTATCCCTGATGAGAAGTTTCATTTATGTGTTAGGATGGTCCCTTTGAGACAGCCCGCAGCAGGACATTGCCCACCGATGTGCTTGTGAAAACACAGATCTGGAGTACGAGGGCATTGCTGAAGTCTAGTAAAAGTAATTTTGTCCTGGATAAAAATTCTCCTTGCTAACTGTAAAAAATGTGTATTAAACACAAGGTAAGAGACACCTTGGAATAAAAAATACAAGCATGAAGGTAATTTTCTGGGTGTTACGTGAGACCCAGGTGAAAGGAGCAGCAGGGAAAGGGTGCCCTGGAGACGGCAGTGGAGCAGCCCACGGGGTGCGATGCTCAGCTGGCTGCTGAGGACAGGGCTGCACCCACCGTCCCAAGAGAAGCAGCAGCGATGGGGGATGTCACAAAACCTAGAGCAGCAGCACTCCTTCCCCGTGGCTGATAGGGCCAGGGAGCTGTGAGTCCTCTCCGCACTTCAGAGAAGTTCCTTAACCTTGGATATTTTTTTTATTTTTTTCCTTTCAGGAGAGTCAGCATTATTTCCTTCATGGTCACTGCTGAGCACTACATAAATCCATATCCACACTGTGATTAATGGCTCTTTAGTACCAAAGGAAGGGGTTAGATAATGCTTTTAATCACTGTCAAACTTCATAATTTTCCCACTTTCTTTTCCTGTCTCCTGTGAAGCTTCTTCATGGCAAAACCTAATGAAAGCTGCCACTACATGTTGGATGGACTTGCAATGAACTTCAGATGATACATATCATACCTTTAGCCCATCCTTCTCATGGAGCTACTGAAAACTGGGATTCTCTGTAAAAGTGTGAGGAATCAGCTTCTGCCTGTTTCTGTTCCTTGGCCAGGGAAAAAATACAACACAGAAATAGAAAGTCAATAATGGCCTAATGGCATAGATAGTGAAGGTCTTCTTCGACAGCTGACAGCAACAGCAGCGCTTGATGTCTTCTTTGGCTTCTTTTCACTCATATGTGGCAATCAGCTCAGGATGGAGTTTAGGTTTCATAAAGTATGAAAATGAAAGAACTTGCAGATAGTCACAGGGCTGAGTTTTCACAGACTGGCTGAGTCTCTCATGTCTCGAGATCAGGGAGAAGCAGCGTCAGACACAGCCGCGGGCACAGTCCTGCTGTGACAGACTGGGAGAAAGCCCCACGTGCCCCGGGCCACCCTGCCAGTGGCCACCCATTGCGGATGGCCAGCAGCCACCCCGGGGTGGGCACAGCCTTGCGTGCAATGCCGCTGCGGATCAGGCATCGGACCCGCACCCTCAAACACAGCCAGACATGGATTTATCCTGCCTGACTTTAGGCTCCCCGCTGGGATGCCAAAATCACCCTCTGGTCACTGCAGCGGGGAGAGCTGTGTCTGCAGCGAGCAGCTCCAAGCAATTTATTTTGCTGGCTTTTTTTTTCTATTGATGTGGACAACATCAGGATGCCAAAGACAGATGGGTCTCAGGAGGGCTGGCTGGGCGCTTACAGGAGTGTGTACCTTTGGAAATGGTGCCCTTCTGGCTTTCACCTCTCACCCTCCACTTGGCTCCTTAGAGGCATAGGATGGTGGCCGTTATTCCCTTAGCCTTTCACTCGGCATCCAATGCCACGCTCAGGGGCACCAAGGATGCTGCAGCGCAATTATTTAATTTGGAGCTTGGCCAGGCCTTCTGCCCAGCCAGGCAATGGGAAGACAGGCTCTCACTCCCACTAACAAATAACTAGCAATCAGTTACTTCTTAGTTTTTCAAGGGAAGGCAGTGTAGAAAGGGTCCCACTTTTTAGCAGTTTTGTTGTGAAATTACTGGTCCCGTTTTAATTTTTGCATTTGCCACCATTGGCCTTGTGTTTTCAGGGAGAGACCCAGAAGCATAACTGTCGTATGTCGCAGACTGAACTCATTCCTTTCAAAATAATTTCTTTTTGATTAAATGTCAGTGGCAGAATGTTTGCAGAGTCTTGTGAAACCCCTAGGTTGTTTTTTTTTAAATATAAAGACATGATTTCTATCACTGGGAAAATATTTGCTAAACCCCAAATTTTTGACTAAAAACCTTCCCCATTCTCAAGCAATTCTTCATTTTCAAAAGCACGTCTGAATGGCTGAAAGTGGAAAGCCATTCCTAAACTTATAAAAATTTGTAATAACTCTAATTGCATTTTAATATTTGATACGCTTTATAATTGCAGAGAAAGCATTGACACCGATGCTGAGCCCGATATAACTCTGCCATCTTTTACAATACATGAACTGCCCTACAAGAGCATTTGTATGACGACAATGATCGTTGTAATTACCCCTGATCTGAGATGGGCAGTAGTGACATGTTTTATTCAGGCAACATGAATCATTAGTGCCTTCGCAACAGCCTGTAGAGAATGAGAATATTTATTAACTGTAAAAGACTAATGTCTGCTCTCACAGGCTTTCATTGGTGCCAGCTCAGGTCAAATCTGTGTATGGACTGCAAGGAGACACAGCCAGTCAGGGAAAAATATAGCGAAAGCTAAAGTAAGGCCTAGAGCAGTGTATCAATAGACCATGCACGCTTTAAATTCAGCCTCGTTGTCTTGGAGCTTCTTAACGATATTCACCAAGTACTGTGTGCGTATGCATGTATGTATATATATATATATATATACTGAATACAAATATCCTGAACACTTTCTGCAGACAGTTTTTAACCTTCACATGTCCTCACCTAGTTAAAAAAGATATTTGATATTCCAGCTTTAAACAGCACTGATGGCTGATGTTTTCTGTCTGGACACATAGGGTGAAGAGGGTTATTTCTGTTCCCCACCTGATGTATGCAGTGACTGGTGTCCAGGTTAGTGCAAGGGTAATTTTCCAGAAAAAAGAGCTTCAGGTAGGTGTCTAAATACAGTCCTGCTCTGAAAACCTGGTGGATAAAATAAATACCTTCTCAGGCAGCGTATGTGTGGTGCACACATCCATCTCCCCCGGCTCTGTGCCAGGCTGGCTCCCCGGCGCAGGCCGGCAGGACCCGGCAGCCTGCCCTCAGCCCGGGGAGCGCAGAGCCCCAGGACACTGGTGTGGGACCAGCACAGGATCCCTGCCGCTCACGATGCTCCACCAGACCCCTGCGTGACGGATACGAGCACTCCATCGGCTGACTCAGGTTTTCTAATCATTCAAAGGCAAACAGTTAAGATTGATCTATATAACTCTCCTAAGATATTTTTGCATTTATGTTTGCATAAAAAAACAGTGGTGGAGTACAGTGCATTATACCTGTGCCCCATCCCATGCTGCAGAGACGCTGGCTGATGAATCGTGCTTGCAGAAACCATTAACATTTTTTCCAGTGTGAGAATTTTGTCCATAATACTATCTTCTATTTTATGAAAGGCTATTTTGCGAGATTACAAGACAGCGTTTTTCCTGTATGCCTGAGGTGGATGAAGTGCACCCACATCCATGAGCCTCTTAGCATGATATCGGAGAGCTCCTGTGACTGTGGGTGCTCCTTGTCAGGATGAAGTGGCCTCTCTCAGTAAACATTTTTAGCGAGAAGATGTGTATGTGACTAGAAACCGTGTGTCCCCAGGCAGCCACAGGGCATCTTGATGCCACCACTGTGGGACCAGTCCAGGGATGGCACAAAGGAACCGTCCCCCAGACGCTGCTGCGTGTTGGGCCGGCCTGGCATTACCTTCTACTGTTTCGAACTGAGCGGCTGACAAGGGTGACATGTGGAAATTTTTGCCTTCAGTTCAATGTGGTTCAGGTCAAAGGTAAGAAAAAGTCGAGACTCTGCGCGCTTTGCTGGGTGGCTGAGTGTCCATTAACATCTCAGCCTTTCGGATGCCTCGGGCATCTCTGCCAGCAGAAGGACAGACTTAGTCTGGAAAACAACTCTCTGCTCACCTCAAGAGGCAGGTTCTCCCAGCTGTCCAATCTCCCTCAATACACAGAGACGCAGTTGTTCACGGGGACGTGGTCAAGCTGCGCTGGCCATGCTGCCCTGCATGGTGCCTGCAGCAGAAAGGACGTCACCTCCTATGTCACCCAAACCCACTTGTGCTATGGGCAGGAGCTGTACGTGTGTTCAAATGGCCTCTAGCGGCTGCAGCAAGACCCTGCTGGCAGCTGGAGGAAAATCTGGTGGCCTGATTGCACTCAGCAGCCATAACCGTGAACGTGTGGTGTCCTTGAAGGCTGCAGTGAAGCAGCACCAAACTTGGAGCAAAGGGGCAGCCCCAATAATCTCCTTTCAGACCTTTTCTGTGGAGTTCCATGGGCTTAGGACCGAATACATAAACTGTATGGCTTTGGCTCTGTGTTTGTAGCCAAAAAAAGGCAGCATTGATCTGGTAAGTGGGCTGGGGGCTGCAAGGGACCCCCACGTAGGCAGCTGGAAGCACCTCTCCTTTCCCCACTTTGAATCCTGCCCCGTCCTGCAGCCCCAGCAATGCCCGTTCGTGCTGGGTGATGCTCCGCACAGGCTTTGCCTTGCCGAGGAAGAGGAGGCTCATGGAGTGTCTTTGAAGACAGGATCAAAGCAGTGAGGAGCCATACCTCTTTTGATTCCTTAATGGGCATTTTTCATGTCAGCTCCCCTCCTCCCTGGCTGTCACGCCGTGGAGCACACATGCTGCAAAAACATTTCTGGCTTCAAAGCCCCCCATCTTTGGCAGCCTGTTTTCTTTTTCTCCCACTGAGCTGGGAGAAAATTACTCCCTGGTAATGGAGGGACCATTAGGGCTGCTTACCTGAGCCATCCGCCGGCAGCACCATACAACGCTCCTGTTCATCCCAGGTACAGGCAGGGTCGGGATGGGGGGGCAGCGGGGACCCCTGTATGGTCCGGCCTCATACCGACCCTTCCCATCCCAGTGCTTTGGGGAGCACAAATGGTCTCTCTTGGCTTAGAAACCTCTTGAAACATACAGAGGAACCCATCTTCCTTGTCACAGGTCGAGGAACCATTCTTCCTTCTGTGGCAGTTCTTGGACCTGTGTGGGGAAAAAAGAAGAGACAGTTCACGTTCACTGGTGAGCAGCCTCTTCTGGGTGCTTTGGGGTCTCTGGTATCTAACGTCTTTTTAAGGGGATCATTTCTTTGCCATTAACATTGTGTGGGGAACTTCCCTGGGGGAAAGAAACTGCTTTAAATGCAAACAAACAAAAAAAAAAACCCACCCCACCTGATATTATAAATTGAAAATTCAGATCAGTTGGCTATTTTTATCAAAATGATTTTCCACTGGAAGTTGCTATTTTAATTCTTCTCTTTTTTTTCTTTTTTTTCTCTAGAACTCGCAATGGAAAAAAAGAGTCCTACAAAGTGAAAAGCATTGAAACACAAGTTTCTGCATGTAAAGTACTCAGAATATTCAGCTTTTTAATGCAGGAGTTGCCCTTTCGAAGTATCTTAATTTCATTTTCAAATGCATTTCATTTTTTATGTATGATAATTGCGCATTATTTACCTGTTAGCAATGACATACTATGACCTTATACTGGATTTTGATAAAGAAATAGATCTAAAAAATTCACTGATGATTGGAAGTAAGAAAAAAAATCTGTTGTAAAGCATATTTTTGAAACAAATTTTGAAAATGTGAGGGTCTAAGTTTGAAATTCAAAGTCAGTTTGAATGACTAACACAGTCCAACATTTTCGCAGCACAGCTTTCTTCCTTTCAGCAACGGGAACAGGCGCTGCAGCTGACAGGAGAGGAAAGTAGAAAATTCTCCAAAGAATAATATTGTAATTCATCCTGAAATAAACGTTGAGGGTCTGTGACTGATTCCTGTAATGGTAGCACAAAAAAATAACACAGGTAAGTAGAAGCAGTTGAAGTAATCCATTTGAATGCATCATGATGCTGTTAGTAAGTATTGATATCTGCCAATCAGCAAAATAAAAATTCCTATTATGAGAAAATTGCAAATGTCATAATAGAGCTATATTTTCTGCCTTGTTTCTTGGAGGAAAAAAAAAAATGTATAAATTTTAGAACTATAAAAAACCCCTTACAAACTCGGGATCTGTATAAAATTCTGATTAGCTGCAAATGTGAAATGAAGCAAGTGTCCCTGACGATACCAGCAGACACCGAGTTGTGCACAGGATCAGCTCCTTGCCTGGAAACCCCTCTCTCAAAGGGGAAACGGGAGGAGAGATGTGCTCCGTCTGAGCAGGCTGGGTCACCAAGAAGCCTGTAGTACTTGGAGACAACATCAACTCTTATTGTCCGCTGTGAAATAAAGCCCGTGGGGATACCCATAACTGTCCTCCACAGGTATGTTTTTAACAGCGGCTGCTCACTGCACGGGAGGAAAGGGCTCTGATACCCCCCAAAAATAGTTCGAGTAGTTCTTCCAGTGAAGGCAACCAGAGCAGAAACCACTGAGATTTCCTGGCTCTGCTCTGGGTTAGGACACCTTCCCTGAAGGCTGGGAGGGGAGCTGAGAGCCACGCCATTTCTCTGGGGTCAGTCTTGAGGCTCGCCTGGGGTTTGGGGGCTGAGCAGTACATTTTAATGCATAGAATTTTTTTCCTTTTTGAAAGAGCAAACAATTTCGATGTACTGATAAGTCATCTGTTGAGTCAACATCGCACCACTTTGTGATGGCCCAGAGAGCCATGGGTGCACTATTTTGCTAAAAATTAAACTCCTAATCAATCCTGTTTATTAAGAAGAATTACGCATCCTGGTCGGAGCACTGCACGTCACCTTTGGGAAAACTGTAAGGAAAGTCAGCGTTTTCTCTCTCAGACAACCAGCTCTTTTGTAGCTGTGGTAGGTGGAAAGTGATGAACTATCAGCTCTTGGCTCTACCTTGCTTAGTGACTGCTTTTGAAACTTTGTGTCAAAACCTTAATGTCATTTGAACAGAATTTTCTGAATTTAATTGACACAAACACAATATAGAAGAGTTCAAACATGCAGGAGGAGACAGGAGGAACGACAGGTAGCCCTTGATGGACTGCAAACCCATTAAGGCGTTGTGCTGAGTAGCAAGAATATCCCTCAAGAGCGACGGTCGTTGCCAAAGGACCCTTTCAGGGCTGCCTTCCCTCAACGTCCTGCTTTGTGTGGAGGTGCAGAATAGCAACAACGCAGCATCATAAAATAAATAGCTTTGTAAGTGTATTGTGAATAGAGGATGACATGCTAGGGCTGTGCAGTCATAAAAACGATTTAACGCTTTCTTTCTCATGAAAGAAAGGTTTTTAGGGTTCAATTCATTGCTGAGCTTATGGCTAACCAGATGCTCAAGCACATGTCTGCCTTTTTTTTTTTGTCAGGAGATCGGATACGCGTGTCCTCAAACCCTGCTCGTACGGGTAAGCAGCAGCATCGCCCGGAGCAGGTACTTCAGGTTGGCAAAACTGTTCTTCCTGAAGAAATAGCTTTGGTGGTGCACAGCCACCACCTTTCTCACAATTAAAAGCAGAAACGCTCAAATGGCTCTTTAAGCAATGCAAGTCTCCATCGCCCCTGGTTTGTGTAAAAACCTTATCACAGACAGAGGGGCGGGAGCAGGTGAAACTGGGATCCCTTTCTGATTCAGCCCCTACCCCTGGCTTCCCTGCTGCTCCCATCTGCCGGCTGCTGGAAGCACCCCTCAGCCCAGACCTCTTCTCATTACATGAAATTTCCCCCCCGAAAGTTTGACAGCATCCCTTGGCTTCTGAAAAGCCACCACTCTCCACTCAGGCTGACCCAGGCTCTGTGATCTGTACGCGGTCAGTGGTGGCAGAGCCAGGATCCCCAGGGAGGGCTACTGAAATCGTTACGCTAAAGCCAGCGGCAGCAAAGGGCTGTCCATGTAAGCCTCTCTTCTTTTTACAGTACTTATAGCCTTATATACCTATATATAGATACATGTATATATATATATATATCCTAGCCATTGATTTTTAATAATTTAAATTACGCTGTAGAAAAGTAAAAAAATACAAATTGGCATATCTAATATTACTTTCACTTGCTGGTATCTTCCACTAAAATGACGCAAATAATGGATTTTGTTTCAGTGGGCCATACTTGTGTCTAAACAGTTTCAGAACTACCTAATGTTTTCATTTGACCTGAACAGAGTATTTCAGTCCACTTGCATAGTATTTAGTTCTTTTTAACCATCTTATTAACATTTAGGTAAATTTCAAGCTGTTTTATGCTTAATAAGTTGCAGAATTTAAATCATTCACTTTGAAAATACATAAATAGAACATGTAAACATTTCCAAAAAATATGAATGACTATTATTTCCACTGAACCTATCCACTGAATACTTCCTGACCTGGGCAGTTAGTTCAAATCCCTTCACCTCCCCCCCCTCGCCCCCCCTCCACCTTTTTTTTTTAGGAAAGAAATCAGAGTCCTCAAATTCATCAAAGTCATCAAATTATATTCACTGCCCTGCTTCTGTATGTATAATTCATTTTTCCAGAGATGATTTCTTTTTCTCGTAGTTTTACCTAAAAACTCAAATACTGAGGAGAATGTATTCAGAGGATCTTCTGACGCTGCTGTCTGGGGCTGCTGCTGCCTGATGGACCTCTAAGCCCTGGCCCTGGCAAAGCTCTACTGAATGCGCTTTCCTGGGGAGAAGCGTGATTGTCGATACGCTTAACATTGAGCATATGCTTAAGTGCCTTTCTGAGTTGCTGCCAAACGTCTGCGATGCTCTTATCACTCTGCATTGTCCAAGTTCAGAATTTAAAAGAATAATTTAATGGTCGGCACATCGCTCGGCTTTGAAGGCTGCACAGCTTGTCGTCAGCCTGTGACAGGTTCCCAGCCAGCCACTTGCTCCCGCTGCTCCAGGAGCTCTGTGTATGGCCAGATCATCAAAGCCAGCGGCTGCCAGGCCATTTCCCAGCCCCTGATGCGAGATCGGTCTCAGCCAGGAGACGTGAGCACAAGGGGGCCTCTGCCAGGGGCAGGCAACAGGCACCCCTGGCAGTAGCTGATGCTCTTGCACCTCCCCAAAGGTCTGGCCCTATGGCCCCATGGTCTGGCCTTTCTCCTCACTCCCCCTCATTTTCTGGATGGGTAAGAACTGTCACACATGCAAGAAAAAATCAATTGCCTCCTCGTAAATTTGCAGAAGTACCTCTTTCTGCCAGCACAGATCCCACCACGTCAGGATTTCTCTTCACCTCCTTCCACCTTGAGGATGCAGGTCATGGCTGGAGGCATCACCTGGTTGTCTGCTCTGGGCCAGGTGAAACTGTGCACCATCTAAACGCCACCACTCAACCCCCTTTTTTGTGTACTCTCTGTCTTAGCAGGTCTCTGTCCCTCCAAAGCATTTCCTGAAAAAGCACGTGCTTGGGGGCGCAGCCAGGCGCTGGGGACATGGGCTGGCCTGGCTTGGTGGGCTGGGCAGGACATGGGGAACCACTGCACGCTACGGGATGAGTCACCCAACTCAAAAGGTAAGTGAGGAGTGATGAAAGGTCCACGGAGGGCTGTCTGGAGAAGGCATGTCTGGACTTCACAGGTGGTTTAGGGGGAGCTATGTGAGAAACAGCCAAAGTGCACAGGCAACTGACGGGAGCACTGGGGACTTCTTGGTCTGTGTGACCTTGCAAGGGCACAGCACCAAGCTGCCCATGTCAGTGATGCTACGTAAGGCTGAGGTTACCTAGGGGACAGTGTTAGAAACACCAGGTTTGGGTACGGATGTAGCAGGACAGGGACCAATGGGGAAAAAGTAATCTGGGGTCATTTGTAAGGAAACTGGGATGAAGGGAAATAAGGCGTGCAGCTCATCGGTTTGATGCAGTTTTGAGGTCCCTGCCAGGTACGGTCACTACTGCAGCCTAAATGAGGAGGACAGACACAGCCTGTGGTCACACCCACACCGTGTGTCACACCTGCTTCTGTGGTCACGGACCAGGGACGGGGAGTGCTGCCCAGGGAGCCACCAGCTTGTCCATCCTGTGACCCCCCCGCCAGCGCCTTCTCCAGCCCAGGCAGCATCCACATACCCACCACTGCTTCAGGGCAGGTAATTTACATCTGCTTCCTGAAAAAGTCTTTACTGTAACTTCTGACTTGTTTTTTTAAAGAATTGTAGCTTGACAGAAAATAGAAAAAAGAAATGAAAATTCAGGATCTGTCTCATTCATATTTGCTTGCAAATAATAAGCGCTGCGGAAACACTACCCAGGCAGAACAGAGATTTATTTTCAAGCGTGTGAGCAGTTTAAGGTCATTTGCTTAAAATTAAATGCAAGAAACAACAGTGATGCTTCTGCATTACTCTCTCCCTTTAATGCCACTCTGCGTTTAATCCGTCTTACTGTTCAATAGAAATAGCTTACTCCTACGTCTGAGGAACTGATTGGGTTAGAGCCTGCATCTCAAACACCATCCTGTCACCAGCAATGAATGCCATTTTTAGATCTCTCATTCCAAAGAAAGGTCAGTCACTATTTTGAATAATAGAAGGAGAAAATAGTCAGTCCAATGTTCACTTTACCCTTTCTCCATCTTTTAAAGGGGAAAAACCAATCATCAGTGTGCCAAGGTAATTTCTAATGTTTTAATATAGTCACACAGAATCAACAGAATCTGGCAATAAGGTTTTTTTCTCAAGATGTGATTACACATTTCTGACAATAGCACAGTAGCGTTGTGAAGGACATCAGATAAGAAATGCAGCCAGTTGAAAGCTTCTGAATTGCAAGTTCCTTACAATATTTTTCAGAAGAAAAAAAAAACTTTCTGCAGAAAATAAGAACAATAAAAAACACAACTACTGAGCGTTAACATAAAGCTACCAAGTATACTCAGCTTTGACTTCATAGGGATTCATCTCGTTTAAGGGGAAGTGTCCTTCAGGGTCTGGTATATTTAATTAGAAAAGACAAGCCCCCTCAGAAGGTGCGTCCCCAAGATAGGGACCGGTATTGTTGGTTCCTCACCTCTCCTCAGTGGCTCTCCAGGAAGCCTATGGAGGCTAGCCCTTCAGCCTGGCCAGCTAACGTGT